>NC_044977.1:3565473-3887090 GCF_008728515.1 Papio anubis
TCCTTTCTCTCTATGAACAGTTACATTGTTCCAAAGTGCACATAATATAAAAATAGTCCACCATTAAAAACTGCAACTACTACTACTACTACCACTGTCTTAACTGTCAGACGCCATCCTAGACTCACCAATGGCAGCTTATTAACTTCATCCCGTTCAGATTGTTTGAAAGGTTTAAAGCAATAGAACAAAGGAAAAGTCCATTTATTTGGAACAAAGAAATTTAGGACTTGTCAGCAATTGACCTTGAAAACGTATCTAGAGAGTTCATTTACTATGAGAATCTTGTTTAAGCAACAGAAAATAAACATTTTTTTTAAGGCAGGGAGAGAAGGAAAAGCAATAACGGAATCTCCCCAACTTGCTTTGCTACTCTGAGCTTTGCTGACAACAGAAGCTTTTCAGCTGCTGATCATAAATAGCCTAAAATCTCATTTCAAGCTTCAGTCCACAAAAAGCAAAATTATTTAATACTTTGTGCTACAACGCTCACAGATACCTTGGAACTTCTCTGAGCTGTAAGAAATACTGCTCAAGTAATATGCCATGGCATAGAATCAATGAGAAAATAATTTGGACAACAAATACAAGCAGACACAGTAATGAGGCAGAAGGACTTACTTAAGCTGGAAAGTCCCAGACACAGAATAAATAAGCATTCTGGCAGCGGAGCCTGGGACAGACATGAGTGCATGTGGATTTGGGAATGTGTTTCCCTGCCGGAAATCATTCAATTATCAAAATTCTTTCCCCCTGAGACTTACAAACAGAAACCTTGGCCTGTGCTCAAATATTAAACATTAACGATGTTCTCCTGATGTTTAAAGAAGCGAGGGAAATCGGTGCTCTACTGCGGTTGTTAAAGAAGCAGTTGGGAGGAAACTTTGGATAGATTTTGGGGAAAAATGATATTGTCATCAGCTTCCAGCTTTATTTTTCTAGTAAGAAGGAAAGTATTTCCAGCCACTCTTAACTATATGTTGAGATAGGTGATCCCATGTTTTCTTTCATGACGGTTAGTACATTTATTCCTGTAACAAATGTTTATTAGATGCTCACTGTGCACCAGACACCATGGAACACCGTGGGTACAATGTAAAGATGACGGAGCTTATGCCAATAGATAAGGTGCTAGATGAGAAGACAGACAAAAAAATAAATAAATAAAAAATAAAACCAAAAAAGAATAAAAGAGAAAAATGATTCCAAGCTTCAGTTAAGAACATGGGAAGAAAAACAGAAGACTGACAGAAAAGACAACAGAATAACGCTTCATGCAAGGAAATACGTGGTGTGGCATTTTGATTTTATCCCAAGTCTGATAGGAAGTCATGGAAAGGTTTTTTAAAAAGCAATATGATGATTCAATATAAAGATAATATTGCTACTGAGTGAAGATGTAGTAAGGATTGGGAGGCTGGAGGCAGAGAGACAAGTTACGTTTTCATTTTAATGTTTTTGGAAAAAAGATGAGAGTGGTTTGCTCTGAGGAGGTGACAGAATAGAGTGACATAAAACTTCAAATTTAAGCAGTGTTTTGGAGAGTAACTAGGACTTGCCAAGTTACTGGGTGTGGGGATTGATGGAAAGGCATGGATCTTAGACCATCCCTAGATTTCTAGGTTGCGTAACAAGATGTACAGTATTCTGTTCCATTCACTGAGGGTGCAGGATTTTAATGGGGTCAGGTGGGGGAAATGGGGAGAGAAAGGGTTCGGTTTTAAACATATTGGATTTTAGACTCTAATGAGACACTACAGCAGAGAGACTAATGAGGTTTACATGTATATCAATATCAAGTACTATTAGAAATCTACCTGTCATCCTGTCTTCTTTTCTTTCTATTAGAACCTCATTTTGTTGCAGTTGCAATTTATCTAACTTTTAAAAATGTGCCTAATTTAAAAACAGACTAATGTCACTGCTTTCAAAGTCAGAAGTAGTCATCTGACACAGTTTTGACCAATCGTGTAACCTCGCAGCTGCTAGGTGGGCATTTTGAGAAAGCCCTTTAAAAAGTGGGTGACAGCTGGGCACTTGACCTGTTCCCTAGCATGATGAGGACTACATTTCCTGACTAGTCTGAGAAAGACAGAGTATATGCCTAATTCCTGACTTAACTATGAACGCCTCACTTTTTGGTTTCAAAACTCTCTCGATTTAGGCAATAACTTTCATGGTCATCTTACCTATGACCCCCCCTTTCACTTTCTCTGGCGTTTGGATGCGTTGCTGGATCTTCCACTATTATTTTGTGCTCAATCATAAGCAAAAAATACAAGAGAATGTTAAGGACTTTAGTTCTGTTATGTTTGATTAGTTTAGACTTTAGTTCTGTTATGTTTGAACACAAACCGGGACCAGGTTTGTATTACGTATCTTGCTACAACAGGGAAAACTCAACCTCCGATATGGCACAAGCAAATGTATCTGAGTTTTCTCCTTTACGTGAGTAAGTGCGATTTTCAACTAATATAGAATATGCAAGTTTATAACCCAGAAGAGGGACTAAAAAGAAATGTGTGTGAGTTCCATCAGCATAAATATAGCTGTTTAATTACGTGGGCATAGACGTATTCTAGGCACACAATGTAGAAGAAAGAAGTGTGTATGTTTCCAAACCTCAAGAACATACAGACTTTGGAGAGGAAAAAGTAACTGACAAAATAATGAAGCAGTGATTCATCAACTGGATAGAAATGAAGAAAAATGGATGCCTAAGAAGCCACAAAAACAGAATGTTTTAAGAAGGAGTGAGCAGTTGGTTGGTTGGAATAATAAGTGAAGACCAGAAAAGTAAGAGAAGTAAGAGAAGACCAGGGAAGTAATCACTAGTTTCTGCTATGAGAGTTGTTGGAGTCTTTGAAAAGAACTATTTCAGTGCTGTGGCAGTTAGAAGCTAGGCTGATATGGATTGAAGACTGAATTACAGAATATTAAAACACATCAACACAAATGTCAATCTCATCTTCAAATATTTTTTGAGCTTTGAATGCAAACATGCACTATACTAAGTAGAGGAAATATTAAGGAGCACAGTAATGGTCACTATTTTTAAAGAATTCACAATATAATTATATATGCATCTCTGGATGTCCTAATTGTACTGCTCAGGTAAATAAACGGAATTTTCTAATGAAGACATTGGACATTAAAATAGTTTTCTGCTGGACAAAGCAGTCATGTTGCAAGTAATATTAATATTTCAAAAATATGGCTGAGTACCTTGCTGAAACACCAAAAGGACTTTTTGTATATTCTTTGCATCTAAATTTAAAACTGATTCTTAGAAGTTGCCAAAAGCATTCAGAAATATCTAGTTTCAAGGTATGTTTTGTGGCTGTATGTTTGAAAATTTCTAATGCGTGTGTGGGGAGTTCTGTATCTCAGTTTTAAAGTATATCTTATAAAACAGTCTACACTGCCATAGTTTTTGCACAATGATTATATTGGCAAAACAATATAAAAATGATAAAATAACCAGCATAATAAATTAGTTAATTCATTAGACTAGAAAACTAATAATTTTAATATATAAACCCTATGAGATATTTTTTAGCTATTAAAAATGAAATGAGGGCTGGGCGTGGTGGCTCACACCTGTAATCCCAGCACTTTGGGAGGCCAAGGCAGGTGGATTACTTGAGGACAGTAGTTTGAGTCAAGCCTTACCAACATGGAGAAACCACGCCTCTACTAAAAATACAAAAATTAGCCAGGTGTGGTGGCTCAGGCCTGTAGTTCCAGCTACTCCGGAGGCTGAGGCACAAGAATCACTTGTAGCTGCAAGGTGGAGTTTGCAGTGAACTGAGATCTTGCCACTGCACACCAGCGTGGGCGACAGAAACAGAGCCAGACTCTGTCTCAACAACAAAAACAACAACAACAAAAGAAATCAGTAAGTTTTGTTCATATCAATATGAATGTCTGTTTCAAATATGTATACCAAAAGTGATAGACAGAATTATATGTATATAATTACCCAAGTAAAAAGAGCAAATAAAATTTATTTAAATGGTTTAATAATCATAGAGACAGATGTAAAAGCAACACATTAAACTGTTCATGCTTATTATCTTCAGAGGAGAGGGACAGAGAAGGTAAGCAAGTAGGCAAATATTTCTTCATTGTCTTATTTGTTTGCATGCATAAGTAGTACTTTTGGAAATATTTCCTAAATTCAGAAAAGTAATTATTTATTTTTCAATACAAAAAGAAATTCAGGATAATGGCTGTAAAATACTGTAGGTCAACAAATTGGGTAATAACATGTTGCATTAAAAATTGAGGTGACCAGGCTGGGTACGGTGGTTCACGCCTGTAATCCCAGCACTTTGGGAGGCCGAGGCAGGCAGATCACAAGGTCAGGAGATCGAGACCATCCTGGCTAACACGGTGAAACCCCGTCTCTACAAAAAATTAAAAAATTAGCTGGGTGTGGTGGTGCACGCCTGCAGTCCCAGCTGCTCAGGAGACTGAGGCAGGAGATCCCTTGAACCCAAAAGGTGGAGGTGCAGTGAGTCAAGATTGCACCACTGCACTCCAGCCTGGGCGACAGAGTAATAACCTGCCTCAAACAAAAACAAACAAACAGACAAACGGAGAATTACCCAGGCATGGTGGCGCGCACCTGTAATCCCAGCTACTTGGGAGGCTGAGGGAGGAGAATCCCTAGAACCCAGGAGGTGGAGGTTGCAGTGGGTCAAGACTGCACCACTGCACTCCAGCCTGGGTGACAGAGTGATAACCTGCCTCAAACAAAAACAAACAAACAGACAAACGGAGAATTACCCAGGCATGGTGGCGCGCACCTGTAATCCCAGCTACTTGGGAGGCTGAGGGAGGAGAATCCCTAGAACCCAGGAGGTGGAGGTTGCAGTGAGCCAAGATCGTGCCATTGCACTCTAGCCTGGGCAACAGAGCAAGACTCAGTCTCAAAAAAAAAAAAAAAAAAAAAAAAAAAAAAAACAGAAAACTTTAAATCCCAAAATTCAGATTTTCTGAGAGTCTTTAAGATAGGCAATTTTAAAGAAAAAGAGCAACCAATATGTTGTGTGATGGCAACTCTACTGTAAATTTTATCTCACAATATATGCTTGGATGAAGAATGACTATTTAGATTTTGTAGCTCTTGCTTAACACATATTTTATTATTTCTGGTCATATATTGAAATTATTAAATATTAAATAATTATGAAACTTATTACATGTATTTGGGTTGGATAGTGTCCGCCCAGAATTCATGTCCACCAGGAACCTGTGAATGGAACCTTATTTGGAAATAGGGTGCTGCAGATGTAATTAAGTTAAGATGAGATCACACTGATTTAGGGTAAGTGTCCTTATCTGGTGTCCTTCGAAGAAGGGGAAAATGTGGACACACACAGGGTAGAAGTTCATTTGAAGATTGGACTTCAGCTGTCACAGACTAAGGAAGACCAAGGATTGCCAGCATCCCTAAAAAACTGGAAAGGCAAGGAAGGATTCTTCCCTGGCACCTTTGGGGGGACCATGACCCTTCCAATGCCTTGATTTTGGGTTTTTAGCACCCAGAATTGTGAGAGAATAAATTTCTGTTGTGTAAGACACCCAGTTTGTGGTAATTTGTTACAGCAGCCCCGGAAGAACGAATAAAGTATGTACCAATAATTATCATAGCAGCCAGCATTTATTCAGTAATCATTATGTATCAAGTATTAGGGTAAGTGAAAGTTTGGAAGAAAAAATTTGTATCAAGATTACTTATGATTTATTCACATCATAAATATAGTCAAAAATGGCTGTCTCTTTAAACAATTTTATAATCAGTTTATAAATCATAAAATGCATGTCACACAGAAGTATACAGCCACACATATGCAATCATCTCATTAATCCACATTTTTTTCACATTTGCTCCCTCAAGGAGATAGACGTCTTGCGTTTATACTAGTGTTCTCCTAAACCCATTGGACCCTAAAACTGGCCTTCGTGAATCCGCTGGCCTTACCAGTATGACCTAATGTTAGGGCACTTGGAATTAAGCATATACTGTAGTTTTGTAATATGAAAAATATATCCACACATTTATATGCTGTGCAGATAAATACATTTGTTTTTGTCTATGGGGCACCAAAATAAAAATGAAATTCAATACAAATCAATGATTAGCAGTGTGTAGACAAACACGAAATTGCTGATGAAATTCCCTAAATGTTTCAATAATCCATGTTAGTGTCGAAGTATACAGCCAGAGTCAGAAAGATGTTTGTATGGTAGCACTGTCACTAACAGACTCCAGATGTGCCATTAGAAGACCCCAAGGAAAGCCCCAGCAGTTTGGGCATTAAGAGAGACTCTGTGCTAAGGTCAACATACCCTGGAATGAATGGGAGGCTATTCTTTGCTCTCACAGGAACATATTTTACTTCTTACAGTACTCAGTCTGTGTTCCAATTCATCACCAAACACTTTAAAAACAACGGCCTTGAAGATGTGTGAAGGAGCTGCGAGGCCTACTTGCTAGACTTCTGGCTGTTTTGGCTTCGTGAGAAAATAGTGGGTGCCTACTCATGTTCTGTAGTTGAGGATGGTGTTCGAGGCTTGCAGAAATTCTTCCATGGCAGTTAGAACAAGGAAAGACAAAAACAACACTAAAAATTATAGGCACAGGCCAAACAAAGACAAAATTGAGCTGGCCTTAGGGCTGGAACGTCATTAAATACAAAAATCCTGCAAGTGCAAAAATCTTAATAAAGGAGGAGGAAAAGAGAGAGAGTAGCATGAGTATATCTTAGATGCTAAGATTTAGTTTCCCCAATATTCCCTAAAGATGAGCATTCTGACTATAACTGAGTAACTCACATGTGTAAAACATATGGATTTTTTCAAGTGATTAAAGCAAAGTGTGACTGTACAGTAATTTCAGTTCTGCCACATGTCTCATTATGTGGTTTGGGTTGCAACGTGATTTAACATCTCTGCAATTCAGTGTTCTAGTGTGCCTTGTTAGGAGCACTTATCCACCCAGCAAGAAGGCTCCACAGTGACTTCTTCTTTTAGTTAATTACTTTCTTTAAATGCTTCCCTTAAATCTAATATTGCATCTATCTCTGGAAAATCATTCCAACATATGCTCGAAACAGCTATCTCTGCAATGATTATCAAATGGATTATTCTTGAAACATTTGACCATTTAACTCTACCTATAATCACAGGATATGAGATAAATAACATTATGTTTGATATCAACAATATTACTTTTTATCAATATCTATGCATACTATAAGTCCATTTTAGCCCTACCTGCTGTTTTGCATAATAGGAACAATTTGTCTTTTTGACTTTTTTCTTTCATTTGTACTATATAATAGATATTTAGGCTGTTTAGTGTTTTTGGTACTTCTCAATCTCTTTTTAATTCCTCCAGTCCTTGACTAGTATCTCTTTTCCACTAGAGAAAGGAAACACACACTCACACATTCACACACTCACACACATACACACACAAAATACAAGACTATTAATATGGCTGCCGTGGCACAAATGGATGACAGAAACAAGAGAAGAACTAACAAAGATAATATCTGGCCCAATGAACCTGAAAAATCAGAAGAGACGTTTATGTTTCTAACATAAATTACAGTACCGTGTTATGAACATAACAATTGACTTGGAGAAAGAAGACTTGAATCTGAAACACTAGCTCTCCTGTTAGCTACGTAACCTCCGGAAGTCTCTCTAATTTTTGCAATGCCCCTTCCTGGGTGTAAGCTTCTCCGATTAGGCAGTAGAGTTCATAGTAACCAAGACTGTAGCATGTTTTCTCTACGATCCTCCTCAGTTCTCAGAGCTGTGTCTGGCATATTCTGGTAACTTTATAAAAGTTTGCTGCGTCAGTGAATGAGTGTACTTCGGTCTCTTCATCTACAAGTGGACATTCTGTTTATGCACGGGGGTGCATGATCAAATGATCATCAACTGACACGAAAAAATGTATGAAACAATAACTGGCATATAGGAAATAAAACTTCAACATATTCTTTCAAATAGAAGTTGAAAAAAGTCTTTCACATTTGTTGGGTAATAGTATCATCTGTCTCATTCATCAAACCAAGGAACCCAGCCTACTTGGATGTATGTGTCCATTATCCATATAAAGCCAGGATGAAAAATCAAACCTAGGCAGCCTAGTGAGACCCTGTCGCTATAAAACAAATAAAAATAAAAATTAGCCGGGCAAGGTGGCGCACCTGTAGTCTCAGCTACTTGGGAGGCTGAGGCTGGAGGATGGCTTGAGCCCAGGAGTTTGAAGCTGAAATGAGCTCTTACTGTGCCACTGCACTGCAGCCTGGACAACAGAGCCAGGCTATCTCTAAAACAACAACAACAACAACAACAAACAAAAACATAAGTTTCTCCTACATCACTGTTCTTCTTTCCATATCCCCAAATGCAGTTTCATCTTAAGACAAAATGGTGTTGTTCTTGTAGGTGATTGTACTGCTGAGCTGAGGAATTTTCTGAACCAACGTGTACTGGCTACATGAGGAATCTATTTGGATTGTTGGTAAAGTAGTAATGACATAAGCAAAACAAAATTATTCTGCATTTTAATCATTAGTGCCACTGTGTTTTCTCACTTATTTAGTAAAAACACACTATTGCTTTGGAAATATAGGTAAGCACATATTCACACACACATCATATTTTGTAGTGGTAATATATATGAAGGCAGATTTCAGGGGTCAGAACTTAGACTCAAAACTGCATAATGTCAAATATTAATCATTTGTCAACCTCCCACTTCCCATATCCCCCTCCACCACACTGACAGCAGGAAGGAGTGCATTAAGAGAATTACTTCCCCATAAGTGAGGTAACATCTGCCTCAAAGCTGGGTCAGGATGGAGGCTGGATCATCTCCTCAGCAAAGAGCTGTTCATATGGAATAAGAGAGGCAAGCAGTTTAGCCTAAGGCTCTTTCAGGATTTGGAATGCATCATTTGGTAGAAATTGTAATAAGGAAAGCATCCTTGGCACACTAGTAATCTGCATTGAATACAAACTTCTGAGAACAAAATTCACACACACAGTTTTCATTCTAATGGTTTGTGTTTGTTTGATTGTCTTTTTCCTTTTGACTCCATGAATCATGATAACAAACCTTTAAGAACAGGGATTCTTCCATCCACCCACTTAATAATGGCTTTTTGGATTTTCTTTTGGAACTTTGTGTAAAAGCTAAGTAATACTGTCTAAGTCTCCTCTTCTTTGGTGCTGATTAGGAAGAATCGTCCTTTCTTCCAAGCCTGTGGACACATGGTACCTATGTTCACTACCAACTTCACATTTCTAAGCACTTTACCAACAGACAGCACTTGGGAGTACAGTCGATGGAAGCAGCCTGACCGTGTTAATCTAGTTGATTAAAACCAACAGACAGCACTTGGGAGTACAGTCGATGGAAGCAGCCTGACCGTGTTAATCTAGTTGATTAAAACCAGTGGAACAAGTTATAAGTTAGTATTAATAAACGTTGTATACAAGGTGATGGAAAAAAGATCTTCCATAAATGTGGAATGAGGAAAAATAAGAATGTCAATAACATTTCGTCAGTACTTGGGATACAACTTTTATTAATAAGACAGTTAAAACAGTTAAAGCTAATTAAATAATATTAGGATCTAGAACCCATTCTAAATTTGTGAATTCATCTAAATTCTGTCATCAAGATATTTGATGAACTCATAAGACTTCAGTTTACAAAATGCCTTAAAAGTTATGAAGTACATCTACTAACTTTCTGTGATTAAAGAAAAAATTCTTATGTCAACCTAGTGATGAAGGTAAGGTAGAGATACCTTAACTTTTAAAAGCAAAAATAGATATGTCCTATTTTTAATAAACATAACAGGTTACTTTGGTGCAGGAACTCTAGGCGTAATTTTTGCTGTGCACTGTAATAGTCAGTGAGCTTCTTACTGATTGAATGTGTCTTAGTTACCTCTAAAGTTTTACATTTTAACTTGTAGTTTGGTATGTGGTGTTCAGTAGTTTTGGTTACATCAGTTAATATACCTAAACACAGTCTTACTTTGTTGGTACAACTGGTCTTTCCATAAATATGTTAGGTCTTCACAGATTAAAAATTTTAAGGCCTATGGGATAACTAACACTGTTACTTTCCAGAAAATAAGTTTGAAATTGTAATCCTTGGTATAATGTTTGTAAAAGAAATCAAATGAAGTAAATTGAGTTTATTTAAGTATATTTTTAAACTGTCAGTCTGAGAATTTTGTCAACCTGTAAACAAGGGTTTAAACTTGATTTTTCAATTAATGATTGATTTTGATTAAATCTAGTTCATAACAGAAAAAAGAGGAATTTTTCGTGCTTTCATAGAACAAAATCACATAAAACCCTTCTCACTTGCTAAAAATATGAAGTGGAACTCGAAAGTACAGATTGAAGTTGACTCTCTAGGGCAGGAGTGGAGGAAATTAGATCTGGAACTAATCATATAAACTGGAATTCCGACTCTTTTAGCCCATTAACTAGTCCGCGTGAATCTTGGGTTTGTACCACTCCATCCTGGAAGTCTCTTCATGTTTCGGCAGAAGTGTGGTTGGCCTGGCATAGATTAATACATTTCATTGATTGAACAGCTTAGAATTGGGGTTGTTCACATTCCATTAGCTCATTTTATACCATAATGATTGTTTGAAGTAAGCAGGAAAAGGGGAACATTACTTTCATTTTATAAAAAAGGACAAGGACCTCAGAAAGATCAGGTTGACTACCCCGAGGTCATGTGGCAGGGCAATAGTTAAGATGATGTTAGAATAGTGGTTTCAGATGCTCTGGTTGCTACACCAGAGTATATTCATAATATACTTGAATGCTTCTTTTCACCTTAGGATGATAATGAGAGTCTCTCTCCTAAACAAAAAATGATGACTAGAACAATAATTTAGGGCAGAGAAACACCAGAGTATATTCAGGCTTGTGTCTTATTGGGGTTTAAAATTCCAACTGGAAGTAGTATTTTGGTTAGTAATAAAGCTATAACCCAAACTCCAGTCTGATGCTAGATGGTTTTCAGCCTTTGGGATGTGTCCCATTCCAATTAAACTGTTTCTTTTCCTGTCTTGAAATGTGCTAACCATCTTTAAACATTTAGCTACAATGACTTCAACCAGATGCTAAATGAAATGGAAACATTTTGGAATTTGGAATTCCCCTTTCTCCACATGTCTAATTTTATACCCTTGCTACACTTCGTACACCTACAATTGACTTCATTTTGTATTTCATCTTTGTCTTTGTTGCCAGTTTAACCACACCATGTTTTACTTTTATGGTATCAATTATTTTTTCTTGGAAAATAGTGTACACATGTGAAATATGTTCTAATTCATAAACATACAAGCAAATACACATTAACATTCTAAAGTTAGTACAAATGATGAAAATATGACTGTGATAATTATAGATTTACTTGGTAACTTCTCCTTTTAAAAACGTAAAACTTTATTTTGTGTTCTGTTTTTTCCTTCATACTACGTTAACCTGATTTAGGCATATTGTAAACATTTCAGTTGGTTTTTGAATACCAAAGATCACAGTAGCATTTTTTATCTAATGCTGCCTATGCCAATATTAATATTTTGTTCGCCATGTCATAGCAGCACTGAGAAAGAAACAGGCCTTCAGTGTGAATTTCCCCCAGAAATTAATCACCACCTTGGCCTGAAGTACCATTTGGGATTCAATTACTCAACTCTCTAGACTGATGTTTAATCTCTTAAATATTCTGTTTCCACTGGGAGACACAAACACAGATGAGCACAGAATTTGTCATTTCAAATTGTCAGACTGATCCCAAAATTCAAACCCTTCTTCCAATATTGTATAGGTTCAGGAATGTTACTACAGTATTGGGCAACCCTATTAGGGTTGCCTAATTGGGCTATTGCCTAGAAATCCATTTGAAAAAAATGGTCTTTATCAGGGAAAAGCTTGCTGTAACTCATGCTACTATGTGCCATTCTAAAGATGTGATGCCATATACAGATGCTTCTGTTGAATCGTGGAGAAAACACTACATATATAATTTATTAACTTTGGATCTTGACCCTAAACTTTAATATTCAAAGGACAAATTGCTCTAAAATTTCCTACTTTTTTTTTCCATTCTCTCAGTCATTTAAATCATTTATCCTTTGAGCTGCAAACAATCCAAATACACTTTTTTTTTTTTTTTTTTGAGACAGGGTCCCATTCTTTCACTTGGGCTGGAGTGCAGTGGTGCAATCTCAGCTCGCAGCAACTTCCGCCTCCCGAGCACAAGGGATCCTCTCACTTCAGCCTCCCCAGTAGCTGGGACTGCAGGCACGCAACACCACGCCCAGCTACTTTTTGTCAGTTTTATTTTCTAGAGATGGGTTTTGTCATGTTGTCCAGGCTGCTCTCACACTCCTGGGCTCAAGTTTTCTGCCACCTCAGCCTCCCGTAGTGCTGGGATTACAGGTGTGAGCCACCGTGCCTGGTCTGAGCACACTCTTTTAAGTTATTTTAAAATGTACAGTTAAGCTATTATTGACTATAGCCATGCTATTGTGCTATCAAATAGCAGGTCTTACTCATTCTTTCTATTTTTTGTGCCCATTAACCATCCCCACCTCCCCTGCACTAGCATTCCCAGCCTTTGGTGACCACCCTTCTACTCTCTATATCCACCACAGAATGGGAGAAAATATTTCCAAACTACCCATCTGACAAAAGATTAATAACCAGAATACATAAGAAGCTCAGACAACTCTATAGGAAAAAATCTAATAATTCCATCAAAAAATGGGCAAAAGATTTAAATTGACATTTCTCAAATTACCCACTGTGTGTACTGACCTTCACTTTTATTAATAAAACATGATAATCTGTTATCCCCAATCTCTGACAAAGACAACCAAATAACAGAAAAGTGTTCAAAAGAACTTTTCCAGTTGTAAAATGCATTTGTAATTCTTGCTTCATCAGCAAGTACTTCATTTTAGGCCTCCGAGACCTGAGGCAAATGTAACTTTTTCTCCCTTCACCAGTTTACCAAGTTTTAAAGAAATGTTACAATACATAATTAGAAAAGAATGGACAAAAAATTAATGTACAGTAGTGTACCGAACTTGCCTAAATATACATACACACACACACACACACACACACACATATATATATTTATATTTGTATTCCCATAATGTTATTGAAAATCAGCTAATTTAGTTAAAATCTAATGTAAACCTGTTCTAATTATATAAACAAAAATCCCCTGGGAAATTGTGTATAAAATCACGCAAGCTTCTTCATCATAAATATCATATTACTTAAAATGTGCTCTGGAAATATTCTGCTGGATGTTTTGTGAAGCTCAGAATCACTCTCCGAGAGATAAAAGAATCTAGTGTTTGTATTTTTAATGTATTCTAAATAGATATATATCTATATTGTATATCTGCATGTGTATATATGTATGTATATTATCTAGAACCTCCAAAATTATGAAAAATAAAATTTTCTAGTACCTTTTAGTGACCCAACCTCAGAATTCAAATGTTCCCTATAGAAATACATAAACTATGCTTTATAAAGAATGTTCTTCTCACTACGAGTTTTAACTGAGTTTAGCTTAGACCTTACTTAAAGTAGTTTAGTTATTATTGTGTTGTTCTTATTCTGGTTATTATAGAGTTTTAAAGAAAGTCTCACAACATTGAATCAGAGAGCGAGCTGTTCAATGGGATGAGTCTGCTGCTCGAGCAGGTAAAAGCCAACGCTATCTTCTGCTCAGTTGTATATAGTGTTAGCGAAAAGTTGTAGAGAACTTCTGATGGGAGCAATCCCAATTTTTTTAAATGGCGTAATGAATTATCTGTGACCCCAAATTGTGATATCTAATTTCCATATAGCAACTTAAATTAAATATTCCCATAATTATTCACCTATAATCTACTAAGTTAAAAGTGAACTCTGCTCGGTTCTATATTTAATTTAGTATGGATTTTCTCTTACAGAAAACAAAAGAAACCACAGAAAGCAAGCTCTATTCACAATACTTGTACATCTTATCCACTAAAGTTACCATTTTTAGTGTTTTTAACCATTACATACAAGTAATGTTATAAAGAGTGTTTCCCTATAGAAAAGACCGTGGTAAATATCAGACTGATCTGTTTCACTTACAGTTGATTTTTAAGGATTATCTGACTTTCAAGGAACATAGTATTTCCTTTTGGGATGTGTTACCTTACTAATTTGGCTGCATTTACACCTAAAGGAAACATAATGTGAATATCTCTTTGCAGATTCCATTTTCATATCATGTAGAAGAAAAGCTGTAAAAAACATTCATTCTATTTTGCTTTTATTTTCAAGACTAAACAGCTAGTGGATGTAAAACCCGAATAGTATCAGGCACTGTAAAAATGGGTTGTATATATTCAGTATGATGATTTTCACACATATTGTGAAATTAAATTGTGAGTACAGAAATGAAAAATATGTTTTTCATTTTTAAGTTGTATATATTATTGTTGCATATATTCAGTTGTATATATTCAGTATAATGATTTTCAAACATATTGTGAAATTAAATTGTGAGTACAGAAATGAAAAATATGTTTCATTTTTGAGGCTATCTTCTTAAGAGCTTGCATTAAATCTGTTTTGTTGTAGCCTCCACTCCCCACACCAAATGTAGTAGGCTGTTTGAGGTAAGTTGCTTATATAGTTGATCAGGCTGCCCTGATTTATTTTTTAAATTTACTTGCAAAAGATATTTATGAATCCTTTTGTTATAATACGCCAAGGATATTGTTTCAGATCTAAAAAAGAATTCAATATAAGTCAAGTCAAATACTATATAATTTTATCAATATGTTACTGGATAAAGAAATATACTTCTGCCTAGTTTGAGAAAAAACAGAAATCAGCTGGTATTACCTAGAGTTGCTCTACGTTGTAACTGATCTACAGAAATTAGTGCTATAGTTTACTCAAGATTGGAAAAGACCTTTCTGGACAAATGTAAAATTTGTACTCTATCTGAGGGAATTATGGGAGGCAAAATTGATTAAAGATATTCTCTAATTATTTAGGCTTGTACAGATCTAAGAAACACATGCTCTTCGTCAACAAGCCAGGCTCTTACCTAAGACAGAGCAAAACAACTAAAATAAAGTAAAACAAAACAAAAACACCAATTCCTTGATGGAATTCCCTAGGTAACTCATTTGACATTTACTAAATAGTATGGCTTTTGAAGTTTTTCCTCTGAGGGGTATCTCTCAAACACTCACTCAAGTCATTTTGCTCTAGAAAATCAGCAGGAAATGGGGGTCTTTACTCTGGCTTTGCTTTCTCATTGATTCTCTCTCCCAGCCCACATAATCAAGTTTGGGGAAAAAAATGAAAACAGAGATATTTTGGTAGATAACTTTAAGTGCTAGAATCTTCCCTAATCAGCTTGAATCCTTTAGAGATTGAAATGTCCAGAATCATCTTGCTGATCTGCGTTTGATATTTAAAGTACAAGAAAAGGAACTTTTCTTGTTTTAAGACTTTCAGTACTTTCTGTTACTGCATCAACTAAGCTATCCTTTCTGGAAAAGATTTTTTCTAGGTAAGAAATAAAGGAAGCATAAGCTTGGATTGAAGCAATAGGAAAGGAAAAGATAAGACAAAGTAAAAAAACATTTCAAATGGAATAAACATAGCTTATATCACTAAAAGTACAAAGAGAAATTGCTTTTAAAAAGTGTCTTACATAAAAAATACTTTTTCATTTTACTATAAAAAGCAGTATTATATGTATTTTATATTTAAATGATAAAAAGAATAAGTATTGACAGAATATACAACGTAAAGTTGTTTCCCAAATTGGTAATTCCATAGTGTGCTCATATAAATTTCATTTATTTTATTTTCAAAAGTCCTGATAGCTCTTGAGTCTTCCAGAAATATTTGAGATGGAGGAACACCTCATATAAGATCAAGTCAACCATTCTCTAAGTTCAGACTTGAACCACAGATGTTCAATGTTGATAGAAAAGATTATAGAGTTTTAGCGACAGGTTTTAATTAAAACTCAAGATTTTACATAGGCACTCAACTTTGTCCAGCAATTGTATTTCATTTTTCTGAAAGGATTGTTTTCACACCCTTTAATACCATCCTTTTCATATCTTCCCTTCCTTCAAGTTTCCTGCAACTGTTTCAATCTACGCTCTCAACTCAGGAGACAGTTTTCAACTTTTTGAGAAAATAGAAGCTATCAACTGAGTAACACCTCCAAATTCTTGAAACCAAATCCACTAACCTATGTACCCATTTTTTTTCATCTTTCTTTCTGTTACAATAAACACAGGTATCTCCTGATAACAAAGAGCAGTCTCTCCATACATGCAGTACGTCGCATTCTTCCAGCTTTCTCAAGATCAGGGCCGGGTGCAGTGGCTTATGCCTATAATCCCAGCACTTTGAGAGGCCAAGGCAGGAAAATAGCATGAGGACAAGAGTTCCAGACTAGTCGGGTCAACATAGCAAAAACCTATCTCTACAAAAAATTTTAAAAAATTAGCCAAGCATGGTGGCATACATAGCTTCTCAGGAGGTTTAGGTGGGAGGATTGCTTGAGCCCAGGAGTTTGAGGCTACAGTGAGCTATGATTATGCAACTGCACTCCAGCTTGTAAGACAGAGTGAAACCCTGTCACAAAAACAAACAAGAACAAAATACCAAAATAAACTGAGGACTTTGCCTTTTGATATTTTACTCTGTCTCCTCCATCACCAGTCTTCCTGTTTCGTATCTTGCTTCTTGATTGCCTTATTTCTTCTCTTTGTCTCCCCATTTTCTTTTCTTCTTTTTTCCCTCCCACTTAAAACATAACAAACAGTTTACAAACATCCTCTAATATGTAGTGGGAATAATAACTAATGGTATGGCAATTGCTAAAGACAAAAACCTGTGAGTCGTTTTTAGTTATTCCACCTCTGACTCCTTCTATCCTATTCATCATCAGGTTATTGAATTTCTACCTCCAAAATCTATCACAAATCCTTACACATCTTCCCATTCTTACACCAGCTTTTGCACAGACAACAACTAAGCACTTAATGGATATGTAAGCTTTCACACATGCCCTATTGGAAATAATAATTTTAAATTCAACATTCGCAAACATCAGATGATGTTAGTCCAAGCTTTGTACCATGGCCTTATTTGAACATACAGAACCAATTCATCCTGCTTTTTCAACCCACAGCGTTCCGGCCATCCTACATTAATTGGAGACAATTTAACATGCCAAATATTTCCCGGTACAATTCCTTTGCACATGTGGTTCTTCCTCAGAGAAACAATATCCTGCTTCACCTCAATCTCTCACAAAGCTAGTCTTTCTGAATTTATATATATATATATATACACACACACACACACATATAATATATAAATATATATATATATATCTTTCATCAAGAACCTTTTCTTCCCACTTAAGTCTACCTCCTCATTATCATATGTTATTTAATTTTATCACAATTTAACTTTGCTTCATCTCTCTTTCCCTTCACCTATTCACACATTCAACTATTTATATATTAACATTTTATCTGGCTCTCATTACATTTCAAGGTTCCCAAAAGACAGAAAGTGTGTCTTTTAATCTAGCATTCTATACCCATACCTATTGTTATGTTTGGTAAGTATAAAACTTACTAAATATATGTTGAAATAATTACTCCTAAAAATATGTTCCTCACCTCAGGAATAGGATACTGGACTAAAGTTGGGAAGCATAGTTATAGACTTGTAAATTTCTGGTCAAAGTTTTCTGAAAACATTTTGAGGCTTCATACAGAAGGCATTGAATGACATTACTACTAGCTAATAGGTTGGACAGTAATAAGTAGGCACAAACATTTGTCACCACATCAAAAATCAATCTTTAGAGATATTCAGCACTTAGCAATAATCTCAGTTGTATTACATGATAACATGATCATAATTTCTTTTTGTCTCTGCCAGAAACTTTTATTTTTATGCCAGGTTGATTAAGTTTATTTGAAACAGCTGGATTCCAGGTTATAGTGTCAGCTGAGCCTGGAGGAGGAAAGAACCATAGAATCAGAACACTTTGGTTTGAATCTTGGTGTTTCTACTTTTTAACCACTAGGGCTGTGAAAGTTATTTCTTATTAGAAATGTCATCCAAAATCATATTAGGTTAAAATTACTTCATAGAGTTTTGAGATTATCTAATCAGATAATATGTATAAAATTAAGTTTTAAGCCATGGAATGCAAAAGTAACATATAATTGTTTCTGTTATCTTTCTCATCAGGATAGAAATGAGTATCTCTATTTTCATTTGGAGGTAGGACTAGGCTTTAATTTTCTAATTGGAAAAGCAGATTTTTTTTTTTTTTTTTTTTTTTTTGCTGAGGTTTTTAGGTCAGAGCTTAGCAAATTGTAGCTCTTTATTCATTTATGAATTCTATACCCATTCATCCCATTCATGCATTTAACAAATTATATTTGGGAATTTACCATAAGCCAAGTACTGATGAAACACAATTATACAATGTGAACAACTCAGACAGATGCCTGCACTAATGGAGTTTAATATCTAGAGGATAGAGTGATATTTAATATATAAAATTACACCCAAACAATTATTTGCAAATTTTTAAAGTTGTATAAAGGAAAATAATGAGGGATTATAAATAATGAGAAAAAGTTACAACAGGTAAGAAGAGCTTTCGGAGTTAATCACTATATTGTGATATTAATAATAAAAATATGAAAAATAATATTTTCTTCATTTTTCAATCAAAAATTCTCATAAATTGAAGAAACCAATATATAATAGAAGTTTGTATACTATAAATGTTACTATAAATGTTACCTTTTAGAATAATCATGTCATATTTTTTATTTTGTCATAATAGAAATACTTTGAGGTTATTTTTTTCTGTATAATTTTACTGCATTATAAATGTTATATGACCCAATGGTATTGAAGATTAATATTGTATAATATGTATTTTATAAATGATATAACAAAATGTGCAACAACACTAATCCATGACAAGAAAGCAAAATATCAAACAAACAATTTAAAAGTAATGAGTAACAAACATTAGTAATGAGTACCTAAAAATTTTACTCTTTTCTCCCTAAAGTTTAGGATGGATCTGTAAAAGTTTATGCCATTGTAAATCCGTGCATTTACCCATGAGCTATTATATGCACATGTATATAAATAAATCTTTTGTCTCTTTTCTTGGAAGATTCCCACACACATTTGCTTTTTTCCACAGATATTTTTTAAGATGATGAATGATGTAAGTTGCGTGTCAGTCAGAAGAAAATCCAGTGAGAGCTCAAATACATGTAATTTCTATATGAAGCAATTTTGATTAAGGCGTTTATAATTAAATGATATTTATTTATACAAAGACTAAAAGGGCAGCAACATGGAAAGTAATGTCAATTAAAATTCATTTGGTCATGTGAAAATTACGAATAATGAAAGTTGTAAGGTTTCCAAAAGTGAGAACAAACCTGCAAGAGATAGAAAGTATCCTTCTTAGCTATAGAATACTGACCTGTGGATCTATTTTCTTCTCTGTGGGTGTTGGTTGCTATAGTTGCTTCAAGAATCCCAAACATTTCATGGTATATAAGAACATAGATGATGTATTTAAGCATGGACTTCACATTTTAACTAGAGGATCACTTTTCTAAGGATAGTGGGTCCTAATAGAAATATTAACACAAACTGTTACCTGATAGAAAATAAATTGATATCCAAACCCTGAGTAGCTCTATCTGGTTGGTGTCCAATGACAAAGGAGGGTTACAGCTGCATGAAGTTGTTACAAGTAACTGGTTTGTAACCATCTGTTTGAAAAGGTGCCCAACCCATTTTATACCAAAGTGAATATAAACTTTCCACTTATTTGGGTTAACATTTCAACTTTTAAAAATCCTATTCAGGGGCCGGGCGCGGTGGCTCAAGCCTGTAATCCCAGCACTTTGGGAGGCCGAGGCGGGTGGATCACGAGGTCAGGAGATCGAGACCATCCTGGCTAACACGGTGAAACCCCGTTTCTACTAAAAATACAAAAAACTAGCCGGGCGAGGTGGCGGCGCCTGTAGTCCCAGCTACTCGGAGGCTGAGGCGGGAGAATGGCGTGAGCCCGGGAGGTGGAGCTTGCAGTGAGCCGAGATCCGGCCACTGCACTCCAGCCTGGGTGACAGAGCGAGACTCCGTCTCAAAAAAAAAAAAAAAAAAAAAATCCTATTCAGACAATGGTACAAGTGTTAACTATTTAAAAATTTGCTCTCCCACATTATATAGAATAAACTCCCTTTAATATATTTTGAAGTTTCTCCCATTATTCTTCTTTCACTTATGTACTTTTTGTTGGCTTATTTAGTCCCTCTTCGTGTTAGTAGAGAAATACGTGAACTCTATATACACAAATAGTATGCCATTCAATACGGCAGCCACTACCCATATGTGGATATTTAAATTTATGAATATAAAATGTAAAAATCAGTTTATTAGTCATACCAGACATATTTCAAGGGCTTGAAAGGTACAATAGAACACTCCCATCTTCATTAAAACTTCTATAGGACTCTGCTGTGCTAAAAGGCTAAATATAAAATAGGAATATATAATAAAAATATGTATTCTTTACTACTTATAGTCCTGGATCCAGCTTGAATGAGTCTCCATTCTTAGGAGCACTCTGAACTAATCTTGCCACTTCATTCTCAGAGTCGAACCCATTATAGAACAGAAGTGACTCATACAAAGTAAATGACTTAAATCCAGTCAAGGTGATTGTCTAGGTTTTCATAGATTTTAAAGTTGTACCTAGTTATGTGATGCTTTACTCCCTCCATCAGTCTATGTGACTAACATCATTTAGACTGATGGAGGAGTGAGAGGATGGTGGTGGGAATCTTATGCTTTAAATCTATCTCTCTTTTTTTTTTTTTTATCACTTCACTGTTGAATCTACTAAAAATTGGAAAGCTTAGAAAGACCCATCTCGTTTACAAGCACTGCAGGTAAAATAAATCGACTTGAAGTTTTCTTTTCCCACTTTCCACAGTCCTGATGCAAAACAACAGGCTGACTGTAAGTATTACGACTTTAAAGGATTTCTGTCATGGATCTGTTTTTGTCGTTATTTTAAGTCTTGTTCCTGATTTATAGCAACTCCTCCTGTAACTTCATCATCTTTCTACAACTGCTTATTATTTTGAATATAATTTTCAATTTCATCTAACTTTGTATGTTTATTATTTGGCATGATATAAGAACACTAGAATTAGCAAACAGAGAAATCTGATGAAAGTCATCCAGTCATTTAGAGATTTAAGCAAATTATGAGATTCATTCATCATCCATGGGAAAATCATATTTCAGGCTAAATTAGGAGAATGATGTATTTCTAGTCATTCACTGTCCATAAACTGAAAGAAAAACAGTCAGAAAAATTCATTGCCAAGTTTTCTCTTGCAAATGGTTGTGTGCAGAAAAAATAATCACAGGTACATTTTGGGGAGGCTACTGCCTTGTGATTTTGAGTTCTGAAACAAATGTCCTCCTTCACTTCATTGGAGGTAGGCCTTAAAAAACATCGCATTATGCTTACCACGCTCCTGTTCTTTTGGTGTTTCAAGATTCAGACGCATCAAAATTATAGATTTAAAGAAAACACAAACCTTACTAAACATCAAACCTTTATTCTGTAAGTTGGAAGTATACCATATATGATATTTAAAAATCCTCAAATGTTTTTTCTATTTTAAAAGTAAAAACGTTTTCATTTAAATATTTGGAAATGGTCTGCCCCTTTCTGTGTCTTTCACCCTCCTGTGCCACATGATGAAGATATTAACAGTACAGTTTGGTCACATCAGCCTCCTTCATGGACTTGAATTACATTGTTTCACTTCCCCTTTTATGCACTATGTTGGTTTCAAATTTACTGTTTTAGCTCAAGCTGGCACTTGATTCCAGGTCAACACACGTTCTTGTTTTGATTCACTGCAATACATTCTGGTAAGAGTTTGAATTGACAAAGTGACTTCCATATCTGTTTGGTGGATTTAGATGATCACATAACCTACTTGTATGAGTAATCCCTTGGTTCCTAAACTTGCATCATTGTGTTTGACTGACATAACCTGTGCTCTTCTTCTAACCACCCTTGCAGGAGGATTTGGATTGACATGGGTTTTGAGTGTAGACTACATGGATATTATTCTGATTTTACAAATCTGGATTAATTATGATTAATACAATGGTTTGGCAACACAGATGTCTGTTATATGATTTTTGGACATTCTATATATGTAAAACTTTTCATGATAAGTACAACATTAACCCTTATCATTATAGAATGAATCACAACATCTTCTCCAGTCCATTTACTGGAAGAGCAATTCACTTTCCAGAGGGTTGCATTTATTCAATAATACTCTAGCCAGTCAGTGGGAGATGAATGATTTTTTCTAACTAGATAGAACAAATGTGGTCCAGAGACTAACATATAGAATTAACCTCTAAATACATGTGTTTGTAGTATTTAAATTTTCTTGGCCTTATATTTACTCATAGGAGAATATGATATTATGAAAATATGAGGGAAATAACATGAGAAGTTAAACTAAATTACAATGTTTATCCTAAAAGACAGGATCAGTGTCATCTTCATTTTAGTATTTCAAGTATTTGGCACAGTGGCTTTCTCAGAGTAAGCATAATATCTCAATGAACAAATGAATGCTATTCATTTTACTTATGGTATATAACTATTTGTCACTTCCCTTCTAACTTCCTTTGTGTAACATGGTCACACAAAATAACTAGTGTAGTTTTTTCTTACTAGTTGGTGACAAAGGGAAGAGACTTATTTATGTCTAGCAGCCTAATTTAGATAGAATGATTTCATTTATGAGAAATTATTGTCAATAATATAATGACACTGTGAACATTGATTCCTCATACATTTATTAGGGCAGATTTTTTGCACCTCTCCAGTTTACTTAAAGTGAGCTTCAAGATTTTACTGAAAATTAATAATGTGTCTGTAAATTCTCAAAGGAATATACAGAAACTAAAAATGTAATTAGCACTGTATTTTAACAAAATTTGAGACTGTTCTTCCCTCAAATACTGAGGAATATGAGCTGCAGATGTGTTTACTCTGGCAAAAGATTCAAGATTAAAACAACTCCCATCAACACAGACTGAAAGATCCATTTCCACCCTAAAATCCTATATTCCATATCTCATGTCGCTTTACAAACATTTCAGTGTACCATCCTGGATAAGTGTTTGCAGAATTGTTTTAAGTGATATTGCTATAAATGTATCCAAATTATTTCCCCAAAGAGGAAAATCTGAAAATCATTTGCAGTAAAGATCACTGTTGAAGAAACAAATTAATCATGATATCAAGTGTCTGGTGCGGCATAGATAACATATGGTAGCTCAGTTTCTATTTTGCTTTCCCACAGGTTAACAACCATCTACTAGGACACGAAAAGAAATGAGTAAGAGCTGTTGATGTTCCTTGGAGAATTTGGATAGTTTACATACATAATGTTCTCTCTCTCTCTCTCACACACACACACACACACACACACACACACACACGTACGTATATACACAGAGGATTTCATGGAATTTGAAAGTTATGAAAGAGGCTTTTCTCTTTTGTTGTATTTTATAAGAAGGTTTTAACATATTAAATTATGGCACGATCTTACTGCTTTAATACTAATAACAATGGTATCTTCCATTGGTATGCCTTGGGAAGAATATATGAGTCAACATTTATAGTTTTAACACTAAGACAAATGTCAACTTAAAAAAAAAAACCAAATAGATTAGTGGAGTGGCTCAGTAAGGACTGCACAAAACGTATGCATGCACTATCTAAAGGTAGTTTTTTCTCCTAAGCTGCACCTGGATTGTTGCCATGAAGCAAGGAAGGCCAGCATTATCATATTGCAAGAAAATATCAAAATGAAAATTTTAGCTTGACATCTGCCAATTGTTAAGTTCTTGCTATTTCTTTCATTCATTAATGTTTCAGGCGGAGAGAAAAAAAATCTGCCAGTCATATTCAGCTCCAAGACTGCCAGTTTATGACCCATGTTGAAGCTAGTTAGTTTGATCGATTTGAAATGTTGTATAATTGCATCTCTCTATATATTTCCCTGGCCACAATGTTTCAAGAGAATGGCTTTTTGGCTTGACAAATAGTTGAATTGTGCTTCCCAAACTCTCATATAATGTAATCATATTTATCTTAAATCAATATTTATCCTTTAATTTACTATAAAAGAAATAACATTCATAATGTCAAATTGCTACTTTTTAAAAAAACTTTTTAAGTATTTATCACTACCACTGTAACATGATTCTTTATATTAACCTTGAAAATGGCTGTGGAAATAATGGAGATTTAGATTCAAAAGAAATATTATTATCATGTCATAGCCAACTAACTGATCAATTTTATTATTTAACAGAGGTAGAAAAGTAAGCTCTAAACAGATGTGCTTTCAAAACAAATGACTCAACTATTGTGTGTCATGCAATATTTACTTCTTCTCATCTCTGAAGACATATCAACATGAATAAACAAACCATTACCAGAAATTTTTATTAGGAAGCAAATATGTGACTGAGTCTATCATTTATCCTTATTTTTCAAGTCCCCTCAGTGTCTGTTTTATTATAACCACTGGTCCAGCTCCAAGTGATGCAACACGGGGAATAACCTTCTTATCTTGTTCCTTACACGGCAGCTGCCTTTGATACAGCATTGACCAAACCAATAGTCCATTAGTGGTTGAAGCTCTTTGAGAGTGCAGTTATTGTGGAACTTTGCACTGGAACCCAGTGCTGTCCTATCACAGTGGAAAGCAATACCAGGAATAGCTATACTTGTATCGGACAAAACAGATTTAAATAACTATAATACTAACTGTAACACTATAGTTCAAAAAACTGTAAGAGACAAAGAAGGTCATTATCTAATAATAAAGGGGTTTACATACATTTTTATACCGGAAAGTATTAGACTATTCATTAAAAAATCTCATGGTGGGAAAAAGGAAAAAAGCAATCTAGGCAGAGGGAAGTTCAGCCATATGCTGTCTTCCTACTCTTTTTTTGGCAGGCACAGGTATTGATCTTTCCAGTTACTGACTGGTCTCCTATATACAGTCTTGAACTCCAGCGAAAATTAATCTCTTCCTCCTCAGTGAGATAATGGTGTATGTTATGTATATGTGTGGTGTATATATGTATATGTGTATATATGTGTATGTATATACATATGTTTATCTTTTACTATTCTCTCACTTTTGTCTAAGGTTTATATAAGATTCCCAGAGTCTATAACAACATCTGGCACATTTGAGTTACTGAATTAAGGTTTGGTAAGTGAATAAATGATTGATTTAATAACTACAGCTTAAGCCCTTCATTATTGACCTTTAAAAATTAATCAATTTATTTTCTAAATTATTTTGAAATGTGGATTCTTGAATACATTATTGAATGAAGCTGTTGACTTGGAAATCTATCTAATATGTGATACTGACATATGAGTAAAAAATAAGTGTGTGGGGTGATTGTACTCCCTTGTAACCATTATCAAGATGTTAACAATGTAAGAGGAAATATAGAGCTAAATCTATTTTTAAAAGGTCACTGTCTCAGCATTCAGAAACATTTACTGAGCACCTGTAATATGCCAGGCACTTTAATATATATTGAGGAAAGGAGGATATAAGTATTGAAAGCATGAAGAAAAAAATGAATAATGTATAAAGGTAAAGAATCCCAGGAACATACAGAATTAGTTAATAAGAAAGACACTGAAAGTAACGAGTATAGTCCTATTATTACTTAAAGATTAGGCATAATATACAAATACATATTAAATCTATCACAGTTGGGGGATGGTGGAGCAAGATGGCCAAGTAGAAGCCTCCACTGATCATCCTCCCTGCAGAAACGTCACATTGAACAACTATCCACACAGAAAAAACACTTTCCTAAAAACCAAAAATCAGATAAGCAATCACAGCAACTGGTTTTAACATCACGTTAAGGAAAGAGGCACTGAAGAGGGTAGAAGAGACAGTCTTGAATCGCCTACACTATGCTTCCCCATCTCCCAGCAGCAGGAGCGTGGCACGGAGAGAACCGGTGTGTTTGTGGGGGGGAGAGTGCAGTTATCGTGGAACTTTGCATTGGGACCCAGTGCTGTCCTATCACAGTGGAAAGCAACACCAGGCAGAATTCAGCTGGTGCTCATGGAGGAAGCATTTAGACCAGTCCTAGCCGAGGTGAATCATCCATCCCCCACCTTAGCCCTAGGTGGCAGGCTGATGTAACCCATCCCCCACTTTAGCCCTAGGTGGCAGGCTGATGTAACCCATCCCCCACTTTAGCCGTAGGTGGCAGGCTGATGTAACCCAAAGAAGACTACCTCAACATTGAATACTCAGATTCCCAAATGTCAAAAATAAGGGATCCTAAAAGCAACAAGAGAAAAGAAACAAGTAACATACAATAGAAATCAACACACTTGGCAGCAGATTTATCAGTGGAAATCTTACAGGCCAGGGGAGAGTGGAATGACATGTTTAAAGTGCTGAAGGAAAAGAACTTTAACTCTTGAGTAGTATATCCGGTGAAACTATGCTTCAAGCATGAAGGAGAAACAAAGGTCTTTCCAGACAAACAAAAGCTGAGTGATTTCATCAACACCAGACCTATCCTACAAGAAATGCTAAAGGAAGCTCTTCAATCTAAAAGAAAAGGACATTAATGAGCACTAAGATATCTGGTAGTAGTTAATAGACAGAAAACCACTTAATATTGTAACAGTGGTTGTGGTGTGTAAAATATTGATATCGTGAGTGGAAAGACTAAAGAATGAACATATCAAAAATAATAACTACAACTTTTCCAGACATAATATAATAAAATAGAAAAGAAATAATATATATAGATATTATTTATGTAAATAAATAATAATAATAAATTAAATAGAAATAACAAAAAGTTAAAAAGCAAGGGGATGATGTTAGACTATAGAATTTTTATTAGTTTTCTCTCTGTTTCTGGGTTCCTTTGTTCACGCAATAAATGTTAAGTTGTCAACAGTTTTAAATAATGGGTTGTAAGATGTTATTTGCAAGCCTCATGGTAACCTCAAATAAAAGTCCTATGACAGATACACAAAAAATTAAAGGCAAAAAATTAAAACATACCACAAGAGAAAATCAGCTTCACAAAAAGGAAGACAAAAAGGAATGAAAGGAAAGAAGACCACAAAACAAACAGAATACAAATAACAAAATGGCAGGAGTAAGTTCTTACTTATCAATAATAATGTTGAATGTAAATGGGCTAAATTCTCCAATCCAAAGAGAGTGACTGGATGGAAAAAAAAACCAAAAAACTCGACAGTCTATTACCAAGAAGAAGCACATTTCATCTATAAAGGTACAATATAGGTTGAAAATAAAGGTATGGAAATGAAAAACGAGCAGGAATAGCTATACTTGTATCAGACAAAACAGAATTATAAAAACTATAATACTAACTATAATACTATAGTTCAGAAAACCATAAGAGACAAGATCATCATGTAATAATAAAGGGGTTGATTCAGGAAGAGGATACAACAATTTTAAATATATATGTACCCAACACCAGGGCACCCAGATTTATAAAGCAAGCATTACTAGAGCTAAAGAAAGAGATAGACCCCAGCATAATCATAGCTGGAACATCAAACACACTACTTTTAGTATTGGACAGGCTATATAGACAGAATGTCAACAAAGAAACATCAGACTTAATCTGTAGTACACATCAAAAGATCCTAATAGATACTTACAGAACATCTCATCCAACAGCCACAGAGTACACATTGATTCCCTCAGCACATAAATCATTCTCAAGGATAGACCATATGTTAGGTCACAAAACAAGTCTTAATTTTTTTTTTAATTGAAGCTATGTCAAAAATCTTCTCTGACCACAATGGAATAAAACTAGAAATCAATAAAAACAGGAATTTTGGAAACTGAATAAATACATGGAAATTAAACAATATGGTCTTGAATGACCTGCGGGTCAATGAAGTAATTAAGAAGGAAATTTAAATATTTATTGCAACAAATGATAATGGAAGCAAAGCATACCAAAACCGATAGGATACAGCAAAAGCGATACTTAGAGGGAAGTTTATAGCTATAGATACCTGCACAAAAAAGGAGGAGAAACTTCAAATAAACCATGTAACGATGCACCTTGAACTAGAAAAGCAAGAGCCAGCCCACCCAAAATTAGTGGAAGAACTAATAAAGATCTGAGCAGAAATACATGCAATTAAAAGAAAAAAATACAAAAGATTAATTAAACAAAGCTGTTTTTTTTTTTGAAAAGATAAACAAACTTGTAAAAACCATTAGCCCAACGAAGAGAAACAGGGATAAGACCAAAGTAAGTAAAATCAGAAATGACAAAGGAAACATTGCAACCAATACTGCAGAAATCCAAATGATCATTAGAGGTTAGTATGAGCAACTATATGACAATAAATTGGAAAACCTAGAAGAAATGAATAAATTCCTAGACACATACAACCTACCAAAATTGAACCATGAAGAAAACTAAAGCATAACCATACCAATAACAAGTAATGAAACTGAAGCTATAATAAGAACTCCCTCAGCAGAGAAATGCTCAGGACCCAGTGGATTCACTGCTGTATTTTACCAAACATTTAAAGAACTAATACCGGCCGGGCGCCGTGGCTCACGCCTGTAATCCCAGCACTTTGGGAGGCCGAGGCGGGCGGATCACGAGGTCAGGAGATCGAGACCATCCTGGCTAACACGGTGAAACCCCGTCTCTACTAAAGGATACAAAAAACTAGCCGGGCGAGGTGGCAGCGTCTGTGGTCCCCGCTGCTCAGGAGGCTGAGGCAGGAGAATGGCGTGAACCCGGGAGGCGGAGCTTGCAGTGAGCTGAGATCCGGCCACTGCACTCCAGCCTGGGCGACAGAGCGAGACTCCGTCTCAAAAAAAAAAAAAAAAAAAGAACTAATACCAATCCTACTTAAAGTATTTCAAAAAATAGAGTAATAAAGAATACTTCCAAACTGATTCTACAAGGCCAGTATTACTCTAATACCAAAAACCAGATAAAGACATATGAAAAATACAAAACTGCAGGCCAATATTCCTGATGAACATTGATGCTGAAATCCTCAACAAAATACCAGCAAACCGAATTCAACAACACATAAAAGATCATTCACCATGACTAAGTTGGATTTGTCCCGGGGTGCAAAGATGGTTCAACATATACAATTCAATCAGTGTGATACATCCTATCAAGAGAGTGAAGGATAAAAATCACATAACCATTTCAATTGATGCTGCAAAAGCATTTGATACAATTCAACATCCCTTCATGAAAAAAAAAAAAAAACCCTCAAAAAACTAGGTTTAGATGTAACATACCTCAGCACAATAAAAGCAATGTATAGCAGACCCACAACTAGTGTCATATAGAATGGAGAAAACCTGAAAGTCTTCCCACTAAAATCTGGAACATGACAAAGATGCCCACTTTCAACACTTTTATTCAACATACCAGAAGTCTTGGCTGGAGCAATCAGACAAGAGAAAGAAATAAAAGACATCCAAATTGAAAAGGAAGAAGTCAAATTGTGCTTGTTGGCAGATAATATGATCTTATATTTGGAAAAACCTAAAGACTTTACCAAAAAACTATTGGAACCGAAAAACAAATTCAGTAAAATTGCAGGATATGATATCGACATAAAGCAATCAGTTTATTTCTATATGCACACAGTGAACAACCTGTAAAAGAAATCAAGAAAGTAATCCCATTTACAATAGCTACAAAAAAAAAAAAAAAAATACCTAGGAATAAGCCTAACCAGAGAAGTGAAAGTTTTCTAAAATGAAAACCATGAAACATTGATGCAAGGAATTGAAGGGGACACAAAAATGGAAAGATACTCCACGTTCATTGACTAGAAGAATGAATCCTGTTAAATGTCCATACTCCCCAAACCAATCTACAGATTCAATGCAATCCCTATCAAAATATCAATGACATTCTTCACAGGATATAAAAAATGATCCTAAAATTTATATGGAACCATAAAAGAACCAGAATAGCCACAGCTATCCTGAGTAAAAAGAACAAAACTGGAGAAATCACACTACCTCACTTCAAACTGTACTACAGAAGTATAGTAACTAAAACAGTATGTTACAGGCATGAAAACAGACATATAAACCAATGGAATAGGGAGAGAACTCAGAAATAAATCCATACATCTACACTCAGCTCATTCTTGACAAACCATGAATAAACATTGGTGAAAGGACAGTCTCTTCAATAACTGGTGCTAGGAAAACTGGATAACCATATGCAGAAGAATAAAACTAAACTAAAGGAAAACATTGGGGAAACTCTCTAGGACACTGGTCTGGGTAAAAACTTCTTAGCGATACCCTACGAGCTTAGGCAACCAAAGCAAAAGTTGACAAATGGGATCACATCAAGTTAAAAAACTTCTGTACAACAAAAGAAACAATCAACAAAATGAAGAGATAGCCCACAAAATGGGAGAGAATATTTGCAAACTATCCATCTGACAAGGGATTAATAACAGTAACATATAAGGAACTCAACTCAGGGAAAAAAAATCCTAATAATTTGATTTTTAAAATGAGCAAAATATTTAAATATGCATTTCTCCAAAGAAGACATACAAATGGCAACAGGTATATGAAAAAGTGCTCAACATAATTGATCATCAGATAAATGCAAATCAAAAATACAATGAGATATCATCTCACCCCAGTTAAAATGGTTTTCATCCAAAAGATAGACAACAACAAATGTTGGCGAACACGTGGAGAAAACAGGACCCTTGTACACCATTTGTGAGAACATAAGTTAGTGCAGCCACTATGGAGAAACCTTTAAAGATTACTCAAAAAACTAAAAATGGAACAACCATATGATGTAGCAACCTTGCTGCTAGGTATATACCCAAAAGAAAGAAAATTCGTATATTGAAGAGATATATGCACTCCAATGTGTACTGCAGCACTATTCACAGTAGCGAAGATTTGAAAGCAACCTAAGTGTCCATCAACAAATGAATGCATGAAAAATGTAGTACATATACACAATAGAGTACTATTCAGCCATGAAAAATTAGATCCTGTCATTTGTAACATCATGGACGGAACTGGAGGTCATTATGCTAAGTGAAATAAGCCAGGCACAGAAAGACAAACTTCATATGTTCTCACTTCTTTGCCAGAGCTAAAAATTAACAATTTAACTCATGGAACTAGAGAATAGAATGATGGTTTTCAGAGGCTGTGAAAGGCAGTGGCGTGGGGAGGAAGGAAGTGGGGATGGTTAATGGGTACAAAAATATGTTTATATAGAATAAAAAAGATCTAGCGTTTGATAGCACAAGTGACTTCAGTCAATAATAATTAATTGTACATTTAAAAATAAGATTATAATTGGATGGTTTATAACAGAAAGGATAAATGCTTGAGGTGATGGATATCCCATTTACTCTGAAGTGAGTATTATACATTGTATATCTATATCAAAAAATCTCAACAGTCCCATAAATATATACACCTACTATGTATGCACAGAAATAAAAAAAACATTAAAAATTAAAAAGAATAAACACTTGGAAGTCATACCCAGAGTTATTAACCAAGAGAAAACTATAGAGGGCATCCAAACTAGAAAAGAGGGAGTGAAGTTATCCCTGTTTGCAAATGACATGGTCTTATATATAGAAAAACCTAAAGACTCTACCAAAAATCCCTTGGAACTGATAATTTCAGTAAAGATGCAGGATATAAAATTAATAACCAAAAATCAGTAGTGTCTCTATACATTAACACAAACTAGGTGAAAAAGAAATCAGTAAGACAATCCCATTTACAACAGCTACAAAATAAATAACATATCTAGTAACAAATTAAGCAAGGAGATGAAAGACAAAACTATAAAACACTGATGAAATTAATTGAAGAGTGTACACACAAATGAAAAGACATTCCATGTTCATGGATCAGAAGAATTAATATTGTTAAAATGTCCATATTATCCATATGAATCTACAGATTCCATGTAATCCCTATCAACATACTAATGGCATTCTTCACATACATGGAAAGAGAATCCTAAACTTTGTATGAAACCACAAAAGACCCAGAATAGTCAAAAGCAACCCTGAGCAAAAACAAAAAAAAGCAAACAAACAAAAACAAAAACCAAACCAAAACAAAACAAAAGCTGGAGGAATCACAAGACCAGACCTTAATACTACAGTGCTGCAGTAACTAAAGCAGCATAAAGCTGCATGGAAATAGACATACAGACCAATGTAACAGATTAGAGAATTCAGAAATTAATCCAAAAACCTACAGTGAACTAATGTTTGAAAAGGGTGTTAAGACAACTCACTGGAGAAAGGGTAGTCTCTTCAATAAGTTTTGCTGGGAAAACTGAACATTCATATGCAGAAGAACATTCATATGCAGACTCTCACTTTTCACCCTATGCAAAAATCAACTGAAAGTGGATCAAAGACCTAAGTGTAAGGGCTAAAACAATAAAACCACAGAAGAAAACATACAGGAAATGCTTCAGAACATTGGTCTGGGAAAATGTTTTATGAATGAGACCTCAAAAGCAGAGGCAACTGAAGCAAAAATAAACAAATGAGATTATAGCAAACTAAAATTTTCTGTACAGCATAGGAAATTACCAACATAGTGCAAAAACAACCTATGAAATGGGAGAATGTATTTGCAAATGATACATTTAAGGGGATTAATATCCTAAGTATCCAAAGAACTCAAACATTTCAGCAGCTTAAAAAAAAATGGACAAATGTCACACCTGTAATCCCAGCACCTCGGGAGGCCAAGACGGGCGGATCACCTGAGGTCAGGAGTTTGAGACCAGCCTGGCCAACATGATGAAACCCTGTCTCTACTAAAACTACAAAAATTAGCCGGGCATGGTGGTGGGTGTAATCCCAGCTCCTCAGGAGGCTGAGGCAAGAGAATAGCTTGAACCCGGGAGGAGGAGGTTGCAGTGAACCGAGATCGCACCACTGCACTCTAGACTGGGCAACAAGAGTGAGACTCTGTCTAAAAAACAAACAAACAAACAAACAAAAAGGCAAATGATCTGAATAAAGATTTCTTGATAGAAGGCATACAAATGACCAAAAAATGCTTAATTGACATCACAGATCATCAACGAAATGCAAATTAATAACCATCCCAAATAGTATCACTATTATAAAAAAAGATTTTAAAAATAGCAAACGGTGGCAAGGATGAGGAGAAAAGGGAAAACTTATGCACTGTTGGTGGGTAAGTAAACTAGTACAGCAGCTATAAATGTTCCTGAAAAACCTACAAATAGAAGTACGACGTGATCCAGCAATCACGTTACTGGGAATTTATCCAAAGGAAAGGAAATCATTATATTGAAGAGTCATCTGTGCCTCCATATTTACTGCAGATGTGGAATTCCATATCGTGGCTACTGTAATTAGTGCTGCAATAAACATGGAGGTTCAGATGACTATTCATTCTTCTGTGATGTGATCTATCTATCACATTTTCTTTATTCATTCACGTGTCATAGGTGTCCAACAACAAAGCTGAAGGCATCACATGTGTTGTTGTAGGTGTCCAACAAAGAATGAATGAATAATGAAAATGTGATATATGGATCACATCACAGTGGAATATTATTTGGCCATGAAAAGAATGAAATAATGTCATTCGTGGCAACATGGATGGAACTAGAGGGCATTATTTTAAGCAAAGTAAGCCAGAAATAGAAAGTTAAACACTGCAAACTATCACTCATGTATGAAAGCTAAAAAATGTTGATCTCATAGAAGTATTATAGAAGAAAGCACACAAGAGGCTGGGAAGGGTAGGCAGAAGAGAGGGATAGGGAGAGAGTTGTCCAAAGATACAAAACTAAAGTTAGACAGGAAGAATGCATTCTATTGTTCTATAGCACTGTAGTTAACACTACAATATCCTTCTAGTAGTTTTAAATAGCTAGAAGGATATTGAATATCCCCAAATCAAATAAATGATAAATATTTGAGATGACAGATATGCTAATTACCCTAATTTGATCACTATACATTAAGTGTTTTGAAATATCACTATGTACTCTGAGAATATGTGCAATTATTATTTTTAATTAAATATCAGAATCTAAGTATGAAGGTTTATGTTGTATATACACAAGTTGGTAGAAAAACCCTTATTGTCCACTTTCCAGACCCACAGGACAAAGAGAGAGAGCAGATAAAATACACCTAACTACAGCTGTTTGGAAACAGGGATAATAATTTAAACTGGGATTAATGTGGATATGGAAAGTTAGGAGTTTCTTGTGCCTTAACGTTGTATTATCTTCCCTTTCATTTTAATCTGACTTTTGGATTGCTGTGTCTTAGACCAGCGGTCCCCAACCTTTTTTGCACCAGGGACCAGTTTTGTAGAAGACAATTTTTCCACTGACAAGGGGCAGGAGAACAGTTTCGTGACGAAACTGTTCCATCTCAGATCATCAAGCATTAGATTCTCGTAAGGAGCATGCAACCTATATTGCTCGCATGCGCACTTCACAGTAGGGTTTGAACTCCTATGAGAATCTAATGTCTCTGCAGATCTGAGCTCAGTCGGTAATGCTGGCTGGCCACTGACCGCCTGCTATGCGACCTGGTTCCTAACAGGCCAGGGGCCGGCACGAGTCCATGACCCAGGGTGTTGGGGACCTCGTGTTAGACTAATAGTAAAATAATAAAAGTGATAAATAATACACTACAAATAATAAAAGTTATAAATCAAAAAAGAATGTAGTTTGTTGTTCTTTCCTAAGATAGATCTTAATTAAGGCAATTGGTAGATATTGAGTTTCTATGTTTAAAAAAGCTTAAATCAATGCTACTTGATAAAATGTGTCCTGTTTTAGAGTAGTAAATCTTTGATTGAATTAAAATAGAAGAAATCTGTATTAGGACTAATATGAAAGTTCAGAAAATCCACTTAAAGCAAAGCATGCATTTGAAAATAAAAGTTTATGTTTATGTATTTATTTTGTTAAAATGTTTTTCTCCATTTCACATATTCCATATCAGGTGATGGGAATACTTTTATATTTTTCAAATTAGAGGAAATTTATAAAACACAATAAGTGAGGTGATTGTGAAAAATGTTAAGCTTGGAAAAAAATAAACATTCTATAGAATGTTTATAGAAGTGTGCATTGTAATATTCTGTGCTCAGTACTATATTAGTTTACATTTACTCTAAAATTAATTAGATTGTGTTTTTACTTATTTAGTCAGTAAATCAGGAATATTGTTAGTGAATGTCTTACATTGCTGTGTATTCAAGTTAAATTAATGACAACTGGATTTATTCAACTTTCCACAGTTGAGAAGAAAGTTATTGCAGTCATTCATATTCATAACTTTGTGCCATCATCAGAGGAAACAAACTTTCTATTTTGCAAATGAGGCAACCAAGCCTTAGAAATATGAAAAAAGACACTTAAAGTAATATATGGCTCAAGTAAATTGAATTTAATATTTTTGACAGATTTCTATGTGTATGGCACTGCTCTAGGTATCAAAATGAATAAACATTTTTGCAACCATTCATTCGTTCATCCATTATTTATTCAAGATACATTGAGCACTGAGTATGTGTTTGACCCTAAATTAGTGCTGGAAATACAAAGGTGAAGAAGAAAGAATATTTTCAAGGAGTCAGTAGTGGTCTACAGGTACGGACAGGCACATGAAGTGAGAAACTTCAGTAAAATGTGGTACATGCTACAAAAAAAAAAAAAAAAAAAAAAATTAAGATGTGCTGTGTAAATACAGACATTTAGACCAACATAGTTATGTAGAGAAGAATTTCTGTAGGTGATGAAAACTTAATTAAGTTTTGAAGATACTGTAAAGGTGAAGAACAGTGTAAAGGACATTCAAGATAGAATACAGAATGAACAAGAAGTGTACGAGCACCAAAAAAAGAGCCCTCTTCTTTATCCATCAAACTGTTTATTCAACGAACATTTTTTGAGCATCTAATACATACCAGTGACTGATCTAAGAGAATGAGTCTGATAAGGTCCTGCTATTGTGGGGCTTTCATGGTGGGAAACAATGAGAACAATGCCGAAGCAAGACTTGACAAGGGCGTGAACAAGAGAAGTGACAGGAGAAGTGGAAGATAGCGAATGAATCTGTAAAACACTGAGAAGGTAAAACATGTGTAGACCTCTTGAATGATTGAACCTGTGGAACAAGGGAAAGCAAGAAGTCTAAGAAGGGTCCCAGATTTTTGGCTTGGAGAATTAGGTAGATGTTTTACCATTAGCTGAGACGTGGCCTAGGAAAGATGAGAAAATTTTACGCATGTTGGCTTCTTGCTGTGCCTCAGAGGATATGGCTGGCAGGAAAGGAATATATATTTCAACTAGTAATGGGGAGAACCATGGCTAAAATACAGACCTTTGGAAATAGTGAGCGGCCTTTATATAATTTAAAGCCATAAAACCAGAGATAGAACTCCCGAGCAAAGGATGATATTATTAAATAAATAAGACTTAGCTAATAAATAAAGTGCCAAAAATATACGATACACATCTAACACACTTCAGGTTGATTAGAGTGTTTTTATATTATTTCTAAAGGGAAGTTGCTGCACATCAAACCCAGAAAAGAATAAAAATGATCTTCTGAAAATTGAAAATCTTGAACATGTGCTTATTTGTATCTATGTAAATTCAGTGTCATGTTTAAATAAGTTTCAAGGTAATTCTAAATAGTTCTTCATACCTAATTAACAAGTACCTTCCTCAATCATGCCATCCATAATTGTTTTTTAGACTTTAAAAATTCTCCTATAGGTGGGAATACTAAATACTGAGCACTACCAGCTGGGAGAGGGATGGAGGCAGGCATAGGCTGAAAAACTACCTGTGGGGTACTGTGCTCACTACCTGGGTGATGGGATCAGTAGTACCCCAAAACTCAGCATCATGCAGTATACCCACGTAAGAAATCTGTACATGTACCTCCTGAATCTAAAATAAAAGTTGAAATTATTACAGAAATTCTATTTCCTTCAATGGGTCTCACGAATTTGTACTGTATTTCTCACATATCTTCCTCTCAGAGTCCTGACACTGTTGATTAATAAAACAATACAGAATGGTATATCAAATAGTTTTGGGCTTGTTCTAATTACTATTGCAATATAAGAAAAATTTACATTTTATAGTTTAAGAAAACATCAGAAATGCTCATTTTATCTCTCCCATATTCTTACTCAATCTGCTAACTCTGTGTAAGCATTCTATTCACTTTCAAACAAAGTATATCAATGGGTGTCAACGAGAGTCCACATTTATCCATGAATTATTAAAAATGTTTTCTGTTTTGTAAGTTCTGGGTCACTGGTGGATTTTTCTCATATGATAGGCCCATATGTGTATATATATGCATGTATGTATACATAATACATATGATGGTCATATCGGGAATAAATATTTCTCTTTCCCTTACCCAATTTGCTGCCCTATATATGTGGATATTCTTTCTTTTCTGATTTGTGATGAATTGAGGGCCTGAGAGTTGAGAACAGTGGGAGAGGGAGATCTTAAATAACATTCAATATACATGCCCATTTCTTCTTGGTACAAATATCATTGCTCAAAGGTTATATGATAACATAATGTATTTCTTAAGTTTCCTTCAGAAAACATAGGTTAATTATAACGACACTATTCTCAGTTTTAAGATGAGTTGATAGGTGCAGCAAACCACCATGGCACACGTATATCTATGTAAAAACCTGCACATTCTTCACATGTATCCCTGAACTTAAATTTTTTTAAAAAAGAAACTATTCTCTATTATTTTTTAAAAAACTATATCTTTATAACCAAAATTCTTTGGAATATACAATATTAACTTCTGTCTTAATTTTGGTAATTGTGGTAAAATGGTTATTCTGAAAAGGAGCATTGAGAAAAGAATAGTAATCAAGTTTCGAAAGTAGAATCTTGAGCTGGAACTGACATAAGAATATCAAGCTAGATAGAAAATTAGCGAAGTCTAACATATCACTTAGTTACACTTAGAATATTTTCTATACTTGATTGAAGTGAGATTGCATCTAAAACAAATGAAATAATACAACTATTGATTTAGTCATCTTAATTCATAAATCTTTACTTATAATAGAAATAAAGTGATAAAATACCACTTCAAATTAATTTAATTATTACTCAAAACATTTAGAACAGGTGAGAAATTAGCCTGGAAAAAAAAAAAAGGACATTTTAACCACATCCGTTTGTTTCAGGTTATTCCGGGTTTTTAAATTTTCCATGCTTACTCACACCTATAAACTAGTTTCTGTCATTGAGTTGATTTTTATAATTATGTTAGGTTTTGTTGAATAACTTAACATATTGATAATTATATTTAACATTCTCAGTAATTTATTAATCAGCATGTTCTTACAAAGCATGTATTCAAGAGTTTCTATATGGCTAACTGATTATAGCTAGTCCGAGGTAATGTTTGGCTATAAAAAGAGCAGCAAGGAAGGGTTATTAAATCTCACACTCACTTGACTTAAAGTCTATAGCCCCCATGGAAGAATGTGAAATTGTAAAAAGCAAACCAACCTCTGCAATGTTTTCCTTAACGTATTGCTTGCACCTGTATATAATTGTAAGTTCCCAAAGCATTACTAAATAGGTCAAAGGTTATAAAGTTATAAACATAGAATAGCCCTTTAAACTCAGAATACTAGTGTCTCATTTTAACCATACACTACTCAATCTGTGCCTATAATTAGCAATGCAAAGAATGTTAGCTGGCCTGTCATGGTTATGTCTTGCCTGGTATCCAGAGGCACGAAAGGAGTCTTGATCATGGGACCCTTCAGGGAAGCTGTGCAATAAAACAGAAATCAGGGCCAAGGAGACATATCAAAGCCCTGGAATTTTCCTTAACTCTGCAGAAGTTTTGTGAAATTCATCCTAAGGGAGAGGATACAGGAAATTGGGTAATATTTTGCAAAGACCATTAAACCCTTGTGTCTCTCAATAACTCTACACATATAAGGCCTAGAATTCCAAGAAATTAGATGATGTAAACTTAATATATTGAATCTTTGAGAGAAATAGATGAATACATTTATTTTATTATTCATAATGGCTTAGACTTAAAATGTTAACATTTTAAAATACAGCTGCATGAAATAAGCAATGAAAAAAAGACAAGGTGAAGGAAAAATGAGACACAATAACAAAGTATGACAAGAGGGTGGAAAAAATGCCAATTTTACTTGCATTATTTGAAGTCTATTCTGGCAAATGAATTGAATGTGAGCTACGTATAAACTTGTAAGTCATTAATACTATAGCATAAAGCCAATGTCCCCAAATATAAGCAAGGCAGTCAAAGATGAAAGAGTTGAATCAATAAACATGTCCCAAAGTAAGTGCTATAAACAACTATAGTTAATGAATGTATCAGACGTTCACTAATATTTTTCTGAAAAATCTAACTGGCATCTAGCTTAAAAGAAGTGTACACTTAATTCTTCGTGGACATTTAAACAGCTAATTTCGTCTTTCCTGTAAAATCCTTTGCAAAAACTGATGTTACACTTTGTATGCATTCTACACTGAAATTCAAGAAGCGTATTTGTCCCGTATCTCCCAATAACACCGTCTTTCGAAAGTCTAATCATTCTCTACTTTGTTCACATTTTGAAGAGACAGACCGTGGAAATGCAATCATACTCTATCTGACTAAAAGATGCCAATGTTTCCCCTGTATTAAATGCCACACAGAAGTAAATTGAAACCCAGTCCAACAACAAAGGGCGACTGGAAGCTTATTTATATTTGGAGTAAACTACTTCGGTCCCCTGTGCCCACAAATCTTAATTACGAAACTGCATTGAAACTCTCATTGTTGCTCTGATATTGTGGAGAAATGGGATGGAAGTATGAGAAATGAACAGATTTAAATTCCTGAGAGGCATTTCCTAAAGCCTGCCCAAGGATGAAGGGAGATATCTCGATACGAATTTTGAACGAATATGTATATAAAAAATAATTGGAATAATAATAATATCACAACTCATACTTCAACAGAAAATAATTACAATTGATTTTCATTTTATAATTCCAGATAAACGTAAGGATTGAATTACATGGTATATTATTTTTCAAATCCACATGACTTTTAAAGATGGGTATACACCATTTTATACTCTGATATGTAACATTCGGTCACAATAAAATCAAGACACAGGGTACTTTTCCAAATATTTCTGCATCGTCCTTTGCATGCAAGTGGTGATATCATTGCACACATATGTCCTTTTGCATGTCCATTTTGGGAAGTTCTCCAGAGCACAATGAGTCACTGAATCTTATAAAAAATTTAGGATTATGACATCATGTAATGGTAACACTAAATTCTTGAGTTTGTTGAAGAGGGTTCATAGTAGACTAGTTTAACATCCAAAATAAATTATATACATAAAAATCTTAAGTTTGGAAATATTTTGGGTTCATGTAGTTTTGCTCTTCATTTTGGATGTATCTATCCTCTGTCCTGTGCCTAGAATGCTGCCATTTAATCTGATAGCATAACCAATCAATCTCTCTGCTTTGGTATTTCCTGAGTAACAAGCCTGGTTTGAGTCACAGATGGCACAGGAGATGAAGTTTCTAGTCATTTCCAGATGTATGCAAACCCCGTAATTCTCCTTTACTTTCTATCACTCTATATTCTATGTTGATGGAGATATTTTAAAATGCTATCCCAAATATATTAAAAGTATACACTATTTAGTCATCTGCATTCCCCTTCACAAGTGTGTTTTACAGGTGGTAGACAAATGAGAAACACAATGACTAGTTATCCCCATCTTCCAGATGGTTCCTCTTCTGTAAATATGATGGTGACACCACCAACATTCCATATTAACATACGTTATTCCAAAGTTTATGAACTACAATCCTGCTCATTTTATTTCCTTACCTGCTTAAGTTTTCCCCAAATCCCTCCTGTACAACTTTTTATTCCTGCATTGTACTTGCTGAATTTCAAAAGAAAGGGGAAAATTTAAATATACTACTACTTGGTTTTGATACAAATGTTTCCATGTGGTTGAATGGGTCATAATTCCTAGTGTAGTGACTTGTGTCTCTTTGCAGTTATATAGTTTTTTCTTTTTTATGTAGTCATTTTTTTACATATTGTTGATGTAAATTGAAGTCAGATGGATATAAATGAGAACATCCTAGTCTTTTGAAATGAAACAAAAGAATGCCTAACTGTATGTTTTTGTAGTTTTGTACAAAAATACAGCTTAATCTTAAATAATAATTTTCTTAAAGATTCAGTTAACTCTGTATGACAAATTAAATAAATCGAACTTATTTTTAAGATTTCTAAGTATTTTCCCTTGAAAGTAAAACAGCCAATCTTCCTCAGTTTTCAAACTTTGCACCTGATAATAATAGGGGAAAAAACACCATTTCCTTTTCCTGGTGAAAGGTTTTAAAAGTCCTGAAAGTACATTCCCCTGATACTTGTAATTTACTATTATTACTGCACTTCTGAAACTAAGGAAATCCTTTGGAATGACCTCAGTTTTTGTTCTTTTCTGAATTACCAGCTTTGATGGTATATCATAACTCCCAATGTTAAGTTTAAAGATAGAACTTCCAACTTTAAAATGTAAGCCACAGTTACAGAGATGAAAGAAAAAAAAATCAGAACATTGCCACTCGATATTCAGCATTCATGCTTCAATACATTCTAAACTTATGATTTCTTTAGATATGTGTGTATGTGTGTTGCTGTGTGTTTGTGTTTTCCTAATTGTAAACTTGAGTACAGAGTTTACCTAGTTGCAGTCTTGGATAAAAATCTGGAAATGTTTGAAATCAAGGAGGCCAGATGCAGAAACCCAGATGAACAATCAATCTTTCCTTACATGCAAAACCTCTGTTATCGGACCCGCTTCCTTTAGTATTCTACAGCTGCCCAGTAAAATGACCTTCACCCTTCTGTGCCTATATATTGCTATTATTAACACTGAGTATTTTATTTCTCCTCACCTGTTATTGTCCTTTTATATTGAGACATTTTTTTTTTCCAACCTCTACTCAGTTTAGATTGCACTCAAAAGTGTAGAACCCAAATAAAAATAATGTGTGTTATTTTTCTCATTTGTGTAGTAGAACCATCTTATTAACCCCCCAAAATGCTTTAGTAGTCTTTTTTTCACATCAGGAAATATAAAACTTTGACAAGGCCATTTGATGTTGTTGTAAGGAAGTAGCAAACAACATGGGTCTTTGAAAGAATTGCAGGAGACTACGAAGATTTCAAAAGAAAAGAAAATGTAGAACTATCTAGAATATTTAATCTAAGTCCAGGTGAAATCATTTTTTTTTTTTTTAGATAACCAAAAATTTCCTAGAATGTTCAAGTGCCTTGATGGTAGAAGTGCAAAGATACATTAAAAACATTCTTCCTTATTAAAATGATAAAAACATTAAAAAAAATCACACCATTTGGTGATAGTATCATTTGTCTCAATTTCAAGACTATATCCTCAAGCAGTAATATATTTTGTGTTTCGGTCTGGAATTTAATGAAGGCCATAGGAATTAGCATTAAACCAGTAAAATAGCAAACAACTAGCCAGAATAAGCGGGATTTTATGTGTGAGAATGAGGGAGGAAATGAGGCAGAGATGTTTGAAATCAGACTTGCTTTGGGAATTTCATCAGTGGAGGCAAAGTAAACTTCTAAACCAATGGATGTCTCTTTATTTTCCTTTAGGTGAAATGTTCACCACTTTTACTGTCTCCCTCTTGACAGTGAGGCACAGTTGTAGCTCCTTCCACCTGGAGAGATGGAAGCTGGGCTTGATCTGGGTGTTATATAGTACCACAGATAATTCTCAACAGCTGAGCTGCCTGATTTATCTTTCATTTTCTCAAAACTTTTGGTTAAGTAATATACATTTTATGGAAGACAAAAATAATATGCAAGAAATAACTCTTGTGACTGCAGGCAGAACATTTCCAGACCACCACTTGAACTTTTGTTTTATGATGTGTTAACCCAGTAACATACTTTGTTAGGGCGAAAACGTTTCCTGTTATCAAAGGGTATTGTAATAAACAGATTATTACAGCCTATGTCACATAGGCTGAGATTTTATTTTCTATCTATGTCCATCAACAGGAAGAGATGCAGTTTCAGTAGTTACATGGTCTCTCTGAAGGCACACATTAACAGAAGAACAACAACAACAAAAAAACATTGACCCGGAAATCCTAAAGGAATACCCAACCATCCAATTTTCTCCTGTGTTCCTCCTCCATTTTTTTTTTAGATGGAGTCGCGCTCTGCCACCTAGGCTGGAGTGCAATGGTGCAATCTTGGCTCACTGCAACCTCTGCCTCCCGGATCCAAGTGATTCTCCTATCTCAGCCTCCCGAGTAGCTGGGATTACAGGCATCCGGCACCACGCCCAGCTAATTTTTGTATTTTTAGTAGAGATGGGATTTCACTATGCTGGCCAGGCTGGTCTCGACCTCCTGACCTCGTGATCCACCCGCCTCGGCCTCCCAAAGTGCTGGGATTACAGACGTGAGCTACTGCGCCTGGTCTACCTCCTTTTCATATCTAACCATTTGCCTCCTTTATGCTTGTGGTCTTGTAAGGACACAGATGTTTCAAATCTGATCCCCAATATGCTTAAGTCCCTCTCTTTCATTTAATCAACATCATGACTGTTTAATCTCAATAGTATTCTTTTACTATGCAACCTAGTATTTTCTTGGTTGCTTGTTTATTTTGGAAGCTGACCTACTAACCAGTCTTAAAGCTCTCCCATATTGTACTCTTGACACCTCTCTCTACTCTGAGCCCACTAACTTACATATATGCTCAGACTATCCCTAGAACACTGTCTTTCTTTTATCATTTACTAAAACCTGCCTCTATTCAAAGAACAAATCCCACCACCTTCTTAAAGAGTGCTTACTTGTCTATCTTCTTTGTTCTTTGGGATTAAGAACTATGGTCCACATTCTTTTTGTTCCGTGCTTCTACCTCTAGAACAACATCTTGCCACCTTTATTCAAGGCTATTTTTCTTTTCTGAGCTATATCCCATTCAGTTATACTACTTTTCCCCTATGCTGTCATCTAATTCTCTCCAGGTCACTACCCACATTACCAGAACACATTAAACTTTTCTATATTTTCTCCTTATACTATCTTTTGCCATTATCCTGAGGGATTTCAATGGAAGCCTAACACGACATATGAACCTTGACATCAGCTTTAACTCCACCTTAACTAAATTAAGTGTCCTCAATATATCAGTTTGCTATTCCATATTGATAACTAGTTTTATCCACAATGAAAATTGAGACCCTGACTGCTCAAATTTCTATTCTCCCAATCACTTGGGCTCAAAATGTGACTGAACCACAACACTGCTTAGCAATGCTTTGAACTTTTGCCCCCTTTGAATTTCCCATGATATTCATCAAAACTTTCATCATGTTGGCCCCTAATTGGCACCTAATCATAGTAAACTGGATCGTTCACAATATAACAGATTCAGTCTCATCTTCTCCTTCGCTCTCCACATCTTTCAATGATATTTTCCAGCTCCTGTGTTATTTATGAAATAACACTCTTTCCTTTCTTCACCTGGTGATTTCAAAAATCATCTTTCAGAATCTACCTTAAGCCCATACCTTTTATTATGTTTTTCATTGCTCTCCCAAAAATTCGGAACTTCTTCAACAAAGTGTTATAACGCTTACCAAATATGGTAATTTTTCAATTATGCACTTCTTTTTTGTGCCCCCAAAACGCCCAGTGGAGCGTGAGATTTCAACAACAAGAGTTATTTCAATCACATTTACATCTTCAATGCATTGCATAATATCAGGCTTATTGCAGGTTGTAAATAGATTATTGTTATATAAATGCTTGTGAATTCTGGTTGCTTTTGGACACACTACCACATACCTTCAGAAAGATTCTTATAGTTTGAAATTGTCTAGACTCTCCATAAGGATATGTATTCCTGTGATAGCCCACCGTAAATGGCCCCAAGTCTTTTAAAATATAGAATCAAAAAGTTTAATTACTTATGCCAAATATTTAGAAGGAGGAGAATACACTTATCTACTCTGCAAAGCTGATTTGAGAAATGAAGACTAGTTGATTGTAAGTTCTTAATTTTTTATTCAGAATCATGGAAACAATAACAATCTTTTAAATTGGAATTCAAAATTGAAATATAAGAAAAGAGTTCAGATAATTTTGAACTGAATACCCTTGTATATCCTAGTGTCTTAGAAAGTGATTGCCTCACATCCCTTGTAAGTTGTATTCCTAGGTATTTTATTCTATTTGTAGCAATTGTGAATGGGAATTCACTCATGATTTGGCTCTCTGTTTGTCTATTACTGGTGTATAGGAATGTTTGTGATTTTTGCACATTGATTTTGCATCCTGAGACTTTGCTGAAGTTGCTTATCAGCTTAAGGAGATATGGGGCTGAGATGGTGGGGTTTTCTAAATATACAACCATGTCATCTGAAAAGAGAGACAATTTGACATCCAGTCTTCCTGTTTGAATACGCTTTATTTCTTTCTTTTGACTGATTTCCCGGGCCAGAACTTCCAATACTATATTGAAGAAGAGCGGAGAAAGAGGGCATCCTCGTCTCGTGACGGTTTTCAAAGGGAATGCTTCCAGCTTTTGCCCATTCAGTATGATATTGGCTATGGGTTTGTCATAAATATCTCCTATTATTTAGAGATACGTTCCATCAATACCTAGTTTATTGAGGGTTTTTAGCATGAAGGGTGTTGAATTTTATTGAAGACCTTTTCTTTATCTATTGAGATAAATATGTGTTTTTTCTCATTGGTTCTGTTTACATGATGGATGATGTTTACAAATTTGCATATGTTGAACCAGACTTGCCTCCCAGGGATAAAGCCAATTTGATCATGATGGATAAGCTTTGTGATGTGCTGCTGGATTCAGTTTGCCAGTATTTTATTGAGGATTTTTGCATTGATGTTCAAACGGGATATTGGCCTGAAATTTTCTCTTTTTTTGTTGTGTCTCTGCCAGGCTTTGGTATCTGGATGATGCTGGCTTCATAAAATAAGTTAGGGAGGAGTCCCTCTTTTCCTATTATTTGGAAGTGTTTCAGAAGGAATGGTACCAGCTCCACTTTGTACCTCTGGTAGAATTTAGCTGTGAATTCCTCTGGTCCTTGGCTTTTTTTTGGTTGGTAGGCTATTAATTACAACCTCAATTTCAGACCTTGTTATTGGTCTATTCAAGGATTCGACTTCTTCCTCGTTTAGTCTTGGGAGGGTATATGTGTCCAGGAATTTATCCATTTCTCCCACTTTTTCAAGTTTATTTGCTTAGAGGTGTTTATAGTATTTTCTGACGGTAGTTTGTATTTCTGTGAGATCAGTGGTGATACCCCGTTTATCATTTTTATTGTGTCTATTTAATTCTTCTCTCTTATTAGTCTTACTAGTGGTCTATATATTTTGTTAATCTTTTAAAAAAAAACAGCTCCTGAATTCATTGATTTTTTTGAAGGACTTTTTATGTATCTATCTTTTTCAGTTCTACTCTGCTCTTAGTTATTTCTTGTCTTCTGCTAGCTTTTGAATTTGTTTGGTCTTGCTTCTCTAGTTCTTTTAATTGTGATGTAAGGGTGTCGATTTTAGATCTTTCCCATTTTCTCCTGTGGTCATTTAGTGCCATAATTTTCCCTCTAAACACTGCCTTAGCTGTGTCCCAGAGATTCTGGTACATTGTGTCTGTTTTCTTCAAGGAAAATTATAAACCACTGCTCAAGGAAATAACAGAGGACACAAACAAATGGAAAACACATTTCATGCTAGGAAGAATCAATATCGTGAAAATGGCCATACTGCCCAAAGTAATTTATAGATTCAATGCTATCCTCATAGAGCTGCCTTTGACTTTCTTCACATAATTAGAAAAAAACTACTTTAACTTTCATGTGGAACCAAAAAAGAGCCCATATAGCCAAGACAATCCTAAGCAAAAAGAACAAAGCTGGAGGCATCATGCTACCTGGTTTCAAACTATATTACAAGGTTACAGTAACCAAAACATCATGGTACTGGTACCAAAACAGATATATAGTCCAGTGGAACAGAACAGAGGCTTCAGAAATAATGCCACACATCTACAACCATCTGATCTTTGACAAACCTGACACAAACAGGCAATGAGGAAAGGATTCCCTGTTTAATAAACGGTGTTGGGAAAACTGGCTAGCCATATGCAGAAAACTGAAACTGGAACCCTTCCTTACATCTTATACAAAAATTAACTCAAGATGGATTAAAGACTTAAATGTAAGACCTAAAACCATAAAAGGCTGGGCGCGATGGCTCACGCCTGTAATCCCAGCACTTTGGGAGGCCGAGGCGGGCGGATCACAAGGTCAGGAGATCGAGACCATGGTGAAACCCCATCTCTACTAAAAATAGAAAAAAATTAGCCGGGCGCAGGGGCGGGTGCCTGTAGTCCCAGCTACTCGGGAGGCTGAGGCAGAAGAATGGCGGGAACCCGGGCGGGGCGGAGCTTGCAGTGAGCCGAGATTGCGCCGCTCACTCCAGCCTGGGCCACAGAGCGAGATTCCGTCTCAAAAAAAACAAAAACAAACAAACAAACAAAAAAACCAAAAACCAAAAAAAAAACCCATAAAAATCCTAGAAGAAAATCTAGGCAGTACCATTCAGGACATAGGCATGGGCAAAGACTTCATGACTAAAACACCAAAAGCAATGGTAACAAAAGCCAAAATTGACAAATAGGATCTAATTAAACTGAAGAGCTTCTTCACAGCAAAAGAAACAATCATAAGGGTGAACAGGAAACCTACACAATGGGAGAAAATTTTTGCAATCTATCCATCTCACAAAGGGCTAATATCCAGAATCTACAAGGAACATAAACAAATGTACAAGAAAAAAAAAAAACCCCATCAAAAAGTGGGCAAAGGATATTAACAGACACTTCTCAAAAGAAGACATTTATGCGGCTAACTAACGTGAAAAAAAAGTTCTCATAACTAGTCATCAGAGAAATGCAAATCAAAACCACAGTGAGGTACCATCTGACACCAGTTAGAATGGCGATCATTAAAATGTCAGTAAACAGCAGATGCTGGAGAGGACGCGTAGAAATAGGAACACTTTTACACTGTTGGTGGGACTGTAAATTAGTTCAACCATTGTGGAAGACAGTGTGGGGATTCCTCAAGGATCTAGAACCAGAAATACCATTTGACCCAGCAATCCTATTATGGGTATATACCCAAAGGAATATAAATCATTCTACTATGAAGACACAGGCATATGTATGTTCATTGCAACATTATTCACAATAGCGAATACCTGCAATCAACTTAAATGCCCATCAATGATAGACTGGATAAAGAAAAAGTGGTACATGTACACCATGGAATACTATGCAGTCATAAAAAAGGATGAGTTCATGTCCTTTGCAGGGACATGGATGAAGCTGAAGCCATCATTCCCAGCAAACTAACACAGGAACAGAAAACCAAACACCGCATGTTCTCACTGATAAGTGGGAGTTGAATAATGAGAACACATGGACACAGGGAGGAGAACATCACACACCGGGGCCTGTCAGGGGGTGGGGGGCTGGAGAAATATCTAATGTAGGTGATGGATTAGTGGGTGCAGCAAACCACCATGGCACGTGTATACCTATGTAACAAACCTGCACGTTCTGCACACGTATCCGTGAACTTAAAGTATAATAATAATAAAAAAAGAAACATTATTGTCTCACAAATACTTCTTGAAAAAGAAGGTAAAATGGATGAATCAATGAATAGTGCATACCTTGCTTAAAAAACCAAACCATCTCCATGAAGTTTTAGTGTGTATTTTGTTTCAGTGTTATGTAGTTATTATTTATAACCAGTAAGATAGCAAACATGTCAATCTATTTCAGAAGAAAAAAGAAAAACAGCCAGTTTGACTATTTTAATGAAAGTGGAATCATTTCTATACCACTCTCCCAAAACAATAATAAAAAAATAACAAAATAACTAAACTCTGAGGATTATGGATTTGGTGGATTTAGATAAAGGTGAAACTAAAATTGCATATGTATAAATATTGTTTTGTAATTAAAATATTTTGGTTACATATAAATATACAGAGATAAAAGTTGAAGGACACAGAAAAAGACACAAACAAGTATGAAATATATGTATGCAAATTTGAAAGCTACAACTAAACATCTAATCTGCTTTTGGGCAATCCAGCTGAAGAATGGAATTATAATATTTTCAAACTCATTCTATAGGGCTGGGGAAAGTTCCCTCTTATCAAACTGTCAAAAAATGTCTTATGAGAAGCATTACATAAGGCACATGAATGCTAACACAGCTACATTTATTTATTACTTTAAGAGTTACAATGAAACTCAATAATGTATTAATACTCAAATTTCCATAGAGAGTATGAAAATATGCAAATTAACCATCTTTTACATAGTTTCACATTTATAAAAGCATAGTTGAGCAATCATCAGATATACAACCTTAAATAATTAATGGTAATATTTAGGTGTAGACTTTGCCATAGAATGACAACTTCAAGATGTCATTTCATTTCTAGAAGGACATATTTAAAAATCCATTCACTGGGGTGATGTGAGGGCCATGAAATGCTAACCCAAACCTTTTATGTTGTATCTAACTTGCCCAATCATAGATAGGTTTTGTGGGATGTGTAGGAAGCAGAAGTTACATAGATTTCCAATTGAAATGGAATTGCCTTATCTTAAAGGAATTTAGAGACTAGTTTAGTTTCAGGCCAAATTTCAACGTGGAATTTCAGTTTCACTAAAACAGATCATGGGCTCTGGGAGTCAGAATGGTCTCCTTTGAGACAGACCTTAAATTTTAAAACAACTCAGAAACCAACGATAAGTGTGGAATTATTGACTTCTATTCAGAACCAAATGCATCATAATCTTTGTGCTTGTCATTCCCCATGTTTTGTAGATACTCCAAAAGGTGTTCAAACTGTAAAATGTAAAACACAACACATTCTTTTTGGTACATTTAATCTTAAGAAAACAAGTCTTAAAACGATGAATTTACATTAGGGCAATTGAAAACGTTATGTTACAATTTTTGAAAGCAAGTTTAATACTTAAGACTCATAAAATCCCGAAGTCTAATTCTCAATTCTGTTTTTGTTTTAATGTTTGTTTTTGATTACTTTATTTTCAAATACAAAATGTAGTTGGCATTCAGAAGAAGCTCTTGGATTTAATTCTCTTTTCTCTGCAAGGCTAGCCAGATAGCCTAATTATGCATTTTTTAGGAACTGCATAAAGTATAAACATTCAGAATAAACTGTTGGAAATATTCACTTGAATTCAATTTCCTTTTAAGTAGTCTAGTTTAGCCCAGTGCTCTTCAATGGGTCATTTGTTATGTCAACCCACTATAGAGTACATCAAAAGAGCTTGTCACTAATTGATTACATTTCTCTACCACCATGATTCACAGTGCTATAGGGACAATTACATAACTGTTTGACTTTTGCAAAACTGTGAGTTTAAGTAAACACAATTCTTTGTTATTATGATCTCTAGTGGGCATATGCACAGTAAGTATCATGGTATGTAACTAGATCTTGCTACATTGTCTATCTGACTTGTGACTCACACAAAAACTCCCTCTTTTGCAGCAACTGGAGTTCTGGGGAACAGCTGCTGATCTCACACTGAAATTAAAAACATTTGAGTTGTTTTGATTTATGTTAGCTCCCATGGGAAGACAGAAATGAAAAATGGATGCTTCATGTAAACAAAATACCATTTCTCCAAACTGTAAAAAGAAATTGTTCTAAATATTCTGATATATTTCTTTTATTGAAATATGGTGAGATCATGTTACTACTATATTGTTAGACAGGAAGATGTCTAACAGTATTCTAATAAGCCAACTGCTAGGATTTTCTTTTAATAAACACTATTCTGGAGATACAACTCTACCATCTCACCTCTGAAATTCAAATCTATGTAATATAGCATCATGTTGTAATGGAATGGAACTAGCAATGAAGATCATTAAAGTGATATACTCTTGAAAGACCAAGCAAAGGAGTTTCTCTTTTCTAAAGAGAAAGTTCAATGTCTGGGACTTTACTGTTTCACTGTATGCGAAATAATTTGAGCAGGAATTAGTGAAATAGAGAAATACTATTCTCAAAGTGATAATGAATTTATTATATGTTTTTGTGATATGGATTTTAAAAAAATATCAGTTTCTTTTATATACCTCTGGGTAGAGAGAGGCAGGTTATTTTGTGGTTAGAATTCTCCTAGGATCTTGTGAAAACAGATTATCAAGAGCAATCTATAACCAGGCCAGCTAGCATGATTGATTGGCAGCACACGAACAAAAAGTCTTTGGATTTAAAGGTACGTTTCCCTCCTCCTCCACATAGCTCATTGTATACTCTTTATTGCATTTTTTTTTTCTTTTTAAAAATGGTCTGTGACCCTGGTGAGCTTGTGAGGGATCAAATACATTATAGATGATAATATGCCTCCCCTCAGGAGGCAGGGTTTAAGAAGTCAGATTTTTTCAGTAGTCCTTGCTGTCTATTTCTCTATTTTATGGCCCCTTTGAAAAGACTGAACCGTTCTTTTTAGCAAGTAGTAATGAAATATTACTTTAACATAGGGGTAGGATTTCTTCTTCTTATTTTGGGATGTTCTGAAACAGAATGCCAGATTATCTTGAAACTTCTTTTAAAACAGTTGTAAATTCACCAGTCCATAAAGTTGTTTTGGGTTTATTTTAATGGGTTCAAGGTAGAAAAACCAAGTTTTAAATAATTTAAAATTAAAATATTACAAGTGCACCTTCTTCATGTAAACAGATACTCAATTATTGTTAATAACTAGAAAAATAATTTGGATTTTATTGATGTTACTGAAGGAGTTTTACTTATTGAGTAATCTAGGAAGGAGTTTATTATTTTCCATTTTCAACTTTTTTGAAGAAGAAAATTACAGGTTAAATCCTGTCACTGCCAAGATGTCTGCATACTACAAAGATTTCAAACACATTTAATATAATGAAAATTTAATGGTTCCACAGGATATGAACAGTTCCTTCAAGATCATTTTATTGAGAATACTTCTATGTTTAAATCAAACAGATATAATAAATACACACTTCCAAAAAAGCTAAATACTTCTTTGGCACAATTGAACCTTCTATTTCTGTGCATGATGACAACATGGAAGGTCATTTGAGGTAACATAGCTGTATTCTTTTTATCATGAAAAATGCCTAACATCAGATATATTGAAGTTTACATCGCATTAGCATAAACCAGTATTTCAAATGATTCCTAAAAATAAAATTTAGAGAAAAGAGCATGAGCTTTGGAGTTACACAGACATAGTTTGAATCCTGGCTGCAACATTAACTAGAGTGTAATGTTTAGTAAATTAAATCTCTGGTCTCCAAATTCCTCACCAGGAAAGGGATTAACATGTGGCTTATTGGGAACTACGAAGATATTTAAAGTCAAGTCAGGAACTTGACTGAATTCCTGATACATGTTGAAGGTGGCTAGTGACATTTTTGTTTATTATGTAAATAAGCTATGCATGCTGTAATATATGCTCTTGCAGATATACAAATAAATGTTAACAATTAATACTATTAATATGGCTTGCTTGATATGATTTGAAAATAAAGGTATTATATAAAGTGCTTGCCAATAATATATTCATTTTGGAGGAAATATTCTACTTGAGGTAAAATAATGATTTTCAATTGAGAGAATTTATGAGAAAACAAGACTTTTTAAAGCATGTGTTCATGATATCTTTCCAGTTCAATGAAATCCATCTAAAAGTTGAAGGGAGAGTTTAGAATTGAAAATAAAAATAATGAGGTGTAGTTAGTTAACCAAGGAATGAAAATGAAAAGTTGTTTTAAATATCAACTCAAGAAACACTAAAAAAAAAAAAAGGCTCCAGAAAGTCTATTAAATTCTCTTAAAGATATTCAAACTTTTACAATATTAACTATATAAAAAAGGAAATGGAATCAAAGTAGTATCTGTGAAATATTTATTTAATACCTGAAATATTAAGTAAATATTTCATTTTGAAATGAGATAAATGCCTTACCAAGAATATGTAGTACTGTGAAATGTGACTAAGTATATAGATTTTCAACTTATAAACTGTGTGTATTACAGACAACCTCCTGTGAAAAGACATATGCTTACCCTTTGTTTTAAGTAATCCCTTTATGTCAAGGAATGCCCCTTATTTGTAACAATTTGAAATTCTAGTCCTAAAAGTGAATGCTTATTTCCAGTGTTTCAACCTCTGTAGAAGTCTTATTCTGTGAGCTGATATTTGTCATTGCTATGTTTAATTAGCTCACTTAAAACAATTTTATGCATTCCAATAGATGGAAACTTCTAATAAATGTTCCAGAATAACAATAAAAAACAAATAATTACTCAAATGGAAGGAAATATATAGTAAATACCCAAAACCAACAATAAAAATGAAAGGTATTTTCCCTTTCCCCTTCAAAAGCTGGTAGTGATTCTTTGAACATACCAAATAAGAGTATACCTAAACACATTAGGAATTGTGCAATATTGGGCTGGAGAGCTGGCCTTGGAAACAGCTTTGGAAAATAAAATATTTCTAACCTCATATAACCAATATAATAAAATCCTAGTATGCAATCATAGTGTTGTAAAATAGATACACGGAAATATGTCATCTCTCTTGACTGTACGTGTTCTACCCGCTCACCTACCAGCTACAATATTGTCTTTGTATAAGCTACATTCCACAAAACTCCAATGAGAAGATAAGTAAAACGGTAAATGAGAACAGATACACCACATAGGGTTTATTTTTGGCTAACGTAAAATGAAGGGACCAGACGAAATTCCAGGAACTGAATGTTAGTACAGGAACTATACACTCTATCTACATGTCTGGGTAATCTAATCAACCTCCGCTCTCTTTTGCATACACGAATCTGTCTTCTTAGGAATATTTGCACATTTATACTGCTCGCCACCTGATATGGTTCCTTAAGTCAAAGTAACGTGGTGAGAGATGAGAATGATATTCTCTCCAATGTATACTCTGCTTTTGAGCACAACTTTGAAATAAATCAAGACTCTTGGAAATATCAGACTATAACATTTCTTTCTATTTGGCTCACGATGACTTTAGGATAGGTATGTCATAAGTGTATTTGGTTTTTGAAATTATTTTACTAAACTGAAATCTCTCCCTAATCCTCGGACTTGGAACTCTGTTATTTTATACTTTCTGTGTAGGGCTAGCCCTTTTAATCAAATTGTGACCAGTTGCCCAAAGGAGTCAGTTTGGTCAGTCTTCCCCTTTAAATTCATTTTGACTTCACTGATGAAACAAATAAAGTATTATATATTTAGACACTAAAAAATCATTGTTTTAAAATTAGAAATATTGAAAGAGAGAAACTAAAGAGCTTTGCCGTGTTCTTTTAATTTTAATCTGTATCTACAACATTGTGTAATTATGTATAATGGAAATTAACTTCTCAGAAAAAGAGAAGAGAGTGTATCACTCATTATTGCCTAAATTGACATCATATTTTAAAAAATGACAGAGAAACTTGGAAATTTAGTACGGTTAATTAAGTGTCATATTCAATTTGATTTGAAATTCTCCTTTTATATTAATTATAGAAAAATTTTAAACCTAATCATGCGTATCATTTGTGTCATCCATATTTACAAAGAATATTCTCCTATTCTGCTGAGTGTGAACGAAACTAACCAAGAAAGTACATAGCTCAATTTTAAATATTTATTCAGTTTGTTTATTATTTTTAACTGATAAATTGTATGTATTTATAATGTATAACAATGTTTTAAAGCGTATATACACTGTGGACTGATGAACTCTAGCTAATTAATTTATGAATTATCTCACATAGTTTTTTTTTTTTTTTTTTTGAGATGGAGTCTTGCTCTGTCGCCCAGGCTGGAGTGCATTGGCGCCATCTTGGAGCCTCCTGGATTCAAGTGATTCTCCTGCCTCAGCCTCCCGAGTAGCTAGAACTAAGGCATGCACCACCACGCCCTGCTAATTTTTGTCTTTTTAGTAGAGACGGGGTTTCACCATGTTGGCCAGGTTGCTCTCGAATTCCTGACCTCAAGTGATCCGCCCACCTCGGCCTCTCAAAGTGCTGGGATTACAGGTGTGAGCCACTGTGCCTGGCCTAGTTATCATTTTTGTGGTGAGAGTAATACTTAATATACATTATCTTAGCATTTTTCAAGAATACAATATATTATTATTATTAATTATAGTCACCGTGTTATAGAACAGAGCTCGCAAATTTATTCCTGAGGTCTAACTGAAGTTTTGTAGCCTTTGATCAATAAACAAAGAACATGTGGCATATAAACATAACAGAATACTACTCAGCCATTAAAAAAGTGTAAAAGCCTGTCATTTGCAACAACATGGATAAACCTGGAAGAACGTTAGCATTCAGAGTTACGTTAAACTATGCTTTGACCAACAGCTCCTCAAATACCTGCCAAGCATCCCAGCCTCTGAGAACCACCATTCTCGACTTCTTTAGATTCCACATATGAGTGAGATCATGCAGTACTTGTATTTCTGTGACTGGTCAGCTGTTGGTCAAAGCACAGTTTAATGTAATTCTGAACGTTAGGGATAGGACAGGTAAGAATAAAGAAAACTACTGTCAAATGTTCTCAGGAAAAGCACATAATGCTTCTAAAAAATAGTGAACAAATATTTCTTAATAGCCTGCAGTTGTCATTTTTAAAAAATGTCCCATTTGTCTTAAACAATAAACTGTAGTTTTAGATGGAAAAACCTTTTGATACTATCAAACATTAAATATATGCAAGAAATCATTAGTTAATAAAAACAAAAGAAGTTCAAATAAGTAATCCAAGTTAACCTTTTTTTGGTATAATTTTATTCTATCCATACAGTGGAGTATTATCAAATGAGTAACTAACCTGGTTAGAGACTAAATTAATTATGAAATACATTCAATTTAGAATGAGTAATAAAAGTTTGCGCATACCACAGAAAAATGTCAGGAATTCACATAAAAATTCTACCTTTCAGTTAAAAAAATACTAGATTGAGGTATAATTGACCTACAATAGACTGCGACTATTTAAAGTGTGTAATTTGATAGGTTTATACGCCTGTGAAATCCCCACAATCACCAAGATAATGAATACATCCATCATCTGCAAACCTTTCCTATGGCCCTTGGTATTTATTTTTCCATCTCTCACTCTCTCCACCTCAAGCAACCACCAGTCTACTTTCTGTCATGACACATTACTCTACCTTTCCTAGAATGTCATCTAAATTCAATTAAACAACATACATTTATTATTTGCTTTGGAAGCTTCATTCATAATGAGATGTGTATTTTGAGGTCATCTCTTTTAACGGCTGAGCATTACTCCATTGTATATACCATGTTTACTCCATTCTTAAGTTGACATACGTTTGAGTTGCTCTTAGATTTGCATTATTATAATTAAAGCTGCTATGAGCATGTGTGTACATTTGTAGACATTCTTTATATGGACATATGCTTTCATTTCTCTTGAATATCTAGAAATGGAATGACTGGCTCATATGGTAGCAAATAGTTCACTTATGCAACTGCCAAACTTTTTCAAAAAGCTCCATTTTCTTCTGAAGTGTATGAGAGTTCCATTTCTTTCTCATCTTAGCCAATACCTGGTATGGTTAGCGTTTTTAGTTTTAGGCATTTTATTAGGTGTGTCCCTACTTAAATTTCCTCTGACATTATCAATTTTCTTCAACACTTTTAACAAGTCTCAATGATTAACAATCACTCACCAACAAATTCTAACTCACACTTTGAGGCAGGTTGAGATTTAATCCTTCCTTTATGTTTAAGAATTACAAAAGTGGCTGGAGCGGTGGCTCACGCCTGTAATCCCAGCACTTTGGAAGGCCAAGGTGGGTGGCTCTCCTGAGGTCAGGAGTTCGAGATCAGACTGGCCAATATGGTGAAAACCCGTCTCTACTAAAACTACAAAAATTAGCTGGGCGTGGTGGCATGTGCCTGTAATCCATTTCAAAAAAATATAACATGTAGTTCTGAGATGTTCCCTTCATCCTTCCTGGCACACATACAGACACATATCATATAACCCAGTAGGTATGAATTTTCTCCTCCACAAACCTTCAGGTGATTCTTAAGACCAGTCTGCTTACTAATTAATAACAGTGGCTTTTTTTTTTTTTCTTCCAATTTTCCATTGACTCTACCTACTTAGAGTTGGGACATTGTCCCAACTCTAAGCAAAATTCCATCTCAAAAAAAAAAAAATTACAAAAGACTCTTACTTTAAAAAAAAAATCAATACATTTTAGAAAATATTTTCAGAAGTATGATTCAACAAATAAAAATAAGCTGCATGATTGTTTTAAAATTCAAGGCTTGTAATGCATTTCATTCTTTTTGATATGTACAATTTCATGAAAAGAGTGATATTATTGGAAGATAATAAGGAAATTGTGGCTGAGAAGGATTAAAAACTTGCCCAAAGTTTCAGTAGCAAGGGATGTAAGACTACAAACCAAACTGTTCTATTATTACTGTGGATGTATGAGAACAACACTCAAACTTGTGGAAAGAGCATTGTTCACTATTGGATTATAAGAAACAAATAATTTCCTTTATCTAATATATACTACATTTTAAATGTATGTAAGTGAAGGTTGAAAAAAAATGGAAAAACTATAGGATAGCCATGGAAAGAGAGTGTTAAAATCAAAATCCATTTTGGAGAGTATTTAATCTCCAAAAGGCAACTGAAACAGATATGCAGATGCTTAAAATTAGTAACAGGATATAAATCCAAGATAGTTTTTCTCAGAGGAATAAGCAAGCTGATACTTACTTCATAAATCTTTTGAACAGCAAAATATACAAAAATAATATAGGGTGTATTTATAATGCCTTTTTTGAATTTATTTTACTAATACAGCCTTTTTAAGTTCACAATTTTCAAATGTTTTTCACAACAGTTGTGAAAGTTCTACTACATACCGTTAACAGAGTGTGGTGATGGAAGGGGAGGAAGATAGGTGATAAAGAAACAAAACAAATAAAGTTGACCTTAGAATTCAGGGGCTCAGATTTCAATCTCCAAGAATGATTATTTGAGCTCTTTCCTTCTCAGGATATCAATATATAGTATTCTTTTATGTCCAGGACCATCACAGCATTCAACAACATATTTCATCTATATGATAAGGTAGTTTGAAATTCTTAAAATAGGCTTCCAGAAGGGATGAAAAAGCTGGTTAAATAATTAAGCAATTGTTACTTACTAAAACCAATTCAAGAGTAAAGCAGAGCCGCTGTTGTTTGCATTTTAAATTTTGAATTATTTATAATTCCTCCACAAAAATGTAAAAGGAATATTTCCACATTTGCTTAGATTTGGGGGACAGACAGCTCAATATTTATGATGCCAGATTATTCAAGGGGAAATTTGTCAAATGTTTCAGTCGATTGTTCTTTTCTCTGATGTAGAAATGTACAGAAAAGAAAAACTAGGAAGAACTTCCTAAAGCAAATGAAAGATAATGCTTATTCTCTTAGTTCTTAGTTCTCCAGGAAAAGAAGGGAGGGGGGTTGGGGAAGCTCAGAATTCAAGGAAGTGTTTGCGGAAGTCATTCCTCAGCCTCCTGAAGACATTTCCTGCTGGAGAGATGGGGAGCATCGATCAGCCAGTGTTATCTGAGCCAATCTGTTTACATCAGATTGTAAATCATCTCAGTGTATCTGAGCCCTGGACCCCTCTGAGATCTCCAGTTCAAACTATAGACATTATCCATTTACAGGCTTTTCTTTCTTTCTTTTTTTTTAAATGAAATAAAAACCCTATGCATTTCAGAAAGAAAAAAATGTGTTTACACAACCAAATGATTTCACATCTGGTGAAATTCAAGCTGCCATTCTGCAAAAACAACTCTAAAGTGTACTGCTCAGAAAATAGTGCAATGCCTTTTAAAAGACCACTGGAGTATACACTGATATACACTGCACATTTCAGGATTTTAATGGATGGTTTAATTCCTGAACACTTCTTTTTATTTGTGTCTCTGATAAATAAGCTTGTTACAATTATTTTTGTGAGATGAAATTATGAAATTGCTGTGAAATATTTATAATATATTAAAATCTAAATGTTATGGTTCTTATTAGAATTTTTGATAATTATTGCAATGATGTATTTAGAAAGAATAGGAATCTCATGATAATATATCAAGTAGATACCTGGGAAGATAGCACACAGTAGAAATAAAATAGATTTGTTTGTTGATTTGGGTTGATTTCATTAGGAGAAATCCATTTAGAGAACTGATTCACTTTGGAAGTAATGCCTATTTGGTATGATTAAAGAACATCACAGTGACAACAAAACAGAAAAAAAAAAAGAAATTATGTAATATGTGTTCATAAATATAAGGAAAAACCTTATATTTAGAATCAGTGAGCCTGATTTAAATTTGTTTTCCTTTATTATCTTCATAACATTGAGTGTCCTGCTTATAGGTAAAATATTTCTAGAATCTGTGGCAAATTTCACACCTATAAATTCCCACAAACTGACAGCTACATGGAAGAAACCATCTTTATATCAGGTTACAAGAGCAACAAATGTTTTGTCTCCTTCAACATGTTACATTATTATATTGTAGTACTTGTAAGGAGTTGTTTTTTCCCATTAAAAATGTATGTACTCATTAATTGGTAAAGTAGAAGTTGTACAATTTTTGTTTACAATGTAAAGAGCATCATACTAAGAAAAATAACAATTCCAAGGATAAATAAAAACTAACAAATCAAGTAACTCCACCTTAAAAAAAAAAAAAAAGTAGGGACTTCGAGGACAAAATCTAAATCATTCATGCAGGAAAAATGTGCACATTTACTTTTGTGAAAAATGCATACGTTTTAGTCTATGAAACTAAATTTTGATTTTCAGAATGAGCCACCAGAAGACTTTCACCTTACATTTCTTTTACTCATTCATTCATTCAACAAATTCTCCTGGACACCTGTGATGCACTTAGTACTATGCAAATTAGTCTGGAAATGGCAGTAAGCAAAGTAAAGTTATATTACTCATGGAGAGAAATGGATGGTGAAAAGTTCTACTAAAAAAAAAGAAAGTGGGGTCAGGCAAGGTATTGAAGTGTTCTGGGAGGTCCTCTCTGATAAAATGAGGCTTGAAAGGAAACTGAAATGCAGTGGAAAAGTAAGCATGTTATTAACATTTGTCTCTGAATCTATTACCAATATTGAACATCTTGGACTTATCTTCTGCAATATTAAACTGGAAATTGATAAGATGATAAAACAATGAAATTCCATAGCTATTTCATGTTATCCTGCATTTTTCACTAGAATTGTTATATAACAATCAGGTCTATTCCCAATCCTCATTAGGGAAAAGAATTGAACAATATTCAAAGTTTTCTGTTTGTACTACATTTTAGAGAAGAACAATATTTAAATCTGAAGTGGTATCTCTAGGATATACTTCCTGATGAATATGCAGCTACAACTTTTCATAGGGACATTTTCCCAACTTTAAGTTGGTAGAGTCAATGGAAAATTGAAAAAAAATTTCCACTGTTATTAATTAGTAAGCAGAGTGGTTTTAAGAATCACCCGAAGGTTTGTGGAGGGGAAAATTCATACCTACTGGGTTATATGATATGTGACTCTGTGTGTGCCAGGAAGGATGAAGGGAACATCTCAGAACTACAAGCTTATAATAAACTTAAAATCTGAGTTATATTGTACACATAGTAAATAATTTTAAGAACTAATCCCTGTGAGGCTGGGTGCAGTGGCCCACACCTATAATCCAAGCACTTTGGGAGGCCAAGGTGGGAAGATGGCTTGAGCTCAGGAGTTGGAGACCAGCCTGGGCAACATGGTGAAACCCTGTCTCTACAAAAAATACGAATGAAAATAAATAGCCAAGCATGGTGGCATGTGTCTGTAGTTCCAGCTACTCGGGTGGCTAAAGTGGGAGGATCACTTTTAGCCTAGAAGGTTGAGGCTGCAGTGAGCCGTGATAGCACCACTGAACTCCAACCTGCGTTACAGAGTGAGACTTGGTCTCAAAAAACAAAAATAAATACATAAATAAAATAAATTAAGCACCATGAATAAAGAAGGTCTAATGGTGAAGTTTGTGGAAGTCTGTATTAGACGAAGATAATTTAAAAATGTATGAGGTTGAGAAATATGTCTCTTTTTACAAGTTTATTAGACAACAATTTCATGAGTATACCACTTTCAAATTCTGATAGCAGAAGCATTTAAAGAAATGGATTGTGCCAAGAAAATTGCCTGAACTTTTTATTATGGCTGTATATAATAATGATCACAACACAGTAGTAGAAATAAAGATAAATTCTAAATCTAATATGTAGATGCAACTCTGAATCATGTCTAAACTGCTGTGAATTTAAATAGTGCTCCTTTGAACCATATTTAACTGTTGTTGAACTTGCTTAATTTTTTTTACATAACTGTCTAATTGACAGTCTAATATGGTGCACACCAGGACCCAAACAGGCCTTGTCTTAGGCCCTGAAGGGTAAAGGTTTTGCATCACTTCCAGATTTTCAATTAGATCCTAATTATAACATGCCTCATTTAAAGCTACAGGACTCCCAACCCTGTCAACACTACTGGACCATAGCATGTCCGTCTTAATTAGATCTGATTAGTTCTGGGCCCAGCTCATATTGTGCACCCTGACTCTGTTAAAAGCTTCTCATCTGGTTGGCAGCTGCTAGTATGGAAGAAGCTTATTTATCATGCTGCAAGAAAGTGTGCACCTTCACCTTCCTCTCCTGGGACTAGGGGCCTTTTTATATCCCATAGCTCCATGTGATCAGCCAAATAATGAACCTCACTTATCACTGGCAGTAGAATAAAGCTGAGAACGGAAGCCTAAGCTGCTGAGGGGCTACTTCTTGAAGTGCTGTGAGCTTGCTCCATTCTACCATCCAATATAACGCTACATGGCCATTTTAAGTTTTTCAGAAATGATTTATTCATTCCTTACTTTCTGTAAGTAGGGTGGTTTAGTTAACGACTTATTGTATACCTCAAAATAGCTCGAAAATATTTGAGATGTTCCCCAAAGAAATGATAAATGCTTGAGTTGATGTGTATCCTAAAATACCCTGATTTGATCATTACACATTGCATGTATCAAAATATCACAGGTATCCCTTAAATATATACAATAATTTTACGTTTAAAATGTTTTTAAAATAAAAAAAATTTAAAGTAAGTTTGTATTTCAAGAAGGCTACATGAAACCATAGTTGTAACGCATTTTCTGAAATCCATTTTCAAATATCACTAGTAAGTGTTATCAATTTCATTAACATGAAAGAACACAATTTGAAACACTTGCCAGAAGTGTATGGTGACATCCATTGTGGTTTTCTCTCTTTGCCATTTACATTTGTTTCCAGAAAACTCCAGACGAAAATATCAGGATTGATTTTCTTTTTTCTTTATTTGATACGTCAAGCGTGCTTCATGACTAATGGCTCATAAGCGTCCTCATTTACTTTGCTTAGTATCTGGACAGCATTTTGACAATGGTTGAATTAATACTGGGCATTGACATCTTTATTTACACTTAATGGAACTTCTTTAGTTGTGAGTAGTAGCTGAGGGATATCAGATTTACTGGGATCAACAAAAAGACCTGCCTTCATATTTTACCCTCTTCTAAGCTAGTAAACTGGGAGGTGTGAGGAGGTATTCCAGAAAGGGCTTAAACTATTCCGTAAGGTTTGAAGCAATATTCTGTATCATAATATTAAAAAGTATACAATACATTGTATATGTAAAGAAAACAAAATGTGAAATTTAAAATTCCATTTTATATTTGTGACTCTGAATTTCTAATTTAAATTCTTATAAATTTAGAAATAAAGTGTGTTTGGTGATTTCCACTAAATGAAGTTAAGTTGTTTCTTTTTATAAAGCTGTTTTTTCCGCCATCATACTATAAGCATGCTGTCAGGTTAATCAGGCAGATGAGCACAGATAGAGATCTAGGCCCTATAGATGGATTATCTGAGTAGCTGGTTGAGGAAGACAACTAGTAGAGCATTAAGATTTTATCATTTGTATGCTTTTTTCTCCAGAGATGTGGCCTCCAGCAATAACGCTAGCAACATATATTGTGTATTTGCTAGATTCAGCTTTTAAAGTGTTTTACATACATTAACTTAATCAGCATAGCAAATCTACAAGGTACGGTCCTACCCAGTATTAAAATATTGCTACACTCCAGGGCTATATAGCTAGCCAACTATTATTTGTACATACTATCTCAAGAGATACTCTCTTTTAATCCTGTGGTTTAAAGAAAGCCACCCCAAAGTGTCTACGGATCTCTATATCCATGCCAGACCTTTTAGCTTCACTCCAGATCCATTTATCCAAATCTGAACTCCCCTCACATACTTAAATCAAATTCCAGACATATTTCTGGCACCTTAACTCTTTGCTAACACTCACCCCCAAAACTCCAGTCCCTCCAAGTTTGATTTGGAAAATATAAATGTTACTAGTATGTTCTGTAAACTTTATTTACAAAATATTTCTCAAATCCAACTACTTCTCCCTATTTTCTTTGATTCAATGAAGGTTCAAACAATCTTCATCACCCACTTGCACTAATGCAATACCCTTCTCAACATTCTGCTCTCAAGTCACCTGTGACCTAAAAGAGGTGTTTTCTGATCGCCACATCTGGATGTAGAGCACATCATGACCTTCTTCAATCTGTCTGTCTGTTTTCCTTACTTCAAAGAAAGAATTCCCACCAGGGGTTCTGTCATTTGTGTACTAGTATAGGTGTTCATTGTCAATCTTCCCAAAGGAATATCAAATTTTGAGATCAATTCCAGAGCCCAGAGCAACTACTGAGAGATAATAATTGCTTAAGCATGATTTGCTGAATAAATGTATGAATAAAGAGATGTTATATTGAAAAGTATAACTCTCCTTCCAAGATAAGGTACTATACTTACCCCAAGTTTCTTCTTGTAAATAGACCTATCCCGGTGGAATTTGGACCTAACCATGAAGCAATGCTTTAGATGTCTTTGGGCCTCTCTGAACTTGAAGTAGGAGTAATTTAGATTCATGTTGATACACTGACAACTCAACCAGTTCTGAAGTTCACCACACATGTGTTTGTAAAATTACATCCATTCATTCATTCATTTATACATTTAACATGTTTTTGTAACTGTGCTAACTTGGATGAAAAAAAAAGAACAGATTACTTGTCCTTAAGTTTTATCCTCTTTGAGTCTCTAATTCAGCATATTAGATATTAAAATAAATGTATACATGCATACATACACCTATATACATACATAATAGAGATGAGACAAAAGTCATTATTAGCTCAATGTTGCCATTTACATCCCCCAAAACTCTGGCATAATTTTTAAAAATTATAATATATCCTAAAAATTCTGGTGTATTTCAAATGTAGTAGTAGAAAAAAAATCATATAAAGAGCAAAGAACATTCGAGAGAGATTTTAAAATATTGGCAGAAAAAGATACCAATCCTGCTTATGCCTTTCCCTGGGCAATTTGACAAGAACCCAGATTTAAAAGTCCCACCCTATTTCACAAACTTTTATCCCTACTTTTAGTGTGAACCCCCTTGCACGATTAAGACTGATGGATTGTCTACAGAAAGGGATTTACTGTATGAAGCCAAGAAAATTGTATTATTTCCTTCAATGCTTTTAGAAGTTCTCTTCTAAAACTTTAGAAATTCGTTCCTTATGTTTTTCAAATAGAAAAGACAGATTCTAGTATTTCTTAATATCTGATCTCACCATAAACAGAATGATTATATATTGATCTTTCAATTATGAGTCATGTGCAAAGAGATAGAAAGAATCCTACGGTCGTTGTGTAGATGAAACAGTCCTCTCCCTTAGCCCTATTTTGCTGAATTCTGACAGCCCAATTCATACATAGGTGGGAAATAGGCCCCTGAGAAAACTCATTTCACCTGTTGTTAAGTTACTACACAGTTAAAGGGAAGGAGATGAATAAGAATGATTAAAAAAGGCTTTTATGCTATATCGTCTGCAATATGCATTTATAAATCATATAGTAGCTATGTAAAAGTACTTCTGAAAACTAGACACTTGAGGCAAGCAATAAAGATAAAGGAAGGAATACATGAAGGTATAGAGTGTGTCAAACTCAGCAGCTTAGGCATTATTTATGAAGATGTTATTCCTTTTGTTTGTCTTTTTTTGACCTAAAATTAGGAAGAGATACAGCCTAAAGTTCAGGTTTTAAGCTGACACTATAGAGATTGTCCTTCTGTGATTTCTTGATTCTATCTACGTCTCATGTTCCTCCTTTAAAGGTTGAAAAAGGAAGACATAACATCTTTACTTGGATTTTGTTCTTCTCTCACCTCAAACATACATTTTATGTTTTATTGTTAATTTTCAAAATAGAAGTATACATTTTCAATAAAAAACCTGATGTAAGACTGATATTGTTTGGCTGTGCCCCCACCCAAATCACATCTTGAACTGCAGTTCCCATAATCCCCATGTGTCACGGGAGAGACCCTATGGGAGATCATTGGATCATGGGGAAGGTGACCCTCATGCTGTTCTTGTGACAGTGAGTGAGTTCTCATGAGATCTGATGGTTTCATAAGGGGCTTTTCCCCCTTTTGCTCAGCACTTCTCCTTTCTGCCACATGTGAAGGAGGACATGTTTGCTTCTCCTTCTGCAATGATTACAAGTTTCCTGAGACCTGCCCAGCCATGCTCAACTGTGAGTCAATTAAGCCTCTTTTCTTTATAAATGATCCAGTCTTGGGTATGTCTTTAAGCAGTGTGAGAATGGACTAAAACAAACACTAAAAATTCTGTTTATTCTTTCAACAAACACTGTTCGGCATGAGTTGTTATGCTCTCTTCTACAGCATACACTCTTCTAGGTGCTATAGCAGAGCAGCCCAGAAAACACGAAATTCCTGTTCTCACAAAGCATTCATTTTAGTAGAGGTGACTGTCATAATACAAGGCAAGCAAGTAAGTATACAGTGTGTTAGATAATGACAGCTGTTAAGGAGCAAAGTAAAATTAAATGGGAAAGAAGAATAGGAAATAATAGAGTTGGAGAGTGCAGTTTTAGAGTGCATAGTAAAGAAAGTTCTCACCAAAATGTCTTTGAATAAAAATGAGGACAGAAACGAAATGGGGAGCTGTCATATAGGCCCTTATGGTCATGGTAAGAATTTTGACTTCTAATCTGGGAATGATGGGTAGTTACAGGGTGGTTTTGACCAGAAGGATGGTGTGTAGTGACACATATTTAAACTAGATATTCTAGGCCAAGTACAGAGACTCACACCTGTAATCCCAGCACTTTAGGAGGCTGAGGTGGGAGGATCCCTTCAGGCCAGGAGTTCAGTACCAGCCTGGGCCACAAAGGGTGATCTCATCTTTATAAGAAAAATAAATGCATAAAAAGAAAGTTTTCATTAGATATTCCAGACTACTGTATTGAGGATATATTGAGCTGTAAGAACGAAAGCAGGAGACCATTTATGAGACTGATGAAATAAACCAGGCAAGAGATTATAGCGAAACAAATTAGAATAGAAGAAGTGGCAGTAGTGAAAATACTCAAACTCTGGATATCTTTTCAAAGTTAAGCAGACATAACTGACTGACAGAAAGTGCTGTATGAGAGAATGGGAAATAAAGGAGAGCAATAAAAGTGGGAATGAAAAATTAAGGGTGACTTGTTTATTTATTTATTTATTTATTTGCCACAGTGACAGGTAGAAACGAGTTTTGAGTTCTGAGATGAGAAATTACAGGGAGGGCAGGTAACAGAAACATTTTTTGATATATTAGATTCAAAGTATCTACCAGACTGCAAGTACAGATGTCAAGTAGATAGTTAGATATAAGAATCTGGATTTTTAAGGAGAGATTAAGGCAAAAAGATACACTTTTGGCAACTGCCAGCATACACATAGACTGCATTTCCAATTGTGAGTCTGGATTAGATATTCAAAAGGGTAATGATAGAGTCATCAGAGATCCATGGAATGAACCTGAAATACTCAAAGCTTTTGAAGTCTGGGGTAAACGAATGAGCTAACAAAGAAGCCCGAGATAGAGTTGTGAGAGAGTTGGAGAAAACCAGAGTCAAGTGGAACAAGCTTGCCCTTGAAATCCACTGTAATAACTGCACTTTACACACAACTCTAACCTCAATAGGGACAGGGATGTTTGACCCCACAGTGATTCAGAAGCAACCAGGTATAAAGGAATAGTCATCTAAGTATTTCAAGTAAGATGATGACTGAGACAAGTCTTTAGAGAAACTCTAAGATGAGACAGCCTAGCAATAAGAGCTTTGGTTTTCTTGAAAGGAGCAAATGTGTTAGAATAGTAGGGCAAACTCTGATTGGAGTAGGCTCAAGAATGGAAATACATAACTTAGAAACAGTAATGCACCACTCTTTTAAGGAGGTTGGCTAAAAGTGACAGTAACTAGAGAGATGTGGGTTCAAAGCAATATTTGTTTAAGATATAGGAAAAATATGACTGAAGCATACATTTAATGGGAATGGTTTTCAGAGTATTCCCAGAGAGAGAATGGGATCTGGTATAAAGGGCAGCTTTAGTGAGGAACATTAAAATTTAATCTTTAATTATAGGAGAGTCATTCAATTATGGTGGATGATAGGTAGGTAGACATGTGGATGAGGTCGGGGGAACTTTTGGAAGTTATTGTCTGGTTGTTTCTATGTTCTTAGAGATAAAGGCTGAGGATGGCATAAAGTAATGTAATCTTAGGTGTGAGAACTTATTAAGAAGTTGTCTGAAAGGTAGGGAGAATAAATGGATTAAGAAAAATATGATATAAATGTCAGATAGTACCAAGTGCCCAGCTGGGGTTATTAAGTATTTTACTCTTTCACTTATTTGCTTTTTTATATTTTGATTATTTTTTGCAAGATTATGCCACTCTGAAATCAAATATGTCAATGGCCATAAAGATTATCAAGAAGGCATCAGCTGTCCTCTAGATCATAGAATATTGTCATTATTTCAGAATATTAAACATTGTCATAGTTATCACTTCAGAATATTAAAGAACAAACAAGGGGAATAATAGTCATACACTGTCATTGCATGCTGCAAAACCAAATGCATCTGAACATACACATTTTTTTCACATACAAAACAACTTAGAACCTAAGTTTCTAAAAATGTGTTTTGTCTCTACAGTTGAATTAGAAATATTTTCCCATATGGATTAACTTCTCTCTTTATAGAGAATTGAGCAAATAAGAATTTCCATTTCCTAATGGCCAGAAGGTCACTTTCTGTATATGTGTATGTATTTATATTCATTTATTCTTGTTAAGAATGCCACCAATCTCCAGTTTAAGCCAAAACATATTATCAGAGTCACTCCTATTTTTAAAGTTTTCCTCAAGCAATATCACATAAATTCTCTTCCTATTTTCACAGCCTTCCTCCATCTGACCCTCATTTTCCTGTTTTAATAATTACCTCATGTGTAGATTTTGCAGTAATCTCTTTGCTCACTACCGCAGTTTCCATATCTCCATATTTTATTAAATTTTGCTTAACTACAAAATTATTTACTTATTTAATTATTAATTTATTTAATTAATAAAAATAACTTTTTCAAGTCAAGAAGTTGTAAACTATATAACCAGGGTAGACCCTCAATATATTTTCTAACTTTGGAATAGTCAATCAATTCCATGGAGAAACATATGTAATGTCTTAATCAGTTTACTTTGGTAACAAAGTACCACAGACCATGGACATACGAGCAACAGAAAATTATTTCTCACAGTTCTAGATAGTGGGAAATCCAAGGTCATGGTGCCAGCATGTTTGGATTCTGTTGAGATCCTCTTCTGAGTTAAAGAATGTCAGTTACTCATTGTACGCTTACAGGTGGAGTGGGCTAGAGAGCTGTGGGATCTCTCTTATGTGGGTGCGAATCCCATTCGTGAGGACTCCACCTTCACGACCTAATCACTTCACAAAGGCCCCATGATTTTTGTTTGTTTGTTTCAGGGTCTTGCTCTGTCATGCAGCCTGGAGTTCAGTGGCACAATCACAGCTTACTGCAGCCTTGACCTACTGGGCTCAAGTCATCCTCCCATCTCAGCCCCTGACTAGCTGGTGCTACAGTTGTGTACCATCATGCCCAGATAATTTTTGTGTTTTTTTGGCAGAGATGGAGTTTTTCCATGTTGCCCAGGCTGGCCTTGAACTCCTGGGCTCAAAGGATACTGTACCTTCGGCTTCCCAAAGATCTGAGTGTCACATCTTTAATACCATCACATTGTGGGTTAGGATTTCAACATATGAATGTTGGAATTCAGTCCATAAGAAATATTTTAAAGACTACACTGATTATATTTTAAACAGAAGGCTCTACTTAGGCAAACCTACATTAAATTATTAAGGCTTAATGTTTGTCTTATCTCAGAGTGGATGTAAACAAATTTTAAATGAATCAGAGATAAGTATTTAATTTTAGATGCTGTGCACACTTTATATTTAATCTTTATGAAATTTAAGCTAGACTATTGAATTTGGTTACGCTTATCACCTCCTATATACTTGGAATTTTGAAGCTGAGGATTGAAATTCTCTATGTAAAGCCATAATGAAAATAAAGGTAGTTGAAGGAGTTGATTAAGCTAAACTTAAGTATTATTCCCCCAATATAATATGTAAGTACCAGTTAAATTCTAGCATCTAAAGGAGGAACATCTAGAATCTTTTCCTTTGTCACTGCCCGATGCACAATAAATAATCCTCACTGTAATGCTTCAGTTGCAGGTCAGTTTGTAAGGTTAATTTAAGGGGGCACTGATTTAAGGGGGCACTGAATAAATGCAGCTTTTTTTTTTTTCTTGAGTTCAATCACGTCAAAAATTGTAAAGTATTGCTAGTGTGTTTTTGCTAGAGGGGTATTTACATTTGGAAATTTTTATGCACACCTTTTCCTATGAATTTAGATTATCCTTAAAATGTCTAAGTGATTTGTAACAATAATAGCCAACATTCATTGGACACTTTGTAGCAGGCATGTTCCAAGTATTTTATACTTGCCATATGTTGTGCTCTGATTGCTTTTATTTGTGATAGTATCATCTTTGGCTTAGATAACTTAGCAGTTTAGATGTGCAATAGGATACTATATATGTACACACTCAATACAAACTCAATACACAGTAGTTCCTTTTCCTCTTAGTCATTTATTCAAAGTTACAGACTGCAATCCAGCAAGAATTGCAAGAGGATGAAGTCTGAGGTTTCCTTCTTTGAAAGCAAAACACTATTGTGATAGCCTAGAATGATATGAACCCTATAATAAGCAAATTTGGCGACAAGGACAATTCTATTCTAGCTTAAACTGCAGTTTTGTTTCTACAAGTAGGATTGATTCCTTTTTCACAGGCCGATCAAAGCAGAGAAAGGAGAAGGACTAGATATTTGGGATTGCTCTCTTTAAAATGCATGGGTCCATGTCCATAAATATACCAAAACCAAGCACATAACTTGGGTATAATATGGTAGATTAACTATATACATTATTGCTCACAGTTATTAGTTGAGGCCAGTAGTTTCAAATTTTAGTAGGTATGAGAATCACCCAGATTTTGAGCTCTACATCTAAAATTTCTGATTCAGCATGATTGGCTCTGGAAATCAAGCACTTACATTTTTAAGAGATTCTAAAATGCTACTAATTCTACTAGTCCAGGGATTACAATCTCAAACCCACTGGTTTAGATAATTTGCATAGAATTTGAACTAATAGCTGCTGTGGCTTTTCTTTACTTAAACAAATTACGCTATCAATCAGACTTAACCTAGGTGCTCAGGTGGTTTCTGTATAGACCACACAAACTCCTTGGTATCAGGTACTATGGTAATACAAATAGTATATACACAGTCGTCTTTCTGAAGAAGCATTCAGGTTAAAGGAGGGCAAAATCTAATTTTCAGATTTAAATGGAGAGTCAACATATGCCATAATTGGAAACCGACAAGTATAAGTCAGTGTTTTAAATTCAATAAATATACTAAGCATTACGGGAGCATACATGAGAGGCAAGCAGCCCACTCTGGGAGGTCAAGAATGAAAGGATCTCGAAATGAGTCTTGGAGACTGTAAGATAAGGAGGCATCACATAGACTAGGTAAAGGGCCATAGACCCTAATACTGCTCCTGACAAACGCCTTACTTACTAGGAAAGAAAACTAGATGAGAGAATGCAAATGGGATCCTCACATGGGATTCCCTTCACTAGAAAATATAACTCGAAGTTTATTTCCTATTTGTGGACAGCAGGTTGGTAATAGCAACCATTTGGCCCCGTATTGGTTAGTCTGCCTGTTAGCTTTTTCTGAGCACTGTGTATTTTTTCTCTTCACATCCTTTCAGACAGCGGTTGACATCTAATAGGTATTCAACAAATCTTTCAGGAATGAAGAAATGGAAGAAAGGACACAAATAATTAGGCATACATTTCAAATTTGCATTGATTTGTTAATCTTTCAAATCCATACAAACTGGCTAATGAAATGCATAGGGAAAATTTTGGTTGCTTTGCTTTAGGATGTCCTTCAGTTATAATTTTAGAATTCTATTTTGTTATATTTTTAATATTATTAAAAAGAATGCTTACATGCTTCAAATTGTAGCTTTTTTTTTTTTTTGAGACAGAGTCTCACTCTGTCACCCAGGCTGGAGTGCGGTGGCACGATCTCGGCTCACCAAAAGCTCTGCCTCCTGGGTTCAAGCTATTCTTCTGCCTTAGTCCCACAAGTAGCTGGGACTACAGGCACGTGCCACCATGCCAGTTAATTTTTGTATTTTTAGTAGAGACGGGGTTTCATCATTTTGGCCAGAATGGTCTTAAAGTCTTGAGCTTAAGATCCACCTGCCTTGGCCTCCCAAAGTGCTGGGATTACAGGCATGAGGCACCGTGCCTCGCCTAAATTGTAACATTTTAATGGGAGTATAATGTCATTTTTGAGGTGATATATCTGCACTAATTTCCAGTTAAAATGATGACTTAAACTTATCATTAGCTTATTAAGCATTCATTTGCACAGAAAACTATCTATGCATGCGTGTGTTCATGCATGCATTTGATAATAATATCATCAATTCTGAAGCCAAATACAAATGGAGATTGTTAAATATCATTTGTAGAGGGACATAGTATCATACATAACTTTAAAATTATTCTACTCTTAATCAGTATAGAACTGATCATCATTTACTTGAGTTTATAAACTGACCATATCTTTCAATATTGTATACAAATATAAATTTATTCTTTATCACTATTTTTAGAATTAACTTTTAGGAAATGCAAGCTTTCCTTCCATTAGAAAAGCCAACAGGTGCTGGAGAGGATGTGGAGAAATAGGAACACTTTTACACTGTTGGTGGGATTGTAAACTAGTTCAACCATTATGGAAAACAGTATGGCGATTCCTCAAGGATCTAGAACTAGATGTACCATATGACCCAGCCATCCCATTACTGGGGATATACCCAAAGGATTATAAATCATGCTGCTATAAAGACACATGCACACGTATGTTTATTGCAGCACTATTCACAATAGCAAAGACTTGGAATCAACCCAAATGTCCATCAGTGACAGATTGGATTAAGAAAATGTGGCACATATACACCATGGAATACTATGCAGCCATAAAAAAGGATGAGTTTGCGTCCTTTGTAGGGACATGGATGCAGCTGGAAACCATCATTCTTAGCAAACTATCACAAGAACAGAAAACCAAACACCGCATGTTCTCACTCATAGGTGGGAACTGAACAATGAGATCACTTGGACTCAGGAAGGGGAACATCACACACCGGGGCCTATCATGGGGAGGGGGGAGGGGGGAGGGATTGCATTGGGAGTTATACCTGATGTAAATGACGAGTTGATGGGTGCAGCAGACCAACATGGCAGAAGTATACATATGTAACAAACCTGCACGTTATGCACATGTACCCTACAACTTAAAGTATAATAATAATAAATAAATTAAAAAAAAAAAAAAAAGATGAAAAAAAAATAAATAAATAAATAAAAGAAAAGCCCAGGTGTAACTGCAGTAGCCAGTCAGTTTTGCCCAGCAGTGGCAGTTTAAGTTGCAAATTACGCATTTTCCTTAACCCAGTAGTACAGATGTATGCCCCCCAAGTAGTGCTAATCTGTTTATTGCTTTAGTAAATCCTAAGCATTTGCTCAACTACCATAATTCTTTTGAGAAGACAAGTTCCTACAAAGACTGCACATGTGTACCAAGTGCAGTGGTCAAAAATAAGTTTTGTTTTGTTTTTTTTTAACTGTGAAATTTTAACAGATGCTGTCTAAATAATCAAATCAATAAAAAACCTAGTGGGTAGTTTAATGAAAAATCTTAACAAAAAATCCAGACACCCATGCTGTCCTTTCAAATTGACCTCACACTGGCCATAAGACTTTAGGTGAAGAACAATTTTGATGTGTCTGTGCTGTAATAATGCCTGTTCTACAATCTCAGGAAGACTAATGTGGAGAGTTTGGTAATGGAAAAGATTCAATAGTTCAACAAAAATTTATTTCGCATGTACTAACTGTGGGGCACTGAGTAGCCAACACCAAGTTAGAGAGAAGTTTTCTGGTCTCATAGAGATATAGAGACCACTCTTGCAAGGTTGATGTACAGAAATGGAATCATCAATATATAAATAAAATGACTTCAGCAAGTGATCAACACTGTCAGGTCTATAAATTGCATGTGACAAAGTGGGAAAGGGAGGAGGAGTGCAGCTACTTTAGATGAAGTCTTTGGGGAGTGACACTAAATTTGAAACCTCATGACAAGAGAGAGTTCTGCAAGAGATTACTTATCAGGAGAAACAAAAACAAAACAAAACAAACAGACAAAAATTGCTTGGAATGGATCTTGAGGTCTGGAAAGAGAGGGAAAGAGAAAGAGGTGGCCTCATAGCCAGTGCACAGTGAACTCAAGAGAGAACAGGCCAGGTTAAGGGCAGAATGGAAGTTAGAAGTATGTGCATGCAACACATTGTAGCCCAAGTGAAAACAGGAGAATGTCAACCATTGTTCAATAGGACTCCACATGGTTTAAAGCAAAGAGTTTTAAATTCTCATGCATGCTTTGAGAAAAGATAGTGTTTGGCATCCATGCAGAGAATGACTCTCAGGGAGACAAGAATACAAAGAGACCAGAGTGAAAAGTATAGTCTTCGAGTTGAGAGTTGATGGTTACTTCCAGGCGCAGTGGACATGCAGAGCATGGACAGAGTCAATAGTGGAAGGATTGAGAACCATTCTAGAGACAGAGTTGTTGAGACTGATTCTCAGATTACTTGGATTATCCCTCAGAGCACATATGTGAATTAAATGAGAATATATCAGTGTAAATTCTATAAACTCTAAACACTCAATCATAGTTATAAAGTTGTTATTATTATTACTTTGATTTATACAAAGGCAATTTTCACTTGAATGTGTAAATTTGGGCATTTTAATATTTTAAACTTTCTCCAGGCCAACAGGTCTCTACCTTGAACTTCTTGGAAAACTGCTTGAATATCCTGGTTTAGTAAATCCAATAGGAAGCCTCAAATGACCTCACACGGTATTCCTACACATTGTTTTATCTCATTCTTCAGCCCTCAAAAAAGACAAGTGTCCGACAGTACACTCTGAGGAAAGCATGATGAACCATGTAAACGAAATCCTGAAAACGTAGCAAATCTTTTCTGCAAAAGGTAAAGCAATATTTTCTCATTGTCAAGATTATCTTCTGTGGGAAAAAAACATGCAAGTATTGACATAATGAAAGGGAATTTGAAGGAGTTTTAAACATTTGAAAGGTAGGCATAAAAGAAAATTAAGAAATAAGGGATATGTGAGAGAATTTAAAAAGGAAAACCAGTCTGAATTGTGAGGTGTTAGGTTGGCGCAAAAGTAATCGTAATTTTTGCCATTAAGACATTGAGGCCTCTCTGTCGAGGACACTGGACAATTTTTCTACTTCACAATGAAGAAAGATTATTTATTTGAAATTCTTTAAAACAAAAAGTAAATTTCATTTGTCTTTTTTAAGATTGTTGCATAATTTTGTGATGTTAGGAAACTATATATGATCATACCTCTCAAGGGTGAATTCAACTAACTGAATATTATATGTGGGCAGAATGATTTAGGTGGATGAGTATTGACTCTAGGGCTGAGCTTCTTGGGTCCAAATCCAAGCTCTGTAATTTACTATATTTGTGAGAAGTTAAGTCACTTTACCTCTCTAAGCTTCCTTTTATTCCTCAGTAAAAAGGGATGTTATGATGCTCAATTGAGTTCATTCATACAAAATACTTAACAGATACTTATCACAAAAATAAATGATTATTATTTACACTACACACACACAAAAACAAATAGGAAGATTTAAGAAAGAAAATTTACTCAAAATAAATATTTTAGAATTTCAGAACTTTGCTTTCACTGAAAAATTGTCCAATATTTCATTTGAAGAAAAATAGTATGAGTATGCTCAAATAAAATACAAGAGACTGTCAGGGTCACCATTAAATATAAAATATTTATGCATATAATATATATATATAAATGTATGTGGCAATTGAATATTTACTCAGTAAAATATGCACTGGCTGATATAAATTTATTTGCACTAAAAAAGACGTTAGAGAATACATGTTGGAGAAAATATATAAAGCCTTTGTTACAAAGTGGCTAATGTATTCAGACTGCTTGACTCTATTTTAAACTTAAATAGACTTCCCGAGTTCCTCAGCTTTATCATCATATTCAAATCATCAAAACATGTGAATGTATCATGGTCATTAATCAGATTTTTATAACTGAAGATAGATTTCTCAAAATAAAATTTATGTGTGTGTGTGTGTGTATACATATATATATATATATATATATATATGAAGAACAGGAAAATAAGTAATGCTGTTCTTTATTCTGCATGAATAAATCACCATTTGCTGATTTTTTTTGTGTGTATTTCAAGCATAAATTTCATAGTAAAATGGTAATGAAGGAAGTAGAAGCCCCATGATCCATTCACTAGTCCTCACCAATCCTTAACTAAGGGCTAATTCTTTGGGAATGATTCATATGACAGCCAAAACCCAACAGACAAAACCTGCTTCTTTTCGATACTTGTCAACAATGCAACAATGGAAATAGCACGCCACTACATGAAACAGAGTATTAAGGATCTGACCATATTTCATTTGCTTTGGTATACTATAACAAGTTAAATTTCCTATATAATGAATTAGACAAAATGAGTAAATTCAAGCTTTGTCATTTAAATAGATACGTAGAAATAAGAGTCATTAACCAAGTACACTTTCTCAAAATTTTGCAAAACATGTAAAATACAACATTAATTAAATATGTAAAGCTTTTAGGCAACAAAAAACTGATGGGTTCATTAGGACAATCTCTTTTTTAATAATATGAAAGTTACGTTACAAATATCATCATAAACTATTTCAATGAAAGGAGTTAGATATAGCAAAGGTTTTTACTTTAAGTGCAAATGAATCATTAAAATAGTATCGCCCATATTAATGCACATAGACTCCCTCTGTAATATGCTCTAATTTATACTGCCATCTTTCAAAAAATAATATATGAAGAGGACAGTTGGAAGCTTGAGTAAGAACGCCCGTTAAAAATCAATCTTGTTTTTCTTAGTTCTCAATCTTAAATACAGGGACAATTTCAATATTTAAAATAAAATCCATTTTAAATGTATTTACCACAATTTTTCCAAAACACTGGCAGGGTATTTGATTTGAAGTCCTGCTTACGAGTTGTATCGAGGCAGAATATTAAATAAAACTCTTGAAAATCATAATATAATTTTATGTACATAATGACAATCTATAATAGAGTTCTATAATCCATGATCTTAAAAATAGATTATATTTTTTTAAAAATTTCAATAGTTTTGGGGAACACGGGTTTTCTTTGGCTATATGGGTAAGTTCTTTAGTGGTAATTTCTGAGATTTTGGTACACCCATCACACGAGCAGAGTACGCTGTACCCAACGTGTAGGCTTTTATCACTCACCCCCCTCCCTCCTTTCCCCTGCAATCCCCAAAGTCCATTGTATCATTCTAATGCCTCTGTGTCCTCACAACTTTGCTCCAACTAAGTGAGAACATATGATATTTGGTTTCCATTCCTGAGTTGCTTAACTTAGAATGATGGTTTTCAAACTGGATGGAGTTTGAGATTATGGATTTTTAAGGATAGAAGGGGCTGCAGAAAAAATCCGGTACAATTTTACCACATTTGTGAGAATCTGCTCTTCAACAGGTAATTTTACAGATTTTGGAGGAACTACCTCTTTTATGGCTAGGCCATTTACAAGTTGTACTATTTCCTTATTAGAAACACTTCCTTGTATTTTGTCAAAAGCTATTTTCTCATTGGTTCCAGTTCTCTCTTTGGGCAATAAAATAATCTATCTATTCTCGCTTCCCCATGGCAAATCTTGAAAAAATTTAGAGAGTTAGCTTTCCTACTGTAAAGCTTTACTTATCTAGGCCAATTGCTCCTAGTTCCCTCAAACATTTCTCAAGTTACTAGGTAACAGAACACACTCCCATTTGGACTCATCAGTGCCGTCAATATTCCCCTCATCGTGTGTGCCTCACTACAAGCCAAATGTTTAACTGTAGTTTGCCGTCTCCCTTAACAAGTGAAGTTAAAAATCCTGGTTCTGGAATGATGCCATCATTTTCAGTTGGAAATTAATTTGTTTTCTTATAAAACAGAAATAATGTCTTCTTGGTTTTCAAAATATGTCAGCTCTGCCTAGCCCACAGAATTGTGGTATGTATCAAATAACAAAATACAACATAGTGCTTTAAAAACTGTAAAGCACTATAGAAGTGTGGGGTAGAGACGCTATTATTATTTTTAGTATTCTCTTAAAGATTAATTCAGTTGTTTTCTTTATCAAATTCAGTTGAAATTCCACTCTTTAATCAGGAACTATTGTTAAGTGAGATAGAATAATACAAATTCGTTACTGTCTAATGAATCTCAAGCAACATATTAGTACTTTACCTGTAATATTTTATTTAATTGACATAACCTTGTGCAGGTAATACAAATAATTCTATTTTACCTATTAGAGAATTTCCAAGATTATATACATATTCTTAGTAAACTTCCCCTGTTGGATTCAGATCACTGTTCTCTGGACCAGTAAACTCCAAATATTTTTATTGGAACTCGAAGATGGTAAAAACGATTGAGCCAAATTTCAATAAACCTATCTATTTTTTTTATAAATTATATGTACTAATATCCTGATATGTACACCAATAAAATTAGTAATTTAAAAGGCTGATCTAACTATAAATGGAAATTCTAAAATTTTCTCACTGTGGAATATCTTCCTATCCTTAAAAATGTGTATGTGTGGTGGTGGCAGGGGGATGTTTAGACAACACGCTTTAAAACATCCCAACAATCCTTCTGCACCACAGTTTGGCAAACTAAGACTCAAAGGTCAAATCTGGCCATAGAATATTTTTCTACAGTTGATAAACTCATAATGGTTTTTGTATTTACAAATGGTTGACAGAAGGCAAAAGATGAATACTATTTTGTGATCCGTGAAAATTATATGAAATGTAAATATATAAATTGTATTACAAATTGTATTATATAAATTGTATTACAAATTTTTATTGGAACACAGACCTGCTTCTTTTTTGCACCCTGTCTATGGCAACTTTCATCCTATAACTACAGACATGAGTATTCGTGACAAAATTTGTATGGCCTGCAAAGCCTAAAATATTTGCTCTCTGGAACTTAGGGAAAAAAAAAAAGCCTGCAATCACACTGTAAACCAGTGAAATCTTATTTTTAGTAGAAGTGTAATGACAGTCATTGGAAATAAGACATTTTGTAGTTAAAGGGACTGGCCTTATAGTTTGAAACTCAGACTTCCATTTCTTTCTCTCACTAGCTGCACATCCCTTGGAAAAATGATCTTTGCTTTCTAGTCCTTCAGGTCTGCATTTGTAAAATAACATTGGACTATATGAGCCCTCTGTGCTTGAAAGTTCATCAATTTTATGTTCCTGAAATGTGCCATGCATATACAAATACATCTGATATATATGCCACAATAAGAACCAGACATGTATGGCTCAGAGCCTTTCTCGACTTGATGGGATAACTAACTATAGTAATAATAAAAATAAATCTTTGCATTGGTAATACAGTTGGCATCATTCAGTGTAATACTAAGAAATGCATTTCCAAAGTGTTATGCTTGAAAGAGCAGAACTGTAATTTAAGAAAATGAATGTTTCAGCATAAATAAGTTATGACCTCTAAGACCATAAAAATGTAAATCTGGATTTAATGAAGAATTAAATACTTTTGAATTTACCATTAAAAAAATCCAATTTGATGTTGAATACTATAAAGTTTATTTCACCTTTTAGAAAGCCTTATGAAACATTTTCTAAACTCTTAGGTTACAAAGTAGATTTATTTTACCCATTCAATTTTACTTTTACTCTGAAAAATAATTAAGATAAAACAGTTATGAAAGTACAATGTAATATTAAAAACAAGCCATTTATAAGAGACTTCTGATTGTGTTAATAAATAAAAAAGTGGCCGGGCGCGGTGGCTCAAGCCTGTAATCCCAGCACTTTGGGAGGCCGAGGCGGGTGGATCACGAGGTCAGGAGATCGAGACCATCCTGGCTAACATGGTGAAACCCCGTCTCTACTAAAAATACAAAAAAATAGCCGGGCGAGGTGGCGGGCGCCTGTAGTCCCAGCTACTCGGAGGCTGAGGCAGGAGAATGGCGTGAACCCAGGAGGCGGAGCTTGCAGTGAGCCGAGATCGCGCCACTGCACTCCAGCCTGGGCGACACAGCGAGACTCCGTCTCAAAAAAATAAATAAATAAATAAATAAATAAATAAATAAATAAATAAAAAAGTGCTTTTTAAAAAAATAAGTGGGTATGTTCCTTTCAGCAGTCTGAATTATTTTTCTGGATCAGTTTATTATCAGTGGTAACAAAGATTTTAGACCTGCTGATAGAAAGCAGGTAATGATAATTAAGAAATTTTTTCACCCAAAGCAGTTACAGCTTGTAAATTATTGCAGAAAAAAGTGTGCCAAATAACAGAGGTAGATTTTCCAAACATTTGGACTCTAAATAAACTCTTTGAGGACAATAGGTTACGAGTTTCTCTCTGGTCTTATAGTCATTGTCTGCTAAGGTATGCTGATGATAATTAAAAAAAAAAAGCATAACCTTCTCAGACATTAAGAATGTGACTTTAAGAAGAACATTATGGATGACCTAATTTCAGACAAAAAAAAAAAAAAAAATACCATGCAGGTACTAACAAGTGCTAACATATTTAAAAACACAAGAAGGCAGAGAGTTAATGCCAGGCTTGCCCCAGAAAAATCTAAGACGTGCATTTATAACATTTGTAGAAAATTTCAAAAGTGAATCTGAAAACTGAGCACACCAATGCACAAATGAATTTATATCACAAACATAAAACTTCTAGGGCTTGCTGTTGAACATTTCATTGCTTGCCATCAAACAAGAGAAAAGAGAACTAGGAGATGAGGGCTGACATCTCTGACTTCTAGAGTGAGAGCTCGTCCACTGGAATACTGACACACAGTCTGAGCATGTGTCTTTACTTGTTTTTCCATTTCTACATCCCTGGCATCTAGAATCACAGCGAGCATTTGGTAGGCACTCAGTCAACAGTTGTTGAATGAACTAGGGGTGCAATGGGGACAGCTACAACATAAAAATTAAATAGCCTGGAAAATCTACACTGTCAGTGTTTTGGAAATGGCCACATTTACTATCACCCAAAGTGATCTTTCCTGATAATAAAGAAAATTACTGCATGAATTAATTGAGTCCTAAACAATTTTTAAGTATCCATCATTTCTAAGTTGTTCTTGGCACTGGAGATAAATAATAAATCAAACACAGTCTCTGACTTCATGGATCTTATATACTAGTGAGAAAAGTCAGGAAATAAATAATAAAATACCACTGTAATATTCCGGGTGCGGTGGCTCACACCTGTAATACCAGCATACTGGGAGTCCGAGGTGGGTGGATCACCTGAGGTCAGGAGTTCGAGACCAGCCCGACCAATATGGTGAAACCCCGTCTCTACTGAACATACAAAGATTAGCCAGGGGTGATAGCATGCGCCTGTAGTCCCAGCTGCTTGCAGGGCTTAGACAGGAGAATTGCTTGAACCCAAGAAGGGGAGGTTGCAGTGAGCCAAGATCGCACCACTGCACACCAACCTGGGCGACAGAAGGAGACTCTGTCTAAAAAAAAAAAAAAAAAAAAAGAAAAGAAAAGAAAAGACAAGAAAGAAAAAATATCAATTGTGATCACAAAGATTTTCTTCTTGATTATTTTAGGTTTCTTACCCTTTATCTCTCACCCTTTGAAATGTCTTTGATTTAAAGCACAACCATTCATAACCATGTAAATCACACATATCCTTATTAATTATCAAGCCTATGATGCTTACCCATCACAAAGTCTCAAGCTTGTCCACAAGATTCCTCAAGATCTGAATCCCACCCGCGCCTCACTCTGACCTCACTTAGCACCCTCTCCCTCGCTCATTCCATCCACCCAAGATCCCCTCCACTCGGCCTCCGCTCCATTCCATCCACAAGATCTGAATCCCTCCTCTGGCCTCCACCACCCTCATTCCATCCACCAAGATCCCTGCCTCCACTCATTCCTGCACCCTCCATTCCATCCACCCAAGATCTGAATCCCAGCCCTCCCTCCTGACCTCATAGCACCCTCTCCCTCGCTCATTCCATCAACCCACACTGTCCTGAAGTTGTTCCTCCAGCACACCAAACCCTCACAGATCTCAGACATTTGCCTTTGCTGTTTCTTAGGCAAGGTATATTTTGGTTACATTTAAGCCCCTCTTACAGGCTCTGGAAACAAACACTGGGCTGAATTTTAGCTATTACTAATGGCCTGCAAAGTTGGTCTAGTTTCTCTTTCTCTCTGTGCCTCAGTTTCCTCATCTGTAGAAGGGAGTTTTTACTTAGGTCACAATTTGTTTGTGAGAATTAAATGAGTAATGGCTGCCTAACGCATGATAAAACGCACGTAAATGCTACCAGATTGGTGCAAAACTCTCTTTTACATTCTTAAGATCTTTGTTCAGCGAGGCCTACTGGACCCTCTCATTTAATATTACCACTTCTAGGCTGTGTGTGGCGGCTCACGCCTGTAATCCCAGCACTTTGGGAGGCCAAGGTGGGTGGATCACCTGAGGTTAGGAATTGGAGACCAGCCTGGCTAACAGGGTGAACCCCATCTCTACTAAAAATTCAAAAATTAGCCGGGCGTGGTGGTGCACCTATAATCCCAGCTACTCGTGACGCTGAGGCAGGAGAATTGGTTGAACCTATGAGGCAGAGGTTGTGGTGAGCAAACATTGCACCACTGAACTCCAGCCTGGTGACAGAGTGAGAATCCATCTAAAATATATATACACAACATATATATGTGTGTGTGTGTATGTGCATATATATATGTGTGTGTGTGTATGTATATATATGTATACATTTCCATCTAATATATTATCTGGTTTTTGTTATTTCATCGTCTTCCTCAACTAAAGTATTAGATCCATGAAGGCAGGGTTTCTGTTTCCGTGATTATCGCGTTCCTGGTGCAGTACCTGGTTATAGTAGATGGTCAATAAATTTGCGTTCAGTGAAGAAATAAATGAATGCGTGGAGCCCTCTGTACAATGAAGACATGAATATGTTTATAGACATCACTGATCCGAAAATCTTTGATTCAAATATATATTGGAAAGCACTAGCAGGTTGGTGTTTTGTGGCATATATAATAGTTTCAGATTTGAAAGAAATCTTTAATTCGTATATTTTATACCACATTTTTAAAAAAAGGTAAATAGTTTTCTACTTCAACATACTGAAATGCTTGGCCTGTTTCCTTTTAGGTTAAAAACAGTCAGTATTTTAGGCTAATGTGGTGGCTCATGCCTGAGTATCTAGCACACTTCAGGAGATTCGAAGAGGCTGGATCACTGGAGGCCGTGGAGTGCCTTTGAGACCAGCCTGGCCAACGAGATGAAACCTGTCTCACTAAAAGGCCACAAAAAAAAAATTCAGTCAGGTGCATGGCAGGCAAGCGGTCTGCAATCCCCAGCTACCTGGTGGATAAGCCGAGGAGAGAATTTGCTTTTGAACTGAGGTGGAGGTTGCCATGAGCCAAGATCATGCCACTGAACTTCAGCCCGGTGATAAAGAGCGCGACCTCGGCCTCCAAAAATAAGTTAAAAATCTGACATGACGAATTCAGTAAAAATATTTATTATCTGTAGTACAAATTCACTACATACACTATATATTAGTTTTATTCATCTATATTTATATAGCATATCGGAGAAGTTAATATATTCAAGATATCGCATACAGGAGTGATAGTACTATAGCATTGATAAATGAAATTCATTCAGGAAATTTGCGATATATGGCTTGGCTGTGTTCCCACCCAAAATCTCATCTTGAAGTATCAAGGGCGGGACCAAGTGGAGATAATTGAATCACGGGGGCAATTTCCTTCACGCTGTTCTTATGATAGTGAGGTCTCATGCGAGCCGAATGGTTTTATAAGGGGCTTCCTCCTTCACTCAGCTCTCACTTCTCTCTTGCCATCATGTGAAGAATGATTTATTTCCTTCGCCTTCTGCCCTGATTGTAAGTTTCCCAAGGCCTCCCAAGCCATATGGAACTGTGAGTCTATTAACCCTCTTTCCTTTATAAATTACAGTCTCCAGCAACTCTTTATACAGCAGGAGAATGGGCTAATACAGTAAATTTGTACCGCAGAGAGTGGGGTGCGGCTATAAAGATAACTGAAAATGTGGAAGCGACTTTGGAACTGGGTAACAGGCAGATGTTGGAACAGTTTGGAGAGTTTGGGAGAAGACAGGAGGATGTGGGAAACTTTGGAACTTCCTAGAGACTTGTTGAATGATTTTGACCAAAATGCCGATAGTGATATGGACGATGAAGTCCAGGCTGAGGTGGTCTTAGATGAAATTGAGGAACTTCTTGGGAACTAGAATAAAGGTGACCCTTGCCGTGCTTTAGCAAAGAGACTGGTGACATTTTTCCCCTGCCCTACATATATATGGAACTTTGAACTTGAAAGAGATGATTTAGGGTTTCTGGCAGAAATTTCCAAGTGGCAAAGCATTCAAGAGGAAGCAGAGCATAACAGGTCAAAAAATTTGCAGACTGATGATGCAACAGAAAAGAAAAACCCATTTTCTGGGGAGAAATTCAAGCCCATTGCAGAAATTTGCAGAAGTAATGAGGAGTTGAATGTTAATCACAAAGACAATGGGGAAGTATCTCCAGGACATGTCACAGACCTCCTGGCAACCTCTCCCATCACAGGCCTGAAGCCTAGGAGGGAAAAAGGGTTTTGTGGGTGGGGTCCAGGGCCCCCCGCTCTATGTAGCTGTGGTACATGATGCACTGCATCCCAGCTGCTTCAGCTCCAGCTGTGGCTGAAAGAGACCCACGTACTGCTCAGGCAATTGCTTCAGAGAGTGCAAACCCCAAGCCTTGGCAGCGTACACGTGGTGTTGAGCCTGCGGGTACACACGAGTGAAGAATTGAGCTTTGGGAACCTCCACCTAGATTTCAGAAGATGTATGGAAACACTTGGATATCCAGGCAGAGGTATGCTGCAAGGGCAGAGCCCTTGTGGAGAAGGGAAATGTGGAGTTGGAACCCCCACACAGTCCCTGGGCCACTACCTAGCAAAGCTGTGAAAAGAGGGCCACAGTCCTCCAGACCCCAGAATGGTAGATCCACTGACAGCTTGCACTATGCACCTGTAAAAGCTGCAGACTCTCAAAGCCAGCCTGTGGAAGCAGTTGGGAGGGGGGCTGTGCCCTCCAAAGCCACAGAGTGGAACTGCCTAAGGCCGTGGGAGCCCACCTTTTGCATCAGTATGACCTGACTGTGAGACATGGAGGCAAAGGAGATCATTTTGGAACTTTAAAGTTTAATGACTGCCCCACGGGATTGTGGACTCTCGTGGGGCCTGTAGACCCTTTGTTTTGTCCAATTTGTCCCATTTGGAATGGGTGTCTTTACCCAATGCCTGTACCTCCATTGTATTTAGGAAATAACCAGCTTGTTTTTGATTTTACAGGCTCATAGGCGGAAGGGACTTGCCTTGTCTCAGATGAAACTTTGGACTGTGGACTTTAGAGTTAATGCTGAAATAAGACTTTGGGGGACTCTTGGAATTAGGTGATTGGGTTTTGAAATGATATCTGGGAGGGGCCAGGGGTGGAATGATATGGTTTGTCTGTGTTCCCACCCACAATCTCATTTTGAGTTGTAATAATCCCCATGTGTAAGGGTGGGACCAGGCAGAGATAATTGAATCATGGAGGCAGTTTCCCCGTACTGTTCTCATGGTAGTGAGTGAGGTCTCACGAGATCTGATAGTTTTATTAGGGGCTTCCCTCCTCACTTGGCCCTCACTTCTCTCTCCTACCACTATGTGAAGAAGGATGTATTTGCTTCCCCTTCTGTAATGACTGTAAGTTTCCTGAAGCCTCTCCAGCTATGTCGAACTGTGAGTCAATTAAACCTCTTTCCTTTATAAATTACCCAGTCTTGGGCAGTTATTTATAGCAGTGGGAGAATGGACTAATAAAAATGGCTTACTCATACTTTCTCATACCCTATCACATTGTATAGCTATAGTTTATCAAAATATATAGAAAATATTTATTTAAACAAATTAAATATAAGCCAATCAATTTTCTTACAAAGCCTCATGCTATGCTAAAATATGTGCTGCAACTTGTTCAGAAATTATTATACAAAATAAAGGAAAGTTAACATAGATAAAATAATACACAGACTATTATAATAATTTTAAAGCCTTAAGTATAACCAAGAAACACTAAAACTTTTCTTTCTAAACATTTTAAAAGGCAAAACAAAATGTTATCTTTCATTTGTTATTAGTTTGAATAAATAGCTTATAAAACACAAGAAAATATTGGGCTATTATGCCAAATCAGTAAAACCTGTAATAGAAATTTCATTGTACACTATATATAAAGGTCAAAATCAATTCTGATTATTATTTTGGGTTGCCTTCAATCTTTAAAATTTAAAAGTTGTTGAGATCCTAATTGTATTTAATTTAAAAATGCAGTAATTGCTTGCTGTTGCTTTTTGTTAACTTTGGAATTTGATTACATAATCTTATACAAACGTATCAGCACATTTACTTATGAAATCCAGGCACAAATTATACAGATGACTATCTTTAAATATTGCATTTAATTTTCTTTTGCCTTTGTTAAACAGAACGAATCATGTTTTCAAAAACAGATTTACATTTCTCTCAAAAACAATTCTCAACAAATTGCCACCTTTATTTTTGTAAGTGCCTGTTTGCCTCCTGAATGTTACTTTACCACACTCAGTATGATCACCTTATTGCCCATTTCTAACTTATTTTGTCAGAATATTATATCACCTGATTACCAGATTCAGAGTCACGCCTATAGTTCGTAATTGTGGCTTAGTTTTTAGTTCAATGTAATTCAGTGGACATGCTGAGGACTTTTGTCAGGTGAAGCATTAAGGCAGGGATTGTGTGAATTAAAATTAAGAAAACAAAGTGTAGGCTGGGTGTGGCGACTCGTGTCTGTAATCCCAGCAGTTTGGGAAGCTGAGGAGAAACAATAACTGGAGTCCAGGAGTTTGAAACCAGCCTGGGCCACATAGTGAGAGCACTTCTCTATGAACAATAAAAACAAACAAACAAACAAACTCAGCCAGGCATGGTGGGTGTGCCTGTAGGCCCAGCCACTCAGGGGCTGAGATGGCAGGGTCATTTGAACCCAGGAGTTTGAGGCTGCAGTGAGCTATGACTGCCCCACTGCATTCCAGCCTGGGTGACAGAGTGAGACCAGAACTCAAACAACAACAAAAAATGAAACCAAACAAACATAAAGAAAAACAAAGTCTTTTTTGTGCCAAGGAAACTTGCTCTCCTACTCTGTTGTGCTAATTACATAACACTGACTTTATGTAAAATGCTACTACCTGGCATATTCTAGAACTGTTTTACCCTGAAGGTGATGGTGACAATACCTATGTATAGCTACACAATGACAACGTTAATGTGATGTTCCTGGCTCTTGGTGGTGTTCAGTAAATAACAGCCATTTTAATGATCTTCAGAAGAAATGAAAAATATCCTGGTCAAGACTAAACATTCCAGAAGATTCTACAAAATAATGAAACAACATTTAAATAAATTTAAATCTTAAATTGGTTGTATTAGGAAGCGATAAACAAATTTCAATTACATGATTGTTTACATAATTCCAACAGTTACTCTTTTGGAATTATTTCCTTCACCAGGATAAGCATGGAAAAAAAAAAAGTCAGTTTTATCTTTATAGTAACATATTGTTTTGCCAACAAATGGGGCTGTTCTACTTACTCGTCTTATTTTCAATTTATACAATTGAATATATCTTGGACTTTGCCAAAAACAATATTCACGATCCAAAAAGCACCTTGGTCACCAATAACGTCCATGTTGCTAAATTCACTGTTCCAATTTTGGTTCTTGTATGCTTCCCTCCTGAATGTTACTTTACCACACTCAGTATGATCACCTTACTGCCCATTTCTAACCTATTTTGTCAGAATAGTGTATCACCTGATTACCAGATTCAAAGTCACTTATATAGTTCATAATTGTGGCTTAGTTTTTAGTTCAATGTAACTCAGTGGACATGCTGAGGAGTTTTGTCAGATGAAGCATTAAGGGAGGTATCACTATCCTTCCCTTTGATGTATTTTCCTCACTTGAATGCTAGGACATTTGTCTCTCAGTTATCTTTCTACATCTCTGTTCTTTTGCATTCTCATTTGCTGGTAACTTCCCAGCTTCTCAATTTCTGAAAAATAAAAACCTTTGGATCTTTCTTATATCTCTATACTCTCTAGCTTGACTATTTCTTCTATTATTGTGAATTTAAATACTATGCATATATTGATGGTTCTCAAATGTATGTATCTATTCCTACTTCTCACCTGAACTCCACTCAGATATGCTACTGTTTATTTGTTATTTCCATTTGTACATCTCATAAGCATTCTCAAGGAGAATATTAAAAAATCAACCTTTGACTTTACACCTCACCAACCTTTCTCTTTTTCAATAAATGGCAACTCCACTCTTTATGTTTGAAATCAACCTTGACTCTTCTCTTTCTTTCTCCCCACCTACAATCCTTAATTTCAACAGCAAATGTTGTTGCCGATACCTTCAAAATAAGTCCAGACTCTCAACTCTCAACAGTTTTCACACTTTCTATTGTCAGACCCCAGATCCAAGCCACCATATCACCATTGGTTCATTGTAATAGCCCTGTTTCTTCTGCTTCCGTCCTTGCTCAACTTCAATTCCTTATCAGCATAGTAGACAAAGTGAGCAGGTTTAAATGTAAATCGGCTCACCATAGTCTCAAAGTTTCCTTGTAAATAAAACTCAAAATCTTTGTAATAGACCATAAGAGCCTGCTTGGTCTTCCTCACCCCTCTTACTTCTCTGGCCTTGTGTGCTCTTTTCTCCCCTTTGTTCATTCTTCTCAGCTACTGTGGTACCACTGCTCTTCCACAATACATCATAAACACATTTGCATGCCATCATGCCTCTGCACTTACTCTTCTGTCTGACTAGCACACATGGCTCACTCCCTTTTTGCACCTGCATGCATTCCCTCAGTCGTCATCATCCCTAGTTAGCCTGTGTTGAATTACAATCTAATTGCACCCTTCCTGAAGACACTTTCTAGCTCTCTTTCCTGATTTCTTTCTTTCCTTAGCACTCATCAACGTCTGACATACTATATAAGGTGCATATATAGTTTTGTATTTTTCATCTTATCCCACTAAGCGTTAAGCTCTTTTGAAGGCCAAAATTTTGTCTGCGTACTGCCATTTCTTTGACCAACACCAGTGACCAACCTTTAGAAGGCACCCCAAATACATTTGTTATTAGTGAATAAATAAGTAAAAGTTTACAACTGGGGAGTTATTTAAAACAATTTATCTTGATTACTGTTGAGTGTCTTTACCACTCCAGTTTCCCTAGGTCTGGAATATTTCTGGCTCTTGGCTGACTTTAACCTTCACTCCAATGACTTTGATCTTACAATTTAATGACAGGCCTATCAAGTTCCAACTCTATATGTTCTGGCTTCTAGGTTCCCTGCATGTTGGCCCCACCCACTTGGCAGGTGTGATAGCCTGTTTGCTCTGTGGGCCTCGCCCAGCACAGCACACCCAGTGTCTGTCACTCGTTTCTCAAAACCAAGTTATGTCAGTCTGCTGGCCTTTTTCCTATCACCTTATATAAATTTGTCTCTCTTGAAGCTGGATGTATCCAAAAGATATTAAATTGCCTCAATCCAAAAGGCATATCTAATTCCATTTCTTTGCCCATTCCAGCCTGCTTCATACTATCACAATCTTCCCCAGCTATGTCACAAGACAGGACAAGTCCTCAGACTGTCTGCCTCCTGCTTTTGTGATTCTTCTCTTTCTTGGGTATCAGCCTTTTCAGGTAAACTTGGATCATGACTTAAATAAGGGAAGAGTGAACTTCTGGAGCTCCAAAAATTCATGTTACCAGGAGAAAGGAAGTGTGAGGTCTAGAGTCAGAGTGGATGTGATCGTGGGTTGCAGATTGTTCTAAGAGTCTGCCAGACCCCCATGAGTGGACCCCTCATGATGGCTTGTTTGGGCTCTTCTCATCTTAGCAGAGAGAGAAATTAACTTTTCCTAGTAGAATGGTAAGAATAAAATGTCACTAGGGAAAGTACCTTGGTACCACCCTTTACTATGTCTCTCCTATTTCTTAGGAGTTAGAAATAAAAAGATTTTTGTTTGTTCTGTTTTTAAAAAAGCCAGCTCTTATAAAAAACAGATATAAACAATTTTCATAAAATCTGCAGAGTGCTAAAATAGAAATGTACACAAGAACTATATTGAAGGTTGGCATGTGCAAAGGTGAGGAGGCTAGCCTGAACCTGGTGTTTCTGGATTCAACATGCCCGATGTAGATTAAATATGGGGAAGTGATTTTAGATACTATAAAAGAGTCAAGCAGATGTGATTAGGAAATTCATACATAGGGTAGCCAAAATGGCTCCTAAGTATACTGCAGAATGTACAAATTCTTTAGTAATTTTATAAACACAAGCAAAATCACAATGTGATATTGTACAGCACCCATTGAATTAATAGAATTTGAAAGGTGGGTAAGTCCAAGTATTGACGAGGTCATAGAAAACCAGAAACCCTCATGAATTCCCAATACCATTTGAAAATAAATCTGATTGTACCAAATGAACTAAGTATGCTTATAGCATGTCATTCCAATGGAATTTCTGGTAGAGTGTTTTTGCTTCACAGGCTCAGGAAAGGGCTATTTTGAAGAGAAAAACAGTTGCTTAAACATATGAGATATGATTATAAAATTAAAAAAACAATATTCATACATTAGCAGAACTGCTTCTGGGAAGGATTTAGAAGATTCCATTTTCAATTGCATAGGCACTGAGGCTTCACTTTCTTATCTCATTTTAACTTGATATTGTAGTTTGTCATCAGATTCATTTCACATCTTAGCAGTTCCTATCTTTTTTCCATCACTAATTTACCATTGGTTCTTTTTTTTTTTTTCTTAATTAAAAAAAATGACAGCTTGGGTGGGAGGTGTCTCACCATGTACCAAAGCTGGTCTTGAACTCCTGGCCTCAAGCTCTCCTCCCAAGTTAGCCTCCCAGTTAGCTGGGATGACAGGTGGGACCCACTGTGCCTGGCTTCTACTGGTTTTTTATGTTCTATTGTCTCGTTATAGTGTTTACTCCAACTACCATACTTATATTAAACATTTAGCCCACCTATTTGTAGTAGTTTGTTCCATATATTTTCCCACGAATATTCAGATTAATAGAATTATTAGAGCAAATCTTTGTTTTCAAAAGTTAATTGGGAAAATAATGTGCTGTTCCTACTTTTTAATATTAGAGGCTTTTTTGTGTTTTCTACGCTTCTGAATCATAGTCCTGTTGGTAATTTTTATTCAAACAGTACAATGAGTAGGTGGAAAATTTTAATCAAGAAAATTTTTCTGAGGCAGATGAGTTAGGAATAAATGTTTATTATATGTTGAGGGAAAATGAAAGAGAGGGGCTTTCCAATTGAAAGGAAACTCAAAGCCATGGAAATAAGTAGGAAGAAGTAGCAAGGAAGAGTGGAAAGTTGGCTGGATTTAGCTGGGTGGGAGAGCCAGTCTGTAGCGGGAAAAGATAAAATTAGAGAGGTACAAAAGTGCTAGCTGACAGAGGACCTTGAATTATAGGCCAAGAGTTTAGACTTGATATGGTAGGAGTAGCTGATTCTTGAGCAGGAAAGTGATGTGATAAAAATGGCATTTGCAGAAGATTATTTTAGCAGTCAACAAAGGGATAATTGTAGCAAAAAGAGACTGGAATTAGGATAACCAGCAAAGAAGTTATTGTAACCTGTGTGTGAATAGGATAAGTCTGAAGTTATAGAAAAAGGGAGAAAGCGATAAATTTGTCAGACATCATAAAGAAAAGCGGCTTTTAAAGCTTGCTTTCTAGATGGCGAATTTCAAAATTACTTCGAATGCTTGTTAAAAATTTACGTTTCTATAGTACATATCAAAATTTTTAATGTGATACTTTCAGTGTGATGACTGGGAATGAGCATTTTAAGAAGTTACCTATGTGATATGTTTTAACATAAAAGTTTGAGAACTTCTGGCCTAATGGAAGAATTAAGAGACTATAATGACTATATCTTAGAGTAAAGGAGGGAAAAAAGGATACAGTGATCATATGGCAGTCAATATGGGCTCAGAAAAATAATGGAGTGATGAATCAAATCTTTAAAATAGAGCTGTTGTTTTAGAACAACTTTAGGTATATGCATAGCTTTCCCCAGTATCAACATCCCTTATCAGAGTCAAACATTTGTTACAATAGCTGGACCTACATCGCACATCGTTACCATCCAGTCCATAGCTTAGAATTCAACTCTTCATATTGTACATTCTATGGGTTTGAATAAATGTTTATAATATGTATCTACCACTATAGTATTATGCGAAGTAGTTTCACTGCCCTAAAAGTCATCTGGACTCCACCTATTTATCCATTCCCCCTCTCACCCCCCAACAATTGTTCTCCTCACTGTTTTTATAGTTTTACCTTTTTCAGAATGTCGTATCGTTGGAATCATAGAGTATGTAGCCTTTTCAGGTTGGCTTCTTTCACTTAGTAATATGAATTTAAGTTTCTTCCACATCTTTTCACAACTTATTTATTTTCAGCATCGAATAATATTGTATTGTCTAGATTTATTTATCCATTGAAAAATAAATGTATTCATTCCCTTACTGAATGATATCTAGCTTGCTTCGAAGTTTGAAAGCTATGAATATAGATGCACAGATTTTTGTGTGATAAAAGTTTTCTGCTTCTTTGAGTAAATACCAAGGAGTGTGATTGCTGGATTGCACAGTAAGAGTATGTTTAGTTTTGTAAGACACTGTCCTCTAAAGTGACTGCATAAGTTTGCAGTCGCACCAGCAACCAATGATAATTAATTGGAATTTGAAATAAAGAAACTGAGCAATCGTGGCAAAAAAAAAGATGCTGAATTTTGTGGTTAACAGGTTAGAATTAAAATAAAAGCCTTCACAGAAATGCACCTGAGACACTGAGAAAGTTAGTGAGAAGTCTGCAGGAAACATAAACGTGGAATACACTGCACTATTGATGACAGCTGAGACCATTAAATACAGTCTATTATTTTATACAGAAAGGTAGGGTCCTATACATAGGTTTCCCCAAATTAAAGTGGGAGAAGAAGAAAATTTGCCAAGGAAGGAAGAAGAGCAGACAAATATGTAGAAATGAATCTGAGTGTCCTTTGAGCAAAGTCTGGGAAGAAAAAACATTTAAAATAATTAAAAAGGAGAGGAGGATTTTATCAATTGTACATACTCTTTATGGTCCTTGGGGTTTGTGTCATAAGACTTAGCTGTTTGTTTCCCACACTTGACTTAGGACAAGGATCACTCGGTGTATTTATAAAAAACTCAGACTCGCAGGTCTCACTTCAGCACTGAAGTCAGAATATGCAGGAAACAAGCCCAGGAACTGGAATTGGGCAAGTTTCTCAGGTGGCTTTTATGACTGCTCAGACGCTAATTGTTTCTTATTGAGATTAGCAATTCCCAAACTGTTCACAGAGGGATGGTGGTATATGTTGGTATAATTCAGGTATAAAAAAATCGGCTTGTATCCGGGCATGGCTAACTAAAATTACATAAGGTGAAGATGGAAGTACTCTTCCAGATTAAAATAGAGCGGTGGTTCTTAATCCAAGGTGATTTTGTCTTTTGGGGATATTCTATATCCTATAACATATGGAGACAATTGTGATGGTCACAAATTGGGGGTAGGGAGAATGCTGCCATTATCTAGCAGATGCAGACAAGTGATATGCTAAGAGTCCTATCATGCAAAAGAGAGCCTTCACCTCTCTCCATAGCAAAGAACGATTGGCCAGCTTGTCAATAATGCCAAGACTTAGAAGCTATACAATAAAAGAGAATAATAGTTAAATGCAGTAAATGAATCACATTTGGATTATTGTTTACAATTAAAAGTAACAGCAACAGCAGCTATAAAGTATATTCTCAGAACACTTGTGGGAAATTAGTTTATGGGATTACTAGTGTATAATATAGAATTATTGCTGTTGTTTTTCTAAGGTGTGATGTTAATTGAGTTATGATAATGAATGCTTTTGTTAGGATAGGTATGATGAAGTCTGTAAAAATGCACACATATGTGTGTGTGTGTGTGTATATATATGGAGAGAGAGAGAGAGGGAGAGTGTGTGTGTGTGTGTGAGAGAGAGAGAGAGAGAGAGAGAGAGAGAGAGAGAGAGAGAGAGAGAAAGGGTGATATGGTTTGGTTCTGTGTCCCCACTTAAAATTCATCCCCAGTTGTAATCCCCAAGTGTCAAGGGAGGGAAGCATTTGGACTATGGGGGTGGTTCTCCCATGCTGGTCTCATAATAGTGAGTGAGTTCTCATGAGATCTGATGGTTTCATAAATAGCAGTGTTTTCCTGCACTTTCACCTTTCTCTCCTGCTGCCATGTGAAGAAGGTGACTACTTCCCCTGCCACCATGACTGTAAGTTTCCTGAGGCCTCCCCAGTCATGCAGAACTGTGAGTCAATTAAACATCTTTCCTTTAGAAATTACACAGTCTCAGGTATTTCCTTATAGCAGTGTGAAAATGGACTACACAGAGGGATAACATCTATGTGATTAAATATTAACAACTTTGAAAATAGGAAGAGGTCTAGAAATCTTCACTTATTATTCTTTCAACTTTGGTACCTTTCAGTGTATTTGATATGTGTACACTAAAACATTTAACAATATATGCTTTGGATTTGGACAGATTGGTTCCTTATGCTTGATTTGATTCTGAAATTGTTTTTAATTTCCATCTTTATAGTGCTTTCAGCTACTCCTAGGACTTCTTGTTCTTAGTCATTTACAGACCCTGAGATGCCTTTCCTGACAGGAGCAGAAGTGTAGGCAATTGACATGTGACTCAGTGAGGAATCTGACAGCTTTGGCCAGTCTCCCTTTTTTATTTCTTCCTTTTATCTAGATGGCTTTTGCTCTCTGGGGACAAATGATTCGAGACTGTTTTGCTCTTGTTCACTTCTCACTGCAGGGTCTAATTACCTGTGTGGTACCTGAGAATGGGAAACTACCCAGTGGCTTTCAAAAACTGTCCCTTAGACACACAAAATAGGAAAAGAGATAAAGACCCACATCGTTTTTGCTTTCCCTTGAACTATCTAAACCTACCAAAACCACTTTCTAATCATGATATGATATAGCTCGAGTGACTGAATGCCTACAGAGGCAAAGTTGTAATCTCTGGTACTCTCTCCTTACCCTGCCATACATTCCCGGGTAATGAACAATTTTGCTGAAGCATACCTTTCAGCTTTGAACAGTTTATAAGCTGTCCTCAAGTTTTATTAAAACCCAGTGGCTTTTTCTCTCTTGCTAAATATTTAAAAATATCTTTTCAGCATTTATAGTATCCTGCATTCTGGGCTGCTCTGTAGATACTTGATGAATTAATACAGCGCAGATTTTAAATATGATATTTTCTGCAACTGGTAAACACACTGAAATATTTCTGAGACTCTAATATGGAGGATAATTCATAGGTCAAGAATAATTTCTGAGAAGTTCTAATTAAAGTCAGTTTTATATATCAAATCGTAGGTAAAGAGATGCAGTGATATATTGTCATTGAATTTAGTTTCTTGACTTTGATGTAGATTGCTCTATATTGCTCTTTTTTACATTTACAGAGAAATCCTGTAATCCAATTTTTGAGTTAAAATTAAAACAAAATACATTTCTACAAAATAGGGCTGGTGGTGGCTTAACCAAAATGGTTTTGATGATCAAGATATTATGACTATGTTGTATTTTTCTTACCAGAATTAAGGGGCTTTCTAAATGCTATTTTCTCATACTTTTAATTTGTAGAGTCTGAAACCCAAGTGGAATGAATGAAAGTATGCTGGGATTTTCTACATCATCATAATTGTAGAATTATGCCTGCCTTAAACATACAGGCTGACTCTTGCCTTCATTTTATATGGGTTTTATCAGAACATATTAACTCTTTAGGAAAAAACATTACTTTTTTTCTTTTGTCCATACACATATAATTTTAGGACAGCTATCTAAGTGAATATTCATTATTTAAGTGAATATTTCTAGGAATTAATTTTTCTATGTAGAGATCCATCTACTTTTCAGAATTTTACAATGATCTATTAGAATCAACTTTTCAACTAAAGCTTGAATTTTCTAATAAAAACTTCCTAAATTAAATAGAAGACCTGTTTTCTTAGGAGAGCTTCACAAATTTGTTCACCATTTTAGATTATCAAAAGACATCATTTTTAAAAGTGATCATGTTGCAAAATAAGACATGTTCTAGGATAATATGCATATAGATTACATTAAAAATTATTTTAAATAATTTTTTTTTAAATCTAGACTGTACATTTAGAGTTGGAATAGTTTTCAACTCAATACTTTATTTCTGTACTATGATAACTATGACAATTTATATTGTCCACAGTCAAAACATTCAATTTAATGATAACCTTTTTGGAATTCATAATATAGTGATAAGTAAAAAAATAGGTTTTACAAAGTAGTATATAGTTACTTATAATAAAATTGTCTGTGTATATTTAGCTTTATAGATAGGTCAATAGACAGCATGAAAACAAATATAACCCCATTTTAACAGTATTTATACCTAGGGGTTGATAATACAAAGCGAATGGAGGGATGGAGAGTTGTAATTTTTTTTGTGTTTCATTTATTTTCTAAATATTTCCACAACATGTCTTAAATAGTATTGAAGAAAAAAAAGCTATAATGCTTTTTCCTTTTCAATATGTGTGTGTGTACCTTTAAAATCTTGTGAACATTTGATATGCTTGATATTAGGATTCTGTAGAAAATCCCAAATTCTGTAACATCTTAGCATGTGTGTTGGACTGAAAATATTTCTGATGACGGTCGAGGTCATTTATTAGCCAGTATGCAACACAGTCTTAAATTATCTTCTCAAGGCATTGTATCAAATAATGATGACATGATAAGTGAATAAATGCTTATTTGTCACTAAATTAATTAATGGATTTAGCTTATAACCTGACTATAAGCCTCAGGATTGCAATAAAGTGTGACATCTGACATGTTAAGGAATTTCAGTATTTTCAACTACAGACAATAAATGGCAAGGCAATATTATCGGCAATAGTATCTTGGAATCCTTGTAGAGGAGACAGGATCAGAGAATACTTGGCAAGTAGGTGAGTTGATAGTGATCCACCATAAGCAGGAGCAGAAAAATTATTTAAAGACTTGCTAAGATATAACAACAAATGCAGCATATAACATTCACATTTAAAAGAAGAACAATAACTTGCCCACTCATGCAAAGCACACTAGTCAGAAGTGAACAGGTTCATTTTGAACAAAGGCACTAAATGAATCACCAGCTTTAATACCAAGTGTAGTATCGTGTTATGAATAGAAGTTAAGATGTTGGTGTGGCGCAGTGGCTCATGCCTGTAATCCCAGCACCTTGACAGGCCAAGGTGGGCAGATCACCTGAGGTCAAGAGTTTCAGATGAGCTTAGCCAACATGGTGAAATCTGTCTCTACCAAAAATAGAAAAATTAGCCAGGTGTGGTGGTGCACATTTGTAATCCCAGCTACTTGGGAGACTGAGACAGGTGGATTGCTTGAACCCAGGAGGCAGAGTTTGCAGAGAGCCGAGATTGTGCCACTGCACTCCACTCTGGGACACAGAAAGAGACTCCATCTCAAAAAAAAAAAAAAAAAAAAAAAGTGAGGATGCTATAAGTGGAAGAGACACATATGTACTCAGGTGAAATGGAGTACTGGTCTATAATTTCTGTTAGATTGAGACACACCTAGGTAACATAAATAACAGAAGCACCTTTGATCATGGCCGAAGTTGATGGCCAAATATTAAAATGTATGCATTTGTTTAGCTCCTCTTACATATGAACTTTTATCTTATAGCTACATGCAAAAATGAGGCAAAGTCTTCCTCCAAATGTTCACAGTATTTTTTGAGGGGGCAGGCAAGGAAACACAACAGTGGAAAAATTGGCATAAGATAGGTATTTATAAAGTGACTTAGAGGTAGAGGACAAAGAAACAAATTCTAATTCGGATATGGAGAAGACATCCTATTGAAGGTAATGTTTGTGCTGCACATTAAATAACAAATAATTTCCCTCCCCAGTGACAACAATCTCAGGAATTCATACGGCCGATGCTGCATGGAACACTGTTCACTGACAACTACCAGTCAGGTGCCTATTTTGTATGTTTGAGTGGAAAAAAGACACGGATACTTTCAAAACTTTTATGCATAGGCAAATGTAATGATTATATACTTCTTCCTATTTCAAAAGGACAGAACATAGGAGGCTTAGAAGCAGAATTTCAAGTTTCCTCTCCAAAATAGGCCTGATTATGACTAAATAATAGTGCAATGAAAACCCGAAAGTTTAACTGAAAAAATAATATCAATTGAATCTAAATATTAACAACCCACTGCTTTAATAGTATTCAAACAACATTGTATAGAACAATATTTGTCCAACAATCTAGTTAAATCTCTGTTTATGTCTTGTTCATGGGGTTTTCTATTGTGAGGATGCTAGAGAAGGTAACCCGAAAAATCTTTACAAACGAAAGTAAAATATCTGTGGTCTTTTAGGATAAGCATTCATGAATTATGGATTCATTTCAATTATAACCAGCATCTAATAAGATGACAGAATTATAAAGTGAGAATTAGCCTATGAGGATCAACTTGACGTAAATGCTTCCTTAGGCTTGTGATGGCATTAAGACCCAGAGAGCACTTTGGGAGGCCGAGGTGGGCAGATCACGAGGTCAGGAGATCGAGACCACCCTAGCCAACACGGTGAAACCCCGTCTCTACTGAAAATACAAAAAACTAGCCGGGCGCGGTGGCGGCGCCTGTGGTCCCAGCTCCTTGGGAGGCTGAGGCAGGAGAATGGCGGGAACCCGGGGGGCGGAGCTTGCAGGGAGCCAAGATGGCGCCGCTCACTTCAGCCTGGGTCACAGAGCAAGACTCCGTCTCAAAAAAAAAAAAAAAAAAAAAAAAAGACCCAGAGTGAATTTTCCAAAACATTAGTTAAAAGAAATTAAACAAGCTTTTAATAAACAGGAAAATAACTATATTCATTGATCTGAAGACCTAATATTGTTAAGACGGCAATATTCCCCTAATTGATCTACAGATTCAACCCAATCCCTATCAGAATATGAGCTGGCTTCTTTTAAGAAATTGATGAGCTCATTTAAGATAGATAGATAGATAGATAGATAGATAGATAGATAGATAGATAAGAAACTAAGACTAATTAAAACATTCTTGCAAAGAACAAAGTTGGAAGACACATTATCCATTGTCAAAGCTTACCTCCAAAGCAACGGTAATCAAGACAGTGTGATTCTGACATAGGCTAGATAGATTAGTGAATAAAATTGAGAGCCCAGAAACAAACCTATGTGTGTATGTTCAACTGATTTTCAACAAGGGTGCCAAAACTTTTCAATGGGGAAATAATAATCTTTTCAACAAATGGTTCAGGGGCAACTGGATATCCACATGCAAAAACTGGGCTCTTATTTCACATCTTGTACAAAAATTACCTCAAAATAAATCAAATGTAAGAATGAAAACTATAAAATTCTTAGAGAAAACAAACAGGTGAATCTATGTGACCTTGGCTTTTACCATAGATTCCTAGATATGACACCAAATGCATGAGCAACGATAGAAAAAACAGATAAACCGGACTTCATCAAAACTAACCTTTCAAAGACACTATTGAGAAAGTGAAAACACAACCCACAGAATGGGAGAAAATATTTTAAAATGATATCTCTGATAAAGGATCTGTGTTTAGAATACATAACTAACAAAACAGAATAATAAAGAGATACATAGTCCAATTAATAAATGGACAAAGGATCTGAACAGATATGTCTCCAGAGAGGATATATACAAATGGCCAATCTTTTTATATACATAAAAAAGATGCTTAACATCATTGGTGATCAAGCAAATGCAAAGCAAAACTACAATAAGATAGCAATTCACATGCACTAGGATGGCTCTAATGCAAAATACAGACTATAGCATGTGTTGGTGAAGATATGGAGAAGTTTGATCCTCACACATTGCTAGTTGGATTGTAATATGATACAGTCACTTTGTCAGTTCCTCAAGAAGCTTAACGTAGTGTTATCATTTTGATCCAGCTAAAAGAATTCCACTGCTAAGAGAAATGAAAACATGTCCATATAAAAACTGTACACAAATGTTCAATATAGCTATATTCATAATAGAGAAAATGTAGAAACTACAATCCAAATGTCCATCAACTGATGAGTGGATAAATAAAATGTGGTATATCTATACAATGGAACGTTACTTGGCTAACAAAGGAACAAAGTATGGATACATGCTACAACTTGTATGAACCTTGAAAACATCATGCTAAATTAAAGAGGCTGGTCACAAAACACCTATACATGATTACATTTCTATGAAGTGTTCAGAATTGGCAAATCTATATAGACAGAAAGTAGATTAGTGTATGTTTAGGGCTGAGGGGATTGGAGAGTAGAAGGGCAGTAGCTAAAATTATAGGAATTCTTTCCTTTTTTTAATGGATGGGGTCTTGCTATATTGCCCCGGCTAGAGTGTAATGGCTATTCATAGGCACCATCACAGTGTACTACAGCCCCTAACTCCTGGCCTCAATTGATCCTCCCACCTCAGTTTCCGAAGTAGCTGTTATGCACTGCTGCACCCAGGGGGATTTCTTTTTGAAGTGTGGAAAATGTTTTAAAATTGATTACAGTGAAGTTTTCAAATGAGTATGAGTATATTAAAACCATCGAATTATATACTTCTAATTGGTGAATTGCACGGTGTATGAATTACATATCAAAAAAGCTAATATAAATGAGATCTGACACCTTAACAAGGCATATACAAATTATGACTAAATAAAAAATTTGGCTTTACAGTTTTATATTGCTTCATGCACTTCAAACATATTATCTGATTTGATCAGAGACAACCATGAGCAAAATAAACTAGTTAAAGTGCATAAAGTAGTTTAGGCAGCTGCCATTGATAGCTCAACTTCATGCTGAAATTTATTTTAAAAGATCAATGATATAAATTGTTATTCTTTTAAATGTCAAACGCTCAGATTTAACTTGCCTATATATTGTTGACAATAATTAAGTAGCCCACGGGTTTCTGGCTATGTTCCTCAGATTAGCAAAGTCGTTTTGTTTCTTTATTTTTAAATAATGGTGAACAAAAAAACAAAAAAGATACTTTATTTTTACAAAATCTATTTTTTAGTTTATGTTCCTAATTATTTTATGATAACACTTCTCATAGTTCTTTGCCTATGAAATTTTAGTGATTAGTGTTCATTTCATCCCTGTTCAATTAAACTGAATAGGATGGCTATTTGTTGTTACAAGTTTTGCCTTTTTTTTTGTTTTTAATGAAAGAAAAAGCAATATAAAAGCTGACTATCCAGTGACTATTCCTTATGAAAAGATCTGATTTTCTTTTTCTTTTTAAAGAACCAACTTCTGGGAAATCAAAAGGAGGGCACGGTGTGTCCTTAACACACATGTCTGTACGAGTTCCCATGGCTGGGAAGATGATTTAAAGTGCAGTATGTGCAACCTGTTTTTCCAGCAATTACAAATCAAGACATATGTCTTTGCAATAAAAAGAAGCTAACTGCCATTCTAAGCATTCCTCTGGCCTTGCTGACTTAATTCGATTACACAAATATCCCAACAAAGGTAATTTTGAAGAGAACATCCTGATGCTAGATACTCCTTTTGCTAAGTTTCTTTCTTTTGAATGGCAGGAATACTCACCAGAAATTGAAGTATCTGATCAAACTTAGATCTTAGGCCTCCGTAATACTCTAATACTCTAATCTTGCTGGAAAGTCATGGAGGAAGAAGAAACAAATTTCTAAACAATATCTTGGCAAATATATTTGGCTTTTCTGTTCTCCCACTTTTACTTACTATTCCTTTTTTTTTTCTTTTTAACTTTTTATTTGAAAAGGCATATAGACTCACAGGAAAAGTATGTGGACTCACAAGAGGTTACAAAAATAACCAAGAGGTCCCAGGTATCCATCGCTCAGCTTCCCCATTGGTAATGTCTTACACAACTCTAATGCATTATGAAAACCAGGAAAATGATATTGGTGCAATACAGTCAAATGGACTACAGGCGTTAATCAGATTTCAGAAGCTTTTGCATGCACTCAGTTACACTAGTGCATGTGTGTATAATTCTATGAAATGTAATCACATGTATAGCTTCATGTAATCACCATCATAGTCAAGATACAGAAGTGCTCTGTCACTATGAAGGAACTTCCTTGTGCCTTCCCCTTTCTAGTCACACTCTGTTCCCTCCACCCAGCAGTCTTCTTTCACCTCTGAAAGCCAGTGATCTGTTCTTCTACTGTATAATTTTGTCATTTTAAGAAGTTATATAGATGGAATCCAACATGTTATATGGATAGAATATATATGGGCAAGACGGCCGAATGAGATTACTTACTATTGTTTACATTAACTAAAAATGATTTGTAGATGTCTATTGCTTACAAATGTGACAGATTAATTTCATATATATACACCTTCAAAAATCTCAACACAGAATATAACTGTGGCACATATTAAAGGGAAGTGGAACTACTTTTAAATTTGTGACTCTATTCATATTGTACTGATTATAAAGAGGTAAGAATCCATATCAACTTTTAAAAATTGTAGTCTTATAACACCAACTCTTTAGTTAATGGACAACTTATTACTGACAAACTATTTTCTTAACTGTCTATCCATAATCTAAAAGTGAAAGACCATAGTAAAAGCACAGTGAGATAATATTTTTTTATGTCCAGACTGCAGTATTCATTCATTTATTCAATCTCCAAATGTTTAGTTAGTGACTATTAGATATGATGTACTGTCCTGAGCTGTTGAGACGAGTTATTAAGAATTTAATGGGAGAGACGGACAAATTGCTCTTATATGGGAAATGCTATAATAGATACATGATTAAGGTGTAAATAAAGAGGAAAAAATCATTCTGATTGAATCAGAAAGAATTAACTTCAAAAAAAGAATACACAAACAAACATAAACACACACACACACACACGCACAGAAGCACACATGTACACAAAAATAATTTCCAGCGAGGGAAACAAAACTTGGAGTAGTCATGAGAGTACCTGCTATATTATAAAAAGATGAGATGTTCAGTATGCTTGTATGCAATGGTTTTTATTTGTTCAATCCCTCTTTCCAAGTGTGTGGACATGGAGGTGCTGGGAGCAAACTCGGACGGCCCTTTTTTACCCAGCTAAATAATGTTGATTTGTTCTATAGTCAATAGGAAATTAATAGAAGTTTTAATCAGAGGGCTATGGTGGTGGTGTGGAGGATGCACAAGAAGCTAGTTTCTGAAGGAATGGATAAGAAGTTATTGCAGGCTGGACGTGTTGGCTCACACCTGTAATCCCAGCACTTTGGGAGGCCAAGGTGGGCAGATTGCATGGGGCCGGGAGTTTGAGACCAGCCTGGCCAACATGGCGAAATCCTGTTTCTACTAAAAATACAAAAATTAGTTGGGCATGGTGATGGGTGCCTGTAATCTCAGCTACTCAGGAGGCTGAGGCAGGAGAATCACTTGAACATGGGAGGTGGAGCTTGCAGTCAGCCAAGATCCCGCCATTGCATTCCAGCCTGCGCAACAGAGCAAGACTCCGTCTCAAAAAAAAAAAAAAAAAAAAAAAAAAAAAGTTATTGCAATAGTTCAGGAAGGGCACTATGCAACTACTGTTGCTGCTGCCATATCTAATACTATCACTGAAACTGCTACTACTTCTACAACTACTGTAACAACTGGCCAGTTGATTGAGGACTTGACAAGGACCAAGAACTCTTTTAAACTTGTCTCATCTACAGTCGAACTTAACCCTCACCACAACCCTATGTGGCAAGGAGAACGAGAAGAAACACAACTTACTTTCTTCACTATTTTCTACCTCCTGTACTTGGCACTTGATTTCATCAGAATGTCTAGGCCTTTGCCTCCATCATCTTATCTCAATCAACTTCCTCCTGATTCTTCTGCTTCTCTGCCTTCTAAAGGCCTAATTTACCATGCCAACTGCTCTCATATCGGTATCCTTGATTACTTTGTACCCCTGTCATTCCGCTGGAACTGCCTAGCAGAATTCCAACCCTGTGTCAGGGCTGTAGTCCACATTTTTCGCTCTGCAAGTATCCAGCTGAGCACCTCTGGATTATATCACTCCAATATGTTGAGTGGCACGATAACAATCCAAGCAGAGCAGGGCTCTCAGCACCACTGGCCAACCTTTTAGAGATCTGTCATGAGCTCTGCCTCTTATTTCCTCCTGGGTCTATTATGACACATTTGCCACAATCTACAAGTCACATACTCCAACAAGTAAGACACCTTTGCAACAGAGTGGAATTACTAAATTTAGTCATCTTCCTCCTCTACGTAAAGCTTTTAATAATAGAAAAAATAATATGTCAAGTCTTGAGATGTAGATTTGGGGGTCATTAGCATATAAATCTTAGAAACCATGCAAGTGGGCACAGCGTGGTGACTCATGCCTGCAATCCCAGCACTTTGGGAGGCCAAGGCGTGTGGATCACGAGGTCAGGAGTTCAAGACTAGCCTGGCCAAGATGGTGAAACCCCATCTCTACTAAAAATACAAAAATTAGCTGGGCATGGTGGCGGGTGCCTGTAATCCCAGCTACTCAGGAGGCTGAGGCAGGAGAATTGCTGGAAGCCAGGAGGCAGAGATTGCAGTGAGCCGAGATCACACCACTGCATTCCAGCCTAGGTAACAGAGCAAGACTTGGTCTCAAAAAAAAAAAAAAAAACAACAACGACAACAAAAAAAAACAAAAACAAAAAACATGCAAATGAATAAAATCATTGCTTTATTTTTAAAAAATACTACTAATTATCAGAGGTTAAATTGTATTTTTGGTAATAATGCAGCTATAATAAGTTCATATTTATGGGGCACAGCATGATACTTGGATGTATACATTGTAGAATGACCAAATCAGGGCAAGTAACATTCCGTCACCCTAACCATGTGTCATTTCTTTATTATCAGAATATTCAAAAACCTCTCTTCTAGCTATCTGGAAATATACATTATTGTTAACTCTACTTATCTTACTATGCAATAGAAAACCAGAACATATTTCTATTATCTAACTGTAGCTTTGTACCTGTTGACCAATCTGTCACTATTCCTCCCTCCTCCCTCCTTTCCCCATCCTCCGGTAACCACTGTTCTACTCTCGAATTCTGTGAGAACAACATTTACATTCCATATATTTGTAAATGGTGCCCTATTTGTCTTTCTGTGCCTAGCTTATTTCACCGAACATAATGCCCTCCAGGTTCATCCATGTCACTGCAAATTACAGGATTTTATTATTTTTATGACTCAGTGGTATTCCACTATGTATATATACATCACATTTTCTTTAGCCATTCACCCATTAATGGACATTTAGGTTGATTCTGCATCTTGGGTATGGTGAAGAGAGCTACAGTAAAGACAGGAGTGCAGAAATATCTTCAACATACTGATTTTATTTCCTTTTTGGATATAGACCTAGTAGTAGAATTGCTGGATCATACAGTATTTCTGTTTATAATTTTTTGAGAAAAGTAGTTCATTTTTATGCTTAAAAACTCAAAAATGTAGCTTTTATTCCATATGCTATTCTAAATTATTAACATTTTTGGCTGGGCACGGTGGCTCACACCTGTAATCCCAGCATTTTGGGAGTCCGAGGCAGGTGGATCACTTGAGGCCAGGAGTTCGAGACCAACCTGGCCAACATGGAAAAACTCTGTCTCTAATAAAAATGCAAAAATTGCCCAGGTGTGGTGGTGCACACCTGAAATCCCAGCTAATCAGGAGGCTGAGGCACAAGGATCATCCAAACCTGGGAGGTGGAGGTTGCAGTGGGTTAAGATACTGCCACGACCCTCCAGTCTGTCTGCCAGAGTGAGACTCTGTTTAAACAAAAAATAAAAATAAAATATTAAAATTTGTATTTTAACAGAGATGACACACTGTTTATTGTTTCAGAAGAAATGCTAATCAAATCAATCTTTGACTGCAGACTTATAGTATTGTAAGGCACAATTCATTAACAGAGTAAGTCTCAACATGTAAATCTAACACCTTTTCCAAATATATAAGATGCTTTGATTAAAATACTGACATCCCCCCATTACCATTCACTTCGTCTTTGGCATAGAGTCTTTCAACTGTAAATGTATTCTTGGGATCTAACTCTTATCAGGAAGATAAGACTCATAAGGTAACAAAATGTTGACATTTCATTGTTTTTTCCCTTTTATTTATGTCGCTGACGATACCAGTATCTGAACTTGTTTCCACTTCTGCAATCCTGACATTTGCTAGCAAATTTGCTAATGTGTAGTTTGTATTTCCATTTGTAAAGGAAATCAATGACTGAAAGACATTCGCAGGGCACTCAGGGTAGGTTCATCAGACCAGCTAGGAAACTAGAATTTCCCTGAGCTAATAGAATTGTTCAAGTCTCCTTGAGTTGCACTATGGTTTCAAGCCATTTAGTATTTGAAATAATGTCATTGTTCTCTGTTCCTGGGAACTTAAATTCCAGTCAAAGGGAACTGATTTCTTTTGTTGCATATTGATATGAGTTGGGAAATTCAGGGACTCATGACAGTAAGTCAGCCCAATTTCTAGGATCATTACATTTATCTTTATTTCTGCTTCCGGAGGAGTTTGTCTTCATAACCATTCGTGTAAGGTCCCAATGCTACATAGAAACAGTAAGAAAAAGTACCTGAGAAATTTCCACCTAAAAAATTATTAGAAACATGCTCTACTGCTCTCTTCTTTTCCTGACTCTAGCAAGTAGTGAGGGCACGTGCCTGAATAAGGTTTCTCTGGATTTACAAAGGCAGTGACAACCACCTTTGAGAGCCCACCCTGTCTGTAAGTTAAGAGGCTTCTCTACATATTTAAGGGGCAAAAACCTGTTAGACGTCCATCCCATGAGCAATTGCAGTCTGTGTTTCATGTCAGAGAGTTAATGGAAATGCCTCAGGTAGTCAGCTAAAAAGCAAATCATTATGTCAATTAAAAACATTAATTGGAGTAATTACAAGGAGGTCATGGTTTATATAGAATTTAGTTATAATTCCTACAATTATCCTCGGTTACACAAGAAAAAAATAATGATGCTGTTTATCTGAAGTATTTACCTAACTGAAAACTGCAACTGCAGAAAGGGTACATATACATGTGTAAATTGAAGTGGATCTACCACAAGTCTGGTTGTAAGTTAATGAATTTCCCTGAGGACAAGGTGGTTTGGAGAGAACATAAGACTTCTAAAACACCACATATTGCCAAATTGGATTCCTTAATTTTGACTTTGTTTTATGTGAGTCTCATTTAAGTTTAATTGCTAACCTCTAGCACTAACCTTCCCTAGTTGTGGAGCCAGAGGTATTTCTGTGCATATAAAATTTGAAATCTGGCTCCTGACTTTCTTAAGCTTCATAAGTGGAATCTAATTTCATTTACGGATTAGTGGAAACAAGAAATAAAATATGAAATTAAAGGGGGGGATAGCATTTTTACATAACAACCTTTTGGTCTCTATTCCAAGAAAGAAATAAAAACTGGAGTTTGTCTGATGGTGTTTTTTAGGCAGATTAGAATATCGGTTAAGAGCACGATTTCTGGAGCTGACTTTCTTGGTTTGAATTCTGGCTTCCTCACTTACGCAGTTACATGACATTGGTCATGTAAACTATTCTCTTTGCTTCAATTTCTTTATCTATAAAATGAAATTGTGAAAATAATACTATTTACCTATAGGGATGTTACAATAATTAAACATCTTAGTAACTATGAAACATTAAGAATAGTGTTTGGTATAAAATAATCATTACAGATAGATACAGCTATTAATATTGACACAGGGAAATGCAATATGATTCAGGTTTAAGTGTTAAGTCATCAGGGATCCAAAGGAATAAGCAAAGGTCAGAGGAAAGATTTTATCTGATTCAGTCTATGTCTCCTCTTTGGATCCGGTTTAGGAAGACATTGATATCCTGAGAAACCATATCTGGTTTTCCAGCCCAGAAGCAGTTAGAAGTTAATAGTGATTTGTGATTGGGGAAGCTCTCCTTTATTTGTTGATCTCCCAGATAATACTTTCTGTTCTTGTAAATCTGCCTTGAGATTTCAACATATGTATGGGAATCCAAGGTGTGTCTGGGTGTGCTTTAATTTTATTAAATATTTTCCCATGCTGGACGTCTGGATACATTTAACAGTACTTGTACCTTTGAAACCTATTTGCCATTTTAATAAAAGGAAACAAACTCCAGAAATGTAAGAATTTAAACTAAGTACCTCTTTTCTCAAATTTAATCTATAATTTTAAGAGTGGAATGATACTCTTCCTACATAAGGAAAAACACAAACAATTATATGAAATGACACACTTTCACACATTTTGCTACTACAAGTCACTAATGTACTGCACTATTGATGTATTTCACTGCCCTGAACATTTTTGGGTCATGTAACTTTAAAATTACTGCAAAGTTGGACAACATATCATGGTTTAACACCAATTGAGGGAACTTTTTCCCTATAAATATTCATCTATAAATCAATGACTGCTATTTAAAATGTATTTCTTCAGACACCAGTCACATCATGTCCTCTGTGCTACTATAAGATTACCTCTTTATTTATCTTTGCTGCTAAGTTAATTATAAAAATGCTTGAACCAAGTGATCATTTTGCTTGCATAGTCAGTATCTTAAACTAGATTAATTTTCTAGCAATATTTAATGGAAACTAAATCACACATGAACATGTTATAACGATATAATGATGAAACAGCAAATGTATCAGTCAATTAACTCCTTGATAAACATCACAAACATACCTTGCTCTTATAATTTATAAAGTGAAAAAAAAAGTCCTTCTGCTTTCTTTCTGTCAGCATTTAAAACTGGCTAAATTCTGGACAATAAACATTATTAAATACATTTTCCATACATGGTCAAAATAATCTTAAAAGGCTGCTTAATGCAATTACTGACAGAACTTTCAAACAAAGAGACACCATACTTGATATCATATGTTGTCTATATATAATTGCTTCTAAAAACATTTCTTGTCAACTGAATTGGTGGTTGATGTTGATCTTGTTTCAAGGGTTCTAATAATCGAGTCATCATGATAGGTTACATTTTCTGTTTCATTCTAAATGCCAGATTTGACTTACTCTGTGTCTAATCTATCTGGTAAACTATGAAACCAATTATGGAAGCCTCAGTCACTCAGCATACCTCTAGAAGCTGTCCATTTTATTAATCTGAGCATCTCTGGGATTATAAAATATCCTAAGAAAAGAATTGAAAGCAATCATAAGTATCAAAATAATAGATTTCTGATTAATAGGCACCAGGATGCCAGAAATACAGATACCAAGCATAAGATAAAATACTTCAAGAGGTCAAAAAGGCAACGGGAGTGCTAGACTTCAGAGTAAGTGGACTGAGGCCCTGTTGGGAGAATATCTGGAGTTGGTGATACTTGAGCTAAATTTGAAGGAAGAAGAAAACTTCCATCACCAGATAAAAGAAGAAAGATAATTGCAGGCAGAGGAAATTGTGGAATACACATTGGACTATTTCTGGCAGTGGTACTCAAGACAATAGCATGAGCGATTATAGTGTATGTTCTGTGCAAATGTTTTGGATGGAGTTCAAACATGCCTAACTTCAAACTTTAGCAAGGTTTAATTACTAGATGCTTCTAAGAAGAGTCTAGTTGTAGTCTTAATAGCATCATATTGTCTCAATGTCTTAGTGATATCAGAATGTAAATCAAATGTACATAAAATACATTTTTTAACTTTCATAAATGGAAGTTATGAACAAATTTCAAATGATAATTTTTAAAAAGGGGAAAAGACATAAAATCAACTCTTAATTATCTGTGAATAAATTTTCTGTGTTTTTTAAGTTTTCTATTGACATTAGTTTATAAAATTATTTATGAAGAATTTTTTGGTTCTTTTAAATTTTTTCTTTGTTTTCTCCACCTTCTTTTTTAATAAAAAATGAAAATAAAATAAATATTACAAAAATAGTACAAATTTATAGCTCATCTATATAGAGGACAGCTATAGTTTTGAATATTAATAATAACAATGACATTGATAATGGTGATGATGATGAAATTGATAGCTCTTACCAATTATTTAGGGCTAAGTAAGTTTTGGACACTACATGAATTAATAATCACTTTGATTCTTAGAACAACCTCATATAAGGTGGATGCTCTTATTGTCATCATTGTATTTAGGGAACCTGAAGCATAATGCCATAAGAAACTTGATTTAGGTCATGGAGGAGCTGAGAGCAAACTCACAAAGCTGGCTCCATATTCCAAAGTGTTAAGCCAGGGTGCAGAATATTTAAATAATATGATGCTCTTGAATCAAACTTTCTCTTTGAGAACAAGTTCTTATTTCTCTAGTATGAAATAAGAGCTACTCTTAAAACTTTTAAACACTACAGGTGGCCATGCTCACCTCAATAGTTTCGGATTCCATAAATTGATCCATGGTACAGCCTTGGTTTCTATAGTTTAAACATTTGTACAGTTAATTCTTTTTAAGACTTCCAGATTTAAGAACTTTGATGTACATTCTTTGTTTAGTCTGAAGTAGTGTGGTATCTAATGGACATGCCATATCACAAACAAAATTACTATATTGTATTTGCCACCCATCATTAGTCCACAGAAAGATACATTATAGTTGTATGACCATAGACAGATATTTTTAATGTTTTTTGATATATTTTATGATAAATCTTAATGTATGGGATATAAAATGTATCTTTTTTCAATATTAGAATTTTCTACTTATGCATCTTTGTAGTAGATAAAAATTAACCTTTTATTTAAAAAGGAGGTCAGATTGAATCAAAAAGTAAGGTAAGTATAATACTGGAAAATAATCATACTTTACTATGAGATTTGTTATAGGTAGCAAAAGGAGAACAGCAAATAAATATTGTCACTCAAAATAAGTGAATAGCCAAATTTTGCATAACTGGAGCCCATTAAATAACTTAATATTTTAACTCCATGATCAGTAACCATTTAATACCAGCAAAAGCAGTGAGCAGTTTTTGTAGAAGACATTAATAAAGATTGGCAAGGATGAAAATTTCAAATTCAATGTTGAACTCTTCCTGCATACGCTGTGACAGACTGATAAAAATATCAGTTCAGAAAAGAGTAATACTCATTTGTTGTTCGAGTTCTTAACTTTTTATTGTGGCTGTAACAGATACTTACACATATTAAAAACTCATTGCACACTTACAAGTGTGATTATTTTCTAGTATTGTATTTATCTTACTTTTTTATTCAATGTAACCTCCTTTTTAGACAGAAAATTAATTTTTATATGCCACAAAGATGCATAATTAGAAAATTTTAACATTTAAAAAGTATATTTCTTGATTACAAAATAATTTTTCTCAAGCAAGTTTTCCAAGGTAGTAGTTTCCAAAGGCAGCTTAGTGCCATCTAGTGGCAAAATTAGTTATCAGATTATTCCTCCTGATAAAAGTTCAGAAGTGCCGGCCATAAATCTACATCACACACACGGTAGGTATGAATTTTAGGATGTATGTTGACATCGTATAATAATGAGGCAAGCCTATGATAATTACACCAAAATTAAAGTTTAACATTTAATTATTATTATTAACAAGGAATTATGTGTAGCTAAGACATAGTCAACAAATGAAAGATACAAGACAGTAGCTTTAAAGGATAAACCAAGCCTCAGAAGGGAAAGTGACAACCAAACAGGTTTTTAAAAATAATAGATCAAAGTGCATTTTCAGTGTCAGGATGTGCTTAAGGTTATGAAGAACAATTTAGAATGAAAAGGAATATTTGTTTCTCTGTTGTCTTGTGGGAGAAACTAGGTAATATTTGGATAAAATTCAGAACATTTAAGCTAGAGAAGAGGAAGTTACTGAGAAAACTACTCAATAACTATGAGACTTTATAAAAGGCCCTATAATTTATCTCACTGTAGATCCTAAATAATACAAGATTTAAAAGTATCTCTCTAGAAATGTTTGTGAACTGTCTTTCCTTGAGGGAAATGGAGTGGACTTGATGAAATTAAAATTAAGTTTCCTTTCAGGCTTTAATTGTATTAAAAGCCAAGTATACTCCCCAGAATTCATCTTTTTGGTTTTGAGATAATATGTCTGTTGGACCCAGCTGAAATTCTGCCTTTTGTTAGTCCTTTTCCTGAGACTCCAATTAACTTTATGAAATTTCTCTTCAGGGAAAAAATCGAGGCAAAAGGATTAATTTAGCTAACAATGCTGTGATATAAAAATCTCTGTAGGAGCTTTTTCTGACCTATTCCAGGGATTCTGCCAACTCAAATGCTGGGATGATAAAAGAGTTCTTCATAGCCCAGGAGATAAGGAAAAAACGCACCGCATCAGACCCAATTGCTCTTAGAGGAATTCAAACGAATCCAAAATAGCCTTAATGTCTAAAAATGCCACACTTTCTCCCAGTCAGATTGGAAAGGGTACATAAGACTGAGTTTTTAAGTGATGTAATTTTCTCAATCTGATGAGGAAAGCTTTTATATGTTCTAAATGAGCTATCACAAAAAGAGAGAGCCACTCTTTTTTCTCAGCCACTAAGAGCAAAATGAAACGATATGATTTTATGAAACACAGAGCTGTGGATAAGAGCAGACACAAAGCTTCTCTTGCTCCCAATCTTAGCCATGATGAGTTTTCTTGGTTTGCTTATGAAACATAGAAACAGCTGTGATTTCTTTCCTTGTCTGTATATTACTTAAAACACTCTGTTCTCTCCAGTTAAGCACTTTGATCCTTTTGTATCTCTAATTCAACATGATCACAAAACATGAAGAAAGAAAGAAATGCATGGAACTGTTACCATTTTATCCATATAGGTTTAAATAATTTTTCATTTTCTCATTTATGATACTAAGGATTTTATAATTTTTAAGAAGTCTTTTTACATAGACTATCCTTGAATTACACATCATAATTTAGGAACAAAAGTGAATTACATGTTTACTCAACATATTTTTCCTGGAAGACCGTATAATTAATGAGTGTATTATTAAATCATGACTACTAACTCTGCAAATAAAGATATCAGTTGCATTGAGTTCTAGGCCTCCACACACACATATGCACATGTATCCACAGGCATACACATGCACACACACAGAAGCACATACATGGTCTGACACATACACACATGCAGTCTTGTGCATATATAAACACACGTGTGTACATCCAGACACATTTGCTTTCATATTCCTTTCTTTATTGTGACTTGCAATTTGAAAGCCTCAATATCAAGTTTATGATAATAATAGGAAACATAATGATGTATATTATTATTGCAATCAATCATTTGTCAAGAAGCAATTTTCACCGTATATACCATGGTCCAAATCTGATGGATTAAAATATAACAAAGGTTAAAAAATACAGTTTATGTTCACTTAAATAAGGTGAATTATTAAATTATAGGAAACAAATTCCAAGTCACTGATAATTATGTGTTTATCATAATTCTATATATTCTGCTTCAATGATTGATGATAACTTTGATTTCATCATTTGAAATTAATCACTATTTTTCAGAAATATCTCCATTTGTTTTAACAATTAATTATCCTCTCTTCATGCCACTAATTTATATTTTTCCATATTCTAGGTTTTTTCTCCTTTCCTCTAATTTCAACTTCTTTTGCTTACTCTTGACTAATTAATCTTTTCTTCTCTATAATCTACTTATCACAAATCACGCCTTAATCCATTATTTTCTTATTTAGGTGGCAATGTGAAGCAGCTGTGATTACAATTTGCAAGGATTAATCAATCCAGTTTCTGTATATTTTTGGTCCTTTGTGGTACCTTTTTTAATAAAGTATTATCAAAAAAGGCATTGACATCAACTACTCTGAAAACAGCAATTCATAAGTCAGAAACCTTAACTTTAGTTTAACCATTTAAATAAGCATGCATACCTGCTAACTATGTATTTCTTTTACATATTTTCTAAGGAATTAACTGAGGATTCACTGAGGTACTCAACACAACCCTGAAAGTCATAAGATTACATTTCCGAAAAGTAGTTCTGTTTGGGGAATACCTTCTTTCTGAATACCTGGAGCAACTTCCACTCTGACTGAGTTCTAAAAGAGCACGTTTAATCATTCCTCCTTTTATAACTGCAACTTCTTTATATTCAGTTCTTCCTCTCAATTTCCAAACATATTTGTATATGAATTGCATCAGAATGTGCTGTCCTCAGAATCTTCTACTTGTAGTTTATTTATTGGTTCCTCTATCCTTCTCTCCTTTCCTCTCACGATTAGAATCCAAATTTCATGTAATGGCCACAGCCACCCTTCACCAGCATTCTTTGTATCTACGTGCCATTGAGCTCCTTTCCCACCTGCTTGGCAAAGCCACAACTGTGTATCAGTTCACTTTTTGGCCTTTCCGCCTGCACATCCATACCAATTCACATCTATACTAACGTCATGCCAGCAGACCTGAATATGGTCCTTGGTCCTGAATATGGACAGACACATGCATTTCTAGCATAGCCCCATGGGAACTCTGCCTCGGTTGCTACTGAGTCAGAAATCTTGGCTCCTTCATCTCTCTGCTTTATCATCACAGGATCCCCTAACTTCACGAATAAATAAAAGGCCTCACATGAAAGTGCTACTCACCCCCTCCACTGAGTCTGTCAACCTGCAGCTGCACTTCTCTGTGCTAAAACGGCACTACATTTCCGGGACGGGCGCGGCGGCTCAGGCCTGTAATCCCAGCACTTTGGGAGGCCAAGAGGGGCGGATCACAAGGTCAGGAGATGGAGACCATCCTGGCCAACACGGTGAAACCCCGTCTCTACTAAAAATACAAAAAATTAGCCGGCCGCGATGGCGGCGCCTGTGGTCCCAGCTCCTCGGGAGGCTGAGGCAGGAGAATGGCGGGAACCCGGGGGGCGGAGCTTGCAGGGAGCCAAGATGGCGCCGCTCACTCCAGCCTGGGCCACAGAGCCAGACTCCGTCTCAACAACAACAACAAAAAAAAGGTACCACTTTTCACTGAACCTTCTCCCTCCACTTTTCCATTGGGTTACATCTCTTCCAGACTTCTTAGGACTGGGAGTTTTTGGTTATGCACTCTCATCCTTATATGTTTAATTCCACCTATACAAAGGCTTCCTATAGAGATGCTGACTCTAGAGTCAGGCAGACCTGGAGTTCTTCACTAGCCTTAGTATTAAGACTTAGCAAGTGGGGGCAAGATACTGCCCTCTAAACCTCACTTTTCTTACCTGTACAATGGGAATAATAATAGCACATAACTCACATGATTACAGTGATTAAATAATGGATGAGGAAAATTTTGGCATGAAAGATTTGATAAAGTTTTGCTATTTATTACACTTTCTAACAGGATTCAAGGAAGCCTATTCATTGAGAGTATGGGAGAGCAGCAGTTTTTCTTAATGCCTCAATTTTGTATTCTTGTCTGATTTCATTCTTGTAATTCACCATGAAGCTACTTAAAAGAAATGTACTCTTCACCTCTAACCCTGTTTCCAGCCTCCTCTTTCTGACTTTGACATTCACCACTGTACTGCAAGTCCTCACAAAATTCACTTCAACTCCATGTTAAAAGTCCCTTATCTTAGTTGCTCTCTTGGCAAGAGAGCAATGTTGTATATGCCCTCCTTACTCATCGCCTCTCCTTTCTTGGCTCTCTTGGACCCGACTCCAAATAGAATGCCCAGCACTTGGCTGGCACAACACAGGGCACATAACAGCCACCAATAAATATTTGTTCAATGACTTAATTAACACAGGAACGAGATTTCCAGGGTCACAGCTGCCAATGATGTTTGCAGAGTTCTCAATCCTCTAGACGTTCACTTCCCTGAAGAAACAGCTGGAGTCCTAAATTCCTTCTAAGGTAGTTCAATCCATATAAAGGCTAAAACCACATTAGTCTCTTAAGAATATTCTATATTAAGGATGTCTTAGAAACAGGGGGAAGCTCTTAAGTTTACATTATATAGCTTTCAGAGCTATTGCACTTGGTCAGAAATAGGAAACAGAAATGGTGAGGCACATTTCCATGAAGGCTCAAATTACACTATTTTGTAAAGTTTAAAATCTGCCCATCATTATCCATAAATTGCAGCTATACATTATAATTATTTAATCTACATTTCTTGTTAAACATCTAAATTATGTCACTTCACCAATTACAGGAATTATGTGATTAGGTGTAATTATCCTAAATAGCTGAACACAATTAAAACATCTTACATGCAGGAAGTGTCATATATAGTATGTTAATTTTTTTTTCTCTTGACTCGCTGTCCTTGGTCTCTATCACAAGGAGATAGAGTCTGACTCAGTTTTGAATGGAATCAGGGAATTTCCAGCTTTCCAGTGACCACTGGCTCAGGGGCTACCTACAACAATTCCTTTCTGATATTAATCTCATTTTCAGACAATTTCTGTAGTTAGTTTTTCCTGAAGCTTATCACCAGTAACATAAACAGCAGCGATGCTGACTCTTATATTTGGTACTGCTTCAGGGTCCAACAGATCTATGCAAGACTGAATTGGAAGATTATATTCAGATTTCTATGCTTAGAAGATCCCCCACACAGTTTGCCAGACTACTGTCTACCCATCGTTTGTTAAAATGTGTGATTTCGGACAGTCATTCAATCTTTCAACCACTTGATTTTTCTGTGTATAAAACGTGGATGATTATAATAGACAAGAAATGTGGATAATAATAGTACCTCCCTATTATCAGTTTGAGCACCATAGTAAGTACATATTACTCCTGAGTTCTCAGATTAAATATTGCTTATTCAGAGGCCCTGATCAGCATTTTTCACTTTTCTCACAATTTGTAATTAAGTATTGTGAGTTTCTTAGCTTAATATCATTTTCCTTTATTAAGCCACACATTTCATGAAGATATACAGGGATCATGCTTGTTTTGTGCCTAGTATACTGCTTACACACAGAGAACGCTGAGTGAATGAATGAGTGATGAATGAGTAATAGGTGGGTTTTTTGTTTGTTTGTTTTTGTTTTGAAGCAGAGCCTCACTATGTCACCCAGGAAGGAGTGCAGTGGTATGATCTCCGCTCACCGCAACCTCCGCCTCCTGGTTTCAAGCTAGTCTGGTGCCTCGGCCTCCCAAGCAGCGGGGACTAAAGGTGTGTGCCACCACACCTGGCTAATTATAGTAGAGACAGGGTTTCATTATGTTGGCCAGGCTGGTCTTAAACAACTGGCCTCAAATGATCCGCTCACCTCGACCTCCCAAAGTGCTGAGATTACAGGCGTGAACCACCGCGCACGACCTCCTTTGCCTTTCTTTTGCCACAACCAAATAGTGTTTTTTACAGTTGCCTGATAAATTAATTCATGCTAGAGTCCTAGAGACCCTTTGTTTAGATCACAAGAGAGGCTGCATGGAAAAGAATTTTCTAAAAATAACTGCAAACTACTCTGTAACTGATTGATGCTATTACTACCATCTGTGCATAAAAAGAGAGTAGACTGCCTGCAACCCACAGAAACAGAAACTCAGTGGGCTCAGGGACCAGCCCAAGGGGTGGTGAGGAAGTTTTCTGGGAGCTCAGAGCTCCTACAAAACAACCTCCTAAAATTCTGCCAGGTGTGAGACTATTATGCCTGAGAACCAGACTTGCCCTAACCACAGGAACTGGTTCTGTTGCTACAAACATCCACTTCACGTTCTTCCCTCAGGCACCTTCTTTAGCTTGTCTCACCCTGCTGCTGCTCCTTCCTCCCCCACATTCTACTTCCATTTTGGAGTGTAGTTTAAACTACCTGCTCTGACTGTGGCTTCTTAAATCCACTTGCACCTTTTTTGGTCTTCTGTCTCTCAGAAAGAAATTAAATGTAGGCGCGACCTGCTTTAAGGTACTTAGATATCCCCAACAGATCAAAATCCTGATTAATTTTTTTATATGATGAAAGAGTTTTTCAATAAAATTTACAGCAGCAATTCTTTAAGTAACGCCTGCTTATTCGTGCATTTTAAATCTGATTTGATGAATAAATGTTTGAGGTATGCACAAATTTGCAAAGAAACATTTGTTGTGCATAACCAGTACCTTCAACCATCCTGTGAATTCATATGATAGCATTCACAGAAGTGGGCTTTTATAGCTTATGAGGCAAACTAAATAGTGGAAAACAAATGAGAAAATATTGTTTTGTGTACACATCATCAAAATGAACAGTCTGAAACCAATAGGACTGGTGAATTTTAAGACAGAGAGAGCCACAAAACTCAATCCAGAGAGATACTTTTTCCTTCTTCCTGCTTTATTCAGCAAGCTGTAGCCAATCTGCTAATCACATAGAAATCTAAATCCCTCCTGTGGAAAAATAAACATGGGCACAACCCAAATAAGTTCCATGTGTAAAATCCCTTTGGCTAATTTACACAAGCAACTTCCCTTACACATTTTGGGAAAAGTCAGCTTTAAAATGTCTTCTTCTCCTTCCTAACTACTCTTGTTCTAACCTTATGTAATTCTCATGAAGGCGACTTAAATAATCATCCTTCATTTTGAGTTTAGCAAGTACAATGAGAAAACATCCATTTTCTATTTGCTACATAGTTCTGCCCTCTGTAGGTAAGAGAGCAAACTTCCCAGAGAGTCTCTTATTGAAAGGTTAGATTTTGTTGAACCAACATGTGTACAGTTTTGTGACCCCTTTATTTCTTGCAAATTTTAAAGAGGCTTCCTTCTTTCTTTTTTCTTTTTGTTTGGTCTTTAGTCCCAAGTGAATGTGCAGATTTCTGGTCTAATTCTAACATTATGCCATTGCAGAGAGGAAAGGAAAGATTATTGCAATAAGAAGACAAGTGTGCTGCTACTTACTGTCCTTAAGTATGTTCAAGTAAAACTGATTCCTTCAAAAATAATAATCTAATAAATTTGCAGTTCTAAAACCTTTGCTAGTAGTTGTTAACTTGAAAGTCTGACAAAAACATAAAGGTATAAGAGAAACATTTTAAGACCTGATAGAAGTGAGAGATAACTCTGCCATGCTTAATATTTTGAACACATAGAAGTTTGTATTCTGTATTTTCCATGTTTACATTTCTTTTGAAGAAAAAGAAAATAACTGTATAAAACCCAATGTTTAATAGTTTCTTTGGGCAGGGCACGGAGGCTCATGCCTGTAATCCCAGCACTTTGGGAAGCCGAGGAGTGTCAATCACTAGTGCCCAGGAGTTCGAGACCAGCCTGGGCAACATGGTGAAAACTCGTCTCTACCAAAAATTGAAAAAAAAAAAGAAAAGCCAGAAGTGGGCATGTGCCTGTAGTCCTAGTGACTAGGGAGGCTGAGGTGGGAGACTGGCTTGAACCTGGGAAGTGGACGTTGGAGTGAACCGAGATGGCCCCGCTGTACTCCAGCCTGGGCGACACAGTGAGAACATGTCTCAGGAAAAAAGAAAAAGAAATTTCTTTAAAACACAGCTAACTTTTTCATGTTATTCTTCATATATAGTCTCCCTTTATATTCACAAAACCCTATGCATGGGTAAGACAATTATTATACAACATCCGTGTGTTTCTGATATGCAAATAGAAACTCAGTAGGCTCAATGACCAGCCCATGGTCATCCATCCACAACATGGGAATCCTGGGATTGATATTCATGTCTTGTACTACCTTGATTCCTTTTCAACTTCTCTACCTCTTCAACAGGGTGTTATGATGTAAGTTATACACACACACACACACACACACACACACACACGTATATATATACACACACAGACACTTGTATATATACGTATATTTGCAATATATACGTGTATATATGTATATTTGTAATATATATGTGTGTGTATATATATAAAACTTTATATATATTACTTTAAGTTCTAAGCTAAATGTGCAGAATGTGCAGGTTTGTTACATAGATATACATGTGACATGGTGGTTTGCTACACCTATTACCCCATCATCTAGATTTTAAGCCCCGCATGCATTACGTATTTGCCCTAATGCTGTCTCTCCCCTTGCCCCCGACCCCCCGACTGGCCCCAATGTGTGATGTTCCCCTCCCTGTGTCCATGTGTTGTCACTGTTCAGCTCCCACTTATGAGTGAGAACATGTGGTATTTGGTTTTCTGTTCCTGGATTAGTTTGCTGAGAATGATGGTTTCCAGCTTCATCCATGTCGCTGCAAAGGACATGAACTCATTCTCTTTATATGGCTCCATAGTATTCCGTGGTGTATATGTGCCACATTTTCTTTATCTAGTCTCTTATTGATGGGCATTTGGGTTCGTTCCAAGTCTTTGCTATAGTAAATAGTGCTGCAATAAACATATGTATGCATGTGTCTTCATAGTAAAATGATTTATAATCCTTTGGGTATATAACCAGTAATGAGATTGCTGGGTCAAATGGTATTTCTGGTTCTAGATCCTTGAGGAATAGACACACTGTCTTCCACAGTGTTGAACTAGAAATTAATATTTAATCAATCTGCAAGTTATAGCTTTGGAAACATATTTGAATACCTATTTCCAGAAGACAGACTTTAAAGTTTCATATAAATATAAGCTAATGGACCCTTTAGAAAATTTAGAAACAGGTAAAAGAAACGAACGTAATGTGTAGTTATATTCCATTTACGTAGAAGATGGAAAGTGATGCACAAGAGAAACAGAAGATAAGGCAAGCCAGGTTATTCACAGAAAATATAAAACTGGCTGAGGAAATTTTGAGTTTATGCAAAGACACAGAATACCAAAATGCGCATGCAAATATGCAAATAAAAATTGGTTCTTGAAGGAATATGAAGTGCAGAGGGTAATATGTAAACACTGAGGATGAAGAAAGTATGTGAGAACAAAATAATGTATTTTGAGACTGTTATGGACTGAATATTTGTGTCCCCTCTGAATTTGTGCAGTGAATCCCTAATCTCCAAGGATGCAGAATTTGGAGATGTGGCCTCTAAGGAAGCAATTAAAGTTAAATAGATTTATAAGAGTAGGGCCCTCATCTGATAGGATTAATGGTCTAGTGCAGTGGTCCCTAACCTTTTTGGCACCAGGGACCAGTTTCTTGGAAGACAATTTTTCCACTGACTTGTGGGGGATGGTTTGGGGATGAAACTCTTCTACCTCAGATCATCAGGCGTTAGATTCTCATAAGGAGCACACAACCTAGATCCCTCACATGTGCAGTTCACAGCAGCGTTTGTGCTCCTGTGAGAATCTGTTACCACAGCTGATCTGACAGGAGGTGGAGCTCAGTGAGTGATGCTGGTTCACCTGTCACCTGCCACTTACCTCCTGCTATGCAGTCTGGTTCTTAACAATCCATGGATTGGTACCAGTTCACAGCCAGGGGGTTGGGGACCCCTGTTCTAGCATTCTTTTTTTTTTTTTTTTTTTTTTTTGAGACAGAGTCTGGCTCTGTAGCAAGACTGGAGTACAGGAGCACAATCTAAGTTCACTGCAACCTCTGCCTCCAGGGTTCAAGTGATTCTCCTGCCTCAGCCTCCCGAGTAGCTGGGATTATAGGTAGACACTCCACCACACCCAGCTAATTTTTTTGTATTTTTAGTAGAGATGGGGTTTCACCATGTTGGCCAGGATGATCTCGATCTCTTGATCTCGTGATCCGCCCGCCTTGACTTCCTAAAGTGCTGGGATCACAGGAGTGAGCCACTGCACCCGGCCTCTACCATTCTTATAAGGAGACACATGGGAGTGTTGGCTTGAATGTGTTCACGTGCTCTCTCTCTCTCTCTCTCTCTCTCTGTCCTCCCCGCTACCCCTTAGACAAACACATATACACACAAAAGAAGTCATGTGAGCACATAGTCAGAAGGTGAGAAGTTGGCCATCCACAAGCCAGGAAGGATGCTTTCACCAGAAACTGAATTTATCAGCATCTTGATCTTGGACTCTCCAGTTTCCAGAACTGTGAGAAAATACATATTTTTTCATTATTTGATTACATTAATGTGTTAGCTGTAGCATATTATATAACATGTAAAACATATATAGAAGCATTGTATACTAAAATATACATAGTATGTTAGTATGTTATAAAAATAGTATTTTTTTCTTTTATCGTCTTTTACCTTTTATATTTTAGTTTTGGGGGGTACATGTGCAGGTTTGTTATATGGGCTTATCAGGTAATACTGGTGTTTGGGCTTCCGTTGAACGCATCACACAAACAGTGAACCAGAAAACACATTTCTGTTTACTGATGAATTATTTATTGTTGAAACGACCCAATCTGTGGTATTTTGTTACAGCAGCCAGAGTAGACAGAGGCTGCAGTTGTGTTCAATACTAAGCTTTAGGTTTACTTAAAATACAAGTTCTAACATTTTTATTAAATAATCTGTTCAATATTTGTAACTACCAAGAAGCAAAGCTAATGATGTCTACTTAAATGTGTTTCATGTTTAAAGTATCTATTTCATTGTTAATATGTAAAACACGTTTTTTATTTCCCTTATGTGTAATCTATGCGTCTCTTGAGGGGGTTCCTTGTCTACCCATTATTCCTTCATTTTGCCTTATTGCTGACCCAGAATGTATGCAGTAGATGAACTAATGTATTAATCTCTTTTACAAGACTTTGAAGACTGCTTCAATTCTAAACAGCTTAAATAAAATGGGGATAACACTCCACAAATGTTTCTCTATTATCATACCTAGCAAGCATAGCTAGTCGACAAGCTGTGCTCTACAGATACACACAGAAAAACTGAAATTCTACAGAGAGCAGTAAGTAAATTTTTGAATACTGAGTAACTGAAACTCTGCCATTTCTATAAAATTATGGCATTGTATCTGATCTTTAGTATTTGTAATAGGATAGCCTTCAGCTTATTTGACAAAGATCCTCTGAAGTGAATTTATTGTGTGTAATTTATTCTAGACCATGAATGAATTAACTTACCTTTGAGCCTTTCTTGGATATGAAGCCAAAAGGAAACATAGCCATTTAAGGATCTTAGTTCAATAAAAGCTCCCAAATGCAAAATTCAGCATTCTGGGTCACTATGTGGATTTAAAACATCCCTTGGGGATCTTTAGATCTATAAAGCAATCATCTGATTACCCTTATCCATTTATGCTATTTTCCCTCATGCATCTGGGGTTTTAATTGGCTTTTTATCTTGTATTGACTATTTGATAGGACCATAATTGTTCTTTTTTAATTTAGTAATTATATCGTAAGATTCTATTAAAAGCAAATTTCAGTTAACTCTGTAAGAACTACATAGAAAAGTGATGGGAATTAAAAGGGCATTTTAAAGAGTGGAACAAAAGATAAAGTACCAGTCATGGAATCTCTTAAGAGTGAAATTTGGAGTTCCTTCCTTTAGTGTATAGAGGCTGGTGTTTCAGCTGAATTTATCACCCAATTCCTATAACAGTTTCAAATATATTAGTCTCTTGTGATGTAAATGAATATCTAGTTAAAATTCTGAAAATAATTTCACAGACACTTGGATAGAAAATATAATAAATATTATTAGAGCTCAGACATTCTTTCACATGAATACATTTTAAAATAGAATAATAGGTATATGGTTTAAAATACAGACTCTAGCCCTCTCTTCTTTAGAAAGGGGAAGTCTCCCCTCAAGCTACTTAATGACATTGACCAATGAGTGTAAGTGATTAATTCTTAAAAAGAAGAAAAACTGGTATCTGTTTTTTATTTCATTTCTTTGGAGAGGGCAGTCATTAAAATGCAAACAACTTTGGTTTAATTTGATAATATATTTGAACCATAAGATATGTGCATATTTTAAATTGCCATGCTTAAAAAAAGGATTAGTTGTCATGTAAGCTGACATTTGCTACACAAGCATTGACCACATGTAAAATACCTTAATGGTTATGCTATTTACTTTCAGAACTTAGTCTTTTGTAGAAATGCTGCATTTCAAAATCGAGATTGTTTTATTTTTGCCATTCAAAAAAATTATATAATCTAGAAGTTATTTTTCCTTGACTCTAAGTTGGAATAATAGTTGGACTTATATTCCATTTTTTCTAATTCATATTAACTAAATGAATACAATCAGACTTTAGCTTTGGGCAATGGACTTTAGCATGTATGTTTTTATTCTTACTGAATATACTTAAATTAAGTTTTCTCAATAAAATTTTGCATTTGTCCATCCTTTTACTTATTTATTCAACATTTATTTAGTGCCAGCTATGTACAAAACATAGTTCTAAAAAATCACAGGGAAGACAAAGTTTGTGTCTTCAAATCTACTATGGAAAATCAGGTAGTCAACAAACACCCTCATTATAAAGGAGGGTGAATCAAATGGCTTAACTGGATTTGAATCTAGAGCGATATGGAAAAGATGCCTCTTATTTGGAGAGTCATAAGAAACCTCACAGTGTTCTGTGCATTATGAAGACATACAGATTGGCAACTCAATAGTTAGATGAGAAAAAGATAGACAGAGTTGGGAAGAGGAGGAAGGGCAAGCAAGCAGTGTTAGAAAAACTGAGTGTGCATTGGCACGGACTCCAAAAAATGACTAGCAGCCCAAGGGGACGGATGGAAATCGATAATTCTTAATGTATGATGGGATTTTTACTATTTATTAGACAGAAGAGTGGACATCCATGCCAGTTCCAGAGCAATAGCCAAAGGCCCAGTAAGGAAAATATCTATTGGTTAATTCTAATGCCCAGAGTTGAAATAGTCACCAGTCAGTGGCCCTGAAGATAATTACATACTCTATTTCCTGCAGATAAATTCGATGCTTCTCAGGTCCCCAGTCAAGATTGCATCTCAGATGATGGCCAGGTAAGAAGTTTCCAAGGTGACCTTAGTCAAGTGTACTGGAAATATCCCTGGAGGAGATGAGAAAGCTAATATCTGCAGACAGGTCAATGGAATAGCAATGGACTAAGTCTTCACTATATTAACGATGTTAAGATTTTGAAGAGTAGGAAACAAAACCCGTGAAGTTAACTGCTTAATACACACTACCAGATAATGATACAATTAGATCTTAAACCTGTTTTGGGCAACAAAAGGCTTGAGTTTAAAGTCTAGTTTTATCATTTCCTAGTTGTGTGACATTAAGCAATTAACTTAGACCAGGTTTGGGTCTGAGTACCACGAACATGCCTAGAAGTTAGAGGCCAGGTGTTTTCTATAGGACTGAAGGATTTTTCTTGCTGTCATAGTCAGTATCTACATTGTACATCATTTCCAATCCGTGTAACCTGACTAAGTTTAAATAACTAAAGTGTGCTATTTGAATATATTGCTGCACTATTTACAGTATTTTTAAAACCTCTTAATTTTTGAGTTTACACAATTCATTTTTGAGCCATTCAATCCATTGGAAATCATGTAAAAAGTACACAAATTGCCTTATTTCCCAAACCTCTTCATACCATATGACACTACTCCCATCTAATTACTAATGCAGGGTCAGGTGGAGGCTAGCATTCGGACTAGGCATCTACAATGCTTGTTTTCAGAAGTCTTTGTCCCTTAAGATCTTTATGTTTTCTGAATAATTCTATTTCCATAATTTAATCATCTCTTCCATGTTAGAATGAAAATATATGATGGGTAGTGATATGGTTTGGCTGTGTCTCCACCCAAATCTTGTCTTGAATTGTAGCTCTCGTAATTCCCATGTGTTTTGGGAGGGACCTGGTGGGAGGTAATTGAATCATGGGGGCAGGTCTTTCCTGTGCTGTTCTCATGATAGTGAATAAGTATCAGAATATTTTATGGTGTTATTTCCCTGCACGCACTCTCGGGCCTGCCATCATGTAAGACGTGCCTTTGCTCCTCATTCACTCTCCACCGTGACTGTGAGGCCTCCCCAGCCATGTAGAACTGTAGTCAAGTAACCCTCTTTCCTTTATAAGTTACCCAGTCTTGGGTATCTCTTTATTAGCAGCATGAGAACCGACTAATACAGGTAGTATTTTAAAGGTAGTAAAAAGGCGTTTGATAGTCCTTTTCAAACTTATCTTTGAGGAGAACACATGATAGGAAGGAGTGAATAAAGAGATTGTCTCCAAGGAAACCAAGAAAAGAACGAGATGTAAGGTTTCTTCTCCTACCACTTCAACTTTCACTTATATAATAATAGAAACGCATACACACAACCACGGCACTGTTTGGGGAAAATAAAAATACACAATTAGATAATTAAGCAAATATATAGCAGAGTTCTAAAATAGTAAAGTAATTAAAAAGTGAACCAAGTGAAGAAGGCAAGTTTTTCAAGCCGCTGAGAAACGTGACACCTGTTTATTGTATTTGTGACCTTTAAAAATACATTCTTTCCATCTTTATGTGGTGGCCCCCCTAATTTATTAAAAATACATTCTTTCCATCTTTATGTGGTGGCCCCCCTAATTTATTAAAAATACATTCTTTCCATCTTTATGTGGTGGCCCCCCTAATTTATTAAAAAAGAAAAAAAGACACACAACGCTTTCAAATACATGTCAAGCCATATTTAAAGATGTTATTTAATCTGTTGCCAGTGTATTAAAAAGTTCATTATTCGGACACCTAAAGTGTTCTGGCATAAGTTAAAAATTTAACAGCTTTTCTCCAATAATTTCTTGACAGAATATTACATTTTACAAATAATACAATCCTGCCAAATATCTTTGAGGAAACAGCAAGGGGATTTAAATGTTCTACTTCTACAATTATTTGAACACGAAATGATTTTCAGTAGTAGTTGGAGATCTAACTGAGCAACGAACAGAAAAACCATTTCACAACCACTTTCCATTAGTAGAATTGCAACTTCTTTATTGTAAAATATTACCTTCCACTTTCTTTCTAAATAATTCATTCGATGTAGCTTTGGCCTAATATTTATGTTTATCCTCTTCATTATACACAGTGTCATATGTTATTTTGACCGCAGTTGCACTTCGTAATTCATCAGAGTTTGCACTAATGGAGAAAGGTGGTCATTAGGGACCGCCAAGAACTGCTCCTGCTATATCTCTCTAGCTAGAGCCTAACTGCTCGTGTTCTGTGCATTCCAGCCACCCTTTATTGTCCACTTAATTTCGTGTATGAGTGATATGGTCTTGCTAGCACATCAGAGAAGATAAACCTAAAAATATTTTGAATGTTTACAACTTGATAATCCAAATATGTACACAAAGGACTTGACTATCTTAATTAAGCAGATGAGCAGAGTGGCACGACAAAGGTAAAACACTGGTTAATTGGAATGGTAGTCCTCATGTTCTTGCTCATGCAAGTCCCTCAACACCCCTCCAACCTCTACCCCCACCACTGTCCCTTTTTATCCTCCAATGTATATACTCAGCATTTTTATTACAGGGAAAGCAAATATTTGATGTTCTTTTAAGTTATGCGTTTGTGTAAGACACACACTAAATCTGTATCTCTCACTGTCACACATTCTCTCTCTCTCTCTCTCTCTCTCTCTCTCTCTCTCTCCCTCTCTCTCACTCTCTCTCTCTCTCTATCTCTCTCTACTCTGTCCACTTTAGGCCTTAACCAGGGCTTGCCTAATAACTGTTCAGAAGTAACTAGTCTGGGAAACTCTCTTTTCCCACGGTGCCAGCCTCCTCCATGGGCCAGTCTTCCTGTGCCCCACGCTGCAGTGCCTGCAGCACGTTTGCCTTCCTGGCAGCACTTTCTATTCAGCATTCCCCCCACCCTGTCAAAACTTACTGCTTCTGTGCTTTAATCCCTCAGGCTGTCATTCTTTGTTCATCTTATCCATAAATTCATATGATAGGATGTGGAATCCATGACTGCTTCATATAGATACACGATTTGTATTTTTGCAAGAGTTTACTAAATTTTATTCTCAAACATGGATAAATAAAATAGTTTATTTAGCTCTGCCAATCTTTTTATCTGTAGAATTATGTTATTTCTTGAAACTCAGTATAGGCCCCCTTGGGGGAGCGCTTTTATTATTTTCCTAGTTTTAAATTGCATACATTAAGCTTTATATTTTCATGCCTTTACACCTTATATGCTCAGAAGAGAAGTAAACTTTTCCAAGAAACAACTATTGGTAATAGACTTTTCCATCTCTCACATCATATAACATGATACTTTGGTGTATAAAACAACGAAAGAGCAATGGAACAGGGAAAGGCTGAGCATCAGTTTCAGCTCTGCCTCTTCCTGTGTAACCCTGAACAAGCAAATCGCCCTGGAGCTTCACATTTCTCATTGCAAAGCGAGTTTAATAGTGCCTTCACTAACTATTGGTGAGGTCAGATAGTCACAAATGTTTCCCTCTGTGCTCTGAAGACACTAGATCAACGTAAGTTGAATTAATATAATAGATTCTCCATAAATCATTTAAGTTTTTGGAGGGTAAGGTTAGCTAGTGGAACATTACACATGTACACTACACAGGTACCTCTAAGTCAGTAGAGAGAGCAAGACTCTCTCTAGACTTTGGTAAAATAAGAAATGCAGCCGCGCGCGATGGCTCACGCCTGTGATCCCAGCACTTTGGGAGGCTGAGGCGGGCGGATCCTGAGGTCAGATAAGGAAAATGTGGTCTAAAAGAGTGAAAATGTATTTCAAGACAAGATATTAAGGCTTGACTGTGGTAGTTATTGCCCTCGATTGCATTTTCATGCTCTCTCCATGAAATAATGTATTCCATTCTTGCCGTGTTTCCAAGGCCAGCAGAGTGGAGTTCCTTGCTTATTTGGGCTTGGTCATGTGGCTTTCTTTAGCCAGGAGGATGTTGGAAAACTTAACATCAGCACAAGATTAAACGTAATTCTCAATTTGGGTGTGATCACTATTGCTCTTACAATGTCCATGAGTTAGTTGATCATGTCTGGTAGACATTGTCCCTTCAGGTCAGAACCAGGATGAAACGATATAAGTATACCTGATGACGGGCGCCAAACCTAAAGATACTTCAATTGGATCACGTTAATATCCCTTAAAACAAAATTCCCATTTACCTTGTGATCTGAAAAACCTTAAGGCTACACTTTTGGACTTATATCGTCATTCACACTTGTAGAATTGTTCATAATGTGGCTGAAAATAATAGTGTCTCTTGTAAGGTAATATCGTAAGATAAGGCTATGTTTGTATTCATTTCTATTAAACATCTAATACTTTCATAGGAATTAATGCCATTTACTGTATGTTATACCAGTGGCTTTTAAAGTATTGCCACCAGGCCACAAAATTCAGCCTTACTTGGATATTTATAGAAATATAAAATGTTTAGCCCCATTGCAGACCTACTGACACTACAGTGCCAGGGGTGAGTTCTGTAATTTGGTTTTAGCAAGCCCTCAAGATGATTTTGATGCATGCTAATGTTTAACACTGTATTATGTAACTATTTATTTAATTATTCATTTACTACAACAAAAACTGTGCCCATATGTTCCAATACAAATCCTGGTTAGCACTGTAATGCATTCCTGCTTCTTTTAATTTGTTTCCTGTAGATTCCTCACATAATTACTCTAACCATTCCGATTTTCTCCATTTCTCAATCTCATTCTATTACTCCATGCATCATGTGATCTCCTTTCAACTTTCATTGAGAATAAAAGGGAATTCCTTTCTCTTCCAGGTTTGTCACTCAATATGTTACTTTTCCTACACCTACTCTTTACTCTTTTCCTTCAATTATAGGAAAGGATTGTCATTTTTCTTTATAGAACTCTGTATTTCCCAGGATTATACGGTTAATCTCTCTATGCAAGTGGCTGGTGCATCCTCTTTTTTCCTTGTCTATTCCTCCCAACTTGCAAATGTATAAAATGGGGAAAAATGATCAAGCCTGCTAACTTTCTAGCTACCAAGTCATCAGCACCCATTGCTTTAATATTTTACCATTAACTCAAAATTCTTTGCTATGTAATGTCTAACCCTATTATAATCTTGCAATTTTGAACAATCTCCACTGAGATTCCTGATGAAGATTATGGTCACTTTTAGTTTGCATTTTGCTGACCTTTTCTCAGGTAATTTTAATTTAATGTGGTAGATTAATATGGTAACCTACTATATTGTTTGAAAATATGGTAGATTGATTCCATTGATGGTCCAGATTAATGACTTCCCTGTGTTGTGTCCTATCCAATGTGACTGTGACTGCTTCCATCAAGAGCTGAAGTCTATTTTCTCATCCCTTAAATCTAGGCTGGCCTTGTGACTCACTGGGACTAATAAAAGGTGGCAGAAGTGACGGTGTGCCAGTTCTGAGTCAAGCCTGAAGAAGCTTTGAACCCTTATGCTTGCTCTCCTGTAATCCTGCCTCTACAATGAGAACAAGACTGTACTGTGCTGTCTTGAGTGAGAAGCACTCAAGATCATGTGGAACTGAGACTGAGATGCTACTAGACTAGCCAGCTTTCAGCACACCCTCCATTTGACTGCAGATATGTGAGTGAGCCCAGCTGAATCATGGCAAAATGTGCCCAGACCAGTAGAGAGAGCAAGACTCTCTCTAGACTTTGGTAAAATAAGAAATGCAGCCGGGCGCGGTGGCTCACGCCTGTAATCCCAGCACTTTGGGAGGCTGAGGCGGGCGGATCATGAGGTCAGGAGATCGAGACTATCCTGGCTAACACGGTGAAACCCTGTCTGTATTAAAAATACTAAAATTATCTGGGCGTGGTGGCTGGTGCCTATAATCCCAGCTACTTGGGAGGCTGAAGCAGGGGAATCACTTGTATCCGGGAGTTGGAGGTTGCAGTGAGCCGAGACCACACCATTGCTCTCCAGCCTGGAGACAGAGTAAAACTCTGTCTCAAAAAAAAAAAAAAGAAAGAAAGAAAAAGAAGAGAAATGCTCATTATAAGCCATAAGTTTTAGTATAATTTATGATGCAAAAATAGCTGACTAATTTAAAAGTAAAACTGTTTTCTGTAGCATAATTCTTGGCAATAGTTATCACTATCACTGTTTTTCCATCCCTGTAAACTGTGGCAAGTTATTACGCATGTATTGAGCTGCCACTTCCTATGTTAGTTTTGTTTTGTAGCATCATTATTAGCCCTAAAGTCTTACCTAAACTCTAGCCTAGTGTATTGGAACTGCATTTAGATTATGGTCAGGCTCCAATAACAGGGCTTAAGGCAAATTTGTAGAGTCAACATCATGTTTGAAACTTTATTAGTTTTCCTACAGAAAATTCATAGTTTCATATGTAAAATGCTATATATGTGTAGGTATAAATATATAATTACAGTAATATGCATGTTATCAAGAGTACATATTCCAGATAAAATTTTGTACATCTTTTCAAATTTAATATATTTGAAATGGAACTTAATATTTTCTCCAAATACTCTGGCTGCCTATATCCCTACCACCATATTTTCTCATTTTTCACAATCATTTTCTAATCTTTAATCCATCTTTTATATTTACTTAGATATCTTTAATCTCCATTTCTATTGCCACCAGTCTAGTCTAACTGTTATCACCTAACACCTGAATTATTGAATCTTTCATCAGGGATGAAGATAAAGCATGATCATCAAAACAGATCTTATATTACATTGAATAAATAGGTAGCACTTCAGGATGCTATACTCCATTCTCTTTTCCTGAACATTGAAAAGTTAGCAATGAATTGAAACTCTCAAAAATAAACTTTATCAGGAATGTATTTTTTAAAAGTGCACTTAATTTTTATAAACCTACTGTACAACTTATAATTTAAAAAGCTAGTACATTAATTTTGTATCCTGAGACTTTGCTGAAGTTGCTTATCAGCTTAAGGAGATTTTGGGCTGAGATGATAGAGTTTTCTAAATATATAACCATGTCATCTGCAAACAGGGACAATTTGACTTCTTCTTTTCCTAACTGAATACCCTTGATTTCTTTCTCTTGCCTGATTGCCCTAGCCAGAACTTCTATCACTATGTTGAATAGGAGTGGTGAGAGAGGGCATCCCTGTCTTGTGCCAGTTTTCAAAGGGAATGCTTCCAGTTTTTGCCCATTCAGTATGATATTGGCTGTGGGTTTGTCATAAATAGCTCTTATTATTTTGAGATATGTTCCATCAATACAGAATTTATTGAGAGTTTTTAGCATGAAGGGCTATTGAATTTTGTCAAAGGCCTTTTCTGCATCTATTGAGATAATCATGTGGTTTTTGTCTTTGGTTCTGTTTATATGCTGGATTATGTTTATTGATTTGCGTATGTTGAACCAGCCTTGCATCCCATTCCAGGGATGAAGCCCACTTGATCATAGTGGATAAGCTTTTTGATGTGCTGCTGGGTTCGGTTTGCCAGTATTTTATTGAGGATTTTTGCATCGATGTTCATCAGCGATATTGGTCTAAAATTCTCTTTTTTTGTTGTGTCTCTGCCAGGCTTTGGTATCAGGATGATGTTGGCCTCATAAAACGAGTTAGGGAGGATTCCCTCTTTTTCTATTGATTGGAATAGTTTCAGAAGGAATGGTACCAGCTCCTTGTACCTCTGGTAGAATTCAGCTGTGAATCCATCTGGTCCTGGACTTTTTGTGGTTGGTAGGCTATTAATTATTGCCTCAATTTCAGAGCCTGCTATTAGTCTATTCAGGGATTCAACTTCTTCCTGGTTTAGTCTTGGGAGAGTGTACGTGTCCAGGAAATTATCCATTTCTTCTAGATTTTCTAGTTTATTTGTGTAGAGGTGTTTATAGTATTCTCTGATGGTAGTTTGTATTTCTGTGGGGTCGGTAGTGATATCCCCTTTATCATTTTTTATTGCATCTATTTGATTCTTCTCTCTTTTCTTCTTTATTAGTCTTGCTAGCAGTCTATCAATTTTGTTGATCTTTTCAAAAAACCAACTCCTGGATTCATTGATTTTTTGGAGGGTTTTTTGTGTCTCTATCTCCTTCAGTTCTGCTCTGATCTTATGTGCAAAAATCACAAGCATTCTTATACACCAGTAACAGACAAACAGAGAGCTAAATCATGAATGAACTTCCACTCACAATTGCTTCAAAGAGAATAAAATACCTAGGAATCCAACTTACAAGGGATGTAAAGGACCTCTTCAAGGAGAATTACAAACCACTGCTCAGTGAAATAAAAGAGGATACAAACAAATGGAAGAACATACCATGCTCATGGATAGGAAGAATCAATATCGTGAAAATGGCCATACTGCCCAAGGTAATTTATAGATTCAGTGCCATCCCCATCAAGCTACCAATGAGTTTCTTCACAGAATTGGAAAAAACTGCTTTAAAGTTCATATGGAACCAAAAAAGAGCCCACATTGCCAAGACAATCCTAAGTCAAAAGAACAAAGCTAGAGGCATCATGCTATCTGACTTCAAACTATACTACAAGGCTACAGTAACCAAAACAGCATGGTACTGGTACCAAAACAGAGATATAGACCAATGGAACAGAACAGAGCCCTCAGAAATAATACCACACATCTACAGCCATCTGATCTTTGACAAACCTGAGAAAAACAAGAAATGGGGAATGGATTCCCTATTTAACAAATGGTGCTGGGAAAATTGGCTAGCCATAAGTAGAAAGCTGAAACTGGATCCTTTCCTTACTCCTATACAAAAATTAATTCAAGATGGATTAGAGACTTAAATGTTAGACCTAATATCATAAAAACCCTAGAAGAAAACCTAGGTAATACCATTCAGGACATAGGCACGGGCAAGGACTTCATGTCTAAAACACCAAAAGCAATGGCAACAAAAGCCAAAATTGACAAATAGGATCTAATTAAACTAAAGAGCTTCTGCACAGCAAAAGAAACTACCATCGGAGTGAACAGGCCACCTACAGAATGGGATAAAATTTTTGCAATCTACTCATCTGACAAAGGGCTAATATCCAGAACTTACAAAGAACTCAAACAAATTTACAGGAAAAAAACAAACAACCCCATCAAAAAGTGGGCAAAGGATCTGAACAGACATTTCTCAAAAGAAGACATGCGTACAGCCTACAGACACATGAAAAAACGCTTGTCGTCACTGGCCATCAGAGAAATGCAAATCAAAACCACAACGAGATACCATCTCACACCAGTTAGAATGGCAATCATTAAAAAGTCAGCAAACAACAGGTGCTGGAGAGGATGTGGAGAAATAGGAACACTTTCACACTGTTGGTGGGATTGTAAACTAGTTCAACCATTATGGAAACAGTATGGCGATTCCTCAAGGATCTAGAACTAGAAATAACATATGACCCAGCCATCCCATTACTGGGTTTATACCCAAAGGATTATAAATCATGCTGCTATAAAGACACATGCACACATATGTTCATTGTGGCACTATTCACAATAGCAAAGACTTGGAATCAACCCAAATGTCCATCAGTGACAGACTGGATTAAGAAAATGTGGCACATATACACCATGGAATACTATGCAGCCATAAAAATGGATGAGTTTGTGTCCTTTGTAGGGACATGGATGCAGCTGGAAACCATCATTCTCAGCAAACTATCGCAAGAACAGAAAACCAAACACCGCATGTTCTCACTCATAGGTGGGAACTGAACAATGAGATCACTTGGACTCGGGAACGGGAACATCACACACTGGGGCCTATTATGGGGAGGGGGGAGGGGGGAGGGATTGCATTGGGAGTTATACCTGATGTAAATGACGAGTTGATGGGGCTGACGAGTTGATGGGTGCAGCACACCAACATGGCACAAGTATACATATGTAACAAACCTGCACATTATGCACATGTACCCTAGAACTTAAAGTATAATAATAAAAATATAAAAATAAAAAAATAAAAATAAAAAATAAAAAATAAAAAGCTAGCAAGAAGAAATAGAGGTGGAAATAGTGATAAAGTTATAATGAAGGAAAAATCAATGAGTGCATCTGGCTAACACATAGAATTTGTGTAGGGAAGCATTTGGAATATAAATTTTCACAGAGGTGACAGGACAAGATATTCAAGAGTCTTGAATGCTGGGCTAAAGACAGACAACTATTACATTATAATAGATGCTGCTAATTAATTTAAATATTTTTCTGGTGAAATAATCTGATAATATTGAATAAATCTTTTAGATATAAGGTGGGACCTAATGTTCCCTAGGCTAGATGCTGTTAAAAATTAAGTTGAAGGTATGATTCTTAATAATGGTACTTTTTGTAACATTTTCTCTTAGACATTTGACCATTGAACTAAATCTTGTTATAGTCTCAATTTACATCCTGAAGTTTTTGGCCAATAACTAGTGTTTTTTCGTACATATTATCTATTTCCTGAAAGCAATACCTGATTTCTGTATTTATCCTCTATTCTCAATTCCTTGTAATCAACTTTTAGTTGATTTGGAGCATACGTATGAGGCACGTATTCAGATGGTGGTATTTTCCATAAGCCCTTGGTACCTTAGCTGTTTTCCTCTTACACAGAATCTATCTCCTAAGAATCAGAAAGGGGAAACAGCTCTGTGGAGGATTCAAGTAACCTTAGACACCAAGGACAGTTGAAAGAGTTGATGCTAATAAACTTTGGAAGAATATGATTCACATTGAAAAAGAGGCATTCTCAATGGGCTGCTGGGGAGAAATGGAGTTACCTATTAGCAATTCAAAGAGAGCTTCCTATTATACAAATCTTTATATGTAGGTTAATTGCCTGCCAAGATTTCCTTTTAAATCAAAGTTAAAGTATGCAAGATCAATGCCATACAATGAAATGTCATTAGTTTTGACTACCTGAAATGCTGCATAGAGATTTTGTACTGATTTTATTCCACTAGGGAGCTGTAAGTATTCTTTTATTTTGTTGATTATTATTATTACTATTTTAATACTGAAAGTTTGATAGTAAAGTGAGAAAAAAATTTCCGTAAGATTTACCATGTTTGAAACTGTCAAAATAAATTGTTTGATCAGCATTTTCTTCTGATTGAGATATAATAAATGGCTTGAAACAGTTGAAAACAAAGTAAAACATGGACCTGGAGGTACAATCTTATTGTGATTCTTAATTTAGGGATGGTTTGTTACAAACACACTCATGACAGTCAGTCTCATCTCCTTGTTGCTTTCAGTTTTGCTTTTCTTTAGGAACTGGAATGAAGGCACATTTTTTCGTTGTTCACTTCCTGTGCCAAGCATTCCCCAGAAAGTAACATTTTTTACTCACTATTAATCTACCAAAAAGTAGCATGACAGTTTCCATACCCCTTGCAAAATTCATGTACTCAGTTAACCCATGCCTCACTTGAATTCTATACCAGTAATTTTCCTTTCTTTCTTTAGTTAAGTTCCATTAGATGAATTGCCAGCTTCGATGTCTGGGCAGGTCAGATACCTTTCCTTTTAACTGTGAATAGCTTTAGTTCTTTGTGATTTACAGTAAAAATGCTCAGTAATCAACCTTTGTAAAAAATCAGATAATACACCAAAGTAATAATTTGTGTCACATGCCTTACTTATTTAGTTAGTTGTTTATTTTGATACCTAACTACTGGTTTAGTTTAGAGATAATTTCACTTTTATTTTTCCTAACAGATGGGCTGGGTATATCACATATGCAGTGTATCAAAATATCTTGTCCATTTAAAAACAAGGTATTCTGAGCAATGATCTGATGCCCAGAAGGAAATATTGATGGGTTAACTTGACGTTTAATAATATTTGAGAATTAAAGAAAATATCTTATACTTTTATTATTTTGCTTTTCTTAAAGTCGATACTACATTCTATGACGGATGAATAGTTTGAATGTGTTATTCTTCAGTTTTGTCACATTGTATCTAGTAAGTTTAAAATTCTACTTTTTGAATTATCCATCTGAATAGAAAATACAATGATTAAAATTGCTTTCTGCAATTTTTTGTCTTAAATTACATAGTAAAAATAAACCGAAGATATATATAAAACCAAATATAAGCATTGATGAAAGCAACATGTAAATAGGTATATACCTGCTACATGTGTATATTATGGAGTAAAGAGTTACTATATAAAAACTGGAAAAATTAAGAAATTAGAAGGAAGAAAGCACATAAACCCAAGAAACTCCTATAAGGCAATGAACAGAGAAGTGTTTTAAAATTATTTTATTATAAGGTAGATGAGGCTTTATTTTCAAACAATAAAGTTGAGTTTAATTTCAAATGCTTCCTTTAAATTTTTACTCATTTAATTCCTTTTAGCAAGTTAAATTATGGTAAGTCCTAGATGTTGCATTACAACCTGTTTATGTTTAGGTTCTAGGAAGTTAAACATATACACACATAAGCACACATACGTTTTTAAAAGTATCTCTGGTAATACTCGTAATTACATGGGGGTAAACATTGTGGATCTGTTAAACTAAGAATACTTTATCTCAAACAGTTCTACTTTAAGGAAAGAATACATAAATCTCAGTCATCACTAAGGAAATCTCCCATACAGGAAAGTTATGCATCCTCTCTTCTTTTCTTACCCGAAAGGATGATAGAAAAAAACTGTTGTCTGAAATTTCACTGACAGAATACCTTCAGTTTGATGATACTGCACCAATTGCAATAATGTCTGAAAGTTAAAGTTAGCTGAATTTAAAGTTTCTGAATTTAAGGGTACCATGAAAAAGCTTTCTTGCCTGGGGTCATATATTCAGAAAAATCTGTCTCAAATATGAATGAGAACAATTTTCATTTTTTAGGAATTTCACTATTTGTATTTCTTAAATTTTGACGCATGAAGTTGAATTTTAAATACTGTAAATGAATACACACCATGTCAATATTAGATGGCTCCAGTTATTTGAAGCTTTCTGTATATATCTAATCCTGAATCCTATGTCTCCTTATGTGCAAATGTTATCACAAATGTTTGAAAATAGCTTTTTTTAGGAATGCAAATTCAAGAAGTTTATGACCATGGCGCCTGCAGTTGAAGAGTATAGTGTGGTATGTTGGTGAAGATAAACTCTTGCTAAACAGGATTTTTTAAAATAACTCAGTATCATCATTGTAATGTTACACTACTGCACAAAATATCTTCAGGCCTTTGTGTGTTATCTTTCCACAAGACCAGCTAATCCTAAAGGCGACATAAAGTTTGCTGGATAAAAATGTGGAACCTGAGACTTTCATGCAATAATCAGTTGTGACCTTAAAACTTCTTGCTAACACCCCTAGGCTGAGTGCTAGAGTTCTGCAAAAGAAAGAAACTCTTTACGTCTGCATGAATCAGTTGCTACCTGGTAGACGTGGAATAAACAAAAATGACTTCACTATTAGAATCACTCTCAGGGGAAATAAAGTAACAAACAAACATTTAATAATAATAAAAAAAAACATACCTGGGAAGAAGCAGAAAAACTCAATGGAGATAGTTTCAAGAAATACAAATCTTCAAATGGTATAGACTATAATAAAAAGTCAACTTTTATATTACAGATTTACAAAGAACAATTTAAATTCTCTCTACACATTTAAATTATTCTCTCTTAAAAAACACTGAACAGGGCCAGATATTAAATCCAATGTGAATATTTTGCTTTTGATAGTTTTGGGAAAATAATGTAAAATTGTAAAGTCACCTTTATATTAGTCCTCAATATACTAGGAAAAATAGCTCAGTATCAAAATGCCTGGATGCCACAATATTATAGTAATAGATTTTATCCAAGATTGTTTTTTACATGAACTACCTGAATGCATTTTAATTAGAAACAGACATAGTATATCAGAATATGTGATTTAAACTAAAAAAAAAAAAAAACAAAAAACAAAGGGAGGGGAGAACACCTTACTGTGAATGTCAGTTAGGTAGAACTCTAGGGAGTTTTATTCGCTTACTAATGTATTTATATAAATAATTTCTATTTTTGTACAAACTCACTGACTATGTCCTGGGGAATTTAAAAACAGGGAAGAGGAAGGAAAATACAATTTATAGATATTCTAATAATAATGAGGTTGTTCTATTCATGAATGGAAGAAGGAATAGCAAATTTGAAATTATGGAGGTTTTACCATCAACGTATAAAGTCAAGTCAAGCAACACTATGTAATTCGTTTTCGATGAGACTTGTATTCTTGGTCAGTTATTGTGCTAAATGCAAGGCAATGAAAGATTACTGAGATATGCTTGTTGTTCTCACATTGCAGCTGACAGGGCATTCAAGTAGAGGGCTAACATGGATGAAAGTGCAGATGCAAGAGAGGGCAGCCCAGCCAGCAGATGGTAAAATACCCAGGGCAGCTTGATGCACTGGTTATGAGATAAGAAACAACACTCCTAAATAAATGCTGCCTATACGAAGATGAATGGATGAGAATTATGGCACAGAGAATTTTGAAGCCAGAAGCAGGATTGTGGGCTTTAGTCTTCAGTGCAGTGGAGTACCCACACTCTACAGAATGTGAAAGGTGATGCAGTGGGGCATTGAAAAGGAAAAAAAATCCTATCTTATTGCTATTTTGCATTAAAAAAATAAGAAAATTAAGCTTCACTCTTAGGTATTACACTGATTTACTTCTTAGCCAGGCATATGTCAGAATGGTGACTTGTCATATGGGAGAAGGCACAGCTCACTGGGGTAGCGTCATAATTTTGAGATGTAGAAGGGATGACAAGTGGCCTTCTCCTTCATCTATTTGCTTTCAGCACTTTATGAAGTATTATAGTTTAGAGGCATCCAGGGAAGAGAATTTGGAATTACTATATTTAGTTTTAACTAAATTAGACCTCATAAAATGGACATGTGCATGAAAAGGTTCTTACAAAGAAAGTACAGATTGATGATAATACAAATAATGCCAGTATAAGTAAACCAGAAAATGACAGTAGCAAAAAATTTGTAGCATTAACTGTTATTAGTACTAGACTGAACCCTTTGTCAATAACATTAAAAAATGAAAAACAAATGGCTACATAAAATTTTTAAAAGATTGTGTAAAGATTGATATTTAAAATAAGACTTCACTTGCATGCATAATTTGTATATATATAAACATATATGCATATTTATATATAACATAAATTAAAATACAGTACATATTGTATATGCATGTTTTTGAAATATTAGCTAATTTAGTAAAATGCCATCATGTTTAGCAAATCTTTTTAAAAAGGGCTTATTTCATGTTGATCATTGATTTTAAATTCCCAATTACTTTTTTATACCTATTACTATACTCTTCAGTGCAAGGATACATTTACATATTTTGTAAATAAATAGAAAACAAATATGTAATAAGTACTCAAATTTAAAAAAAATGTATAATGAAAGGTAGTAAAAATAGTTGTTAAAGACTCTGTCTAGAAAATGGAAAGCCATTAGAGTAAAAGAACCAAATGTTTAAAACTTTGCAATAGCAATATTATTCTGGTTGCATGTGCAGGAAAAATTAGAGTAGGATAATGGCTTTGAGAGATGCTGCCAGATCCGATTCAATGTGACCTTTCATGTGGATGGCCTTATGAGCTCCTTGCAAATAAATGCTATGTTCTTTTAAAATTTGTATGCCCAGCAATTCTCACAGTGCTATATACACTATGTGAAATGGACCCATTGGAGGTGCCTGATGCATATTTCTTAAACTGAATGGAATTCTCACAAACTAATTTCTTTGTTAAGCTGTTAAAAGACTATCATCAATGTCATCTTTTGACTGATCTTTTATAGTGAAACTAAGATCTTCTATCTCTTTTCACAAAATGTAATTACTGCCATAATACTTGTACCCTTCTTCCTTATGCTGTAATTATCTATGTAACACATGACATATACTTGAGGTGAACTTAGAATATAAGTGCTATGAAAGGGAACAGTCAATATTTATTCAACCACCCAAATAGAAAATTTGTTTTTTCATGTAATTAAAAAAAGATAGAGATATCCTCATAGAAAGAGCTGGGAATTCTATTGTTTTAGTATCTCTCTGTCTCTCCCACCTCCTATAATCAACACCTCTGGGGATGGGTGTGAGGGGGGCAGGGAGAGAGGGGGATCAGTCTGTTGGAACATCTTCACTCACAATAAAATAATTCTATGGTATAATAGAGATTATCTCTCAAGTAGAAAAAAAAATTAAAAATAATGGATGAACTAGAACTGCAGAAAAAAAAATCACTCTGGTCAGAAGAACAGCTAGCCGGGCGCCGTGGGCTCAAGCCTGTAATCCCAGCACTTTAGAAGCCGAGGACGGGCGGATCACGAGGTCAGGAGATCGAGACCATCCTGGCTAACACGGTGAAACCCCTGGGCTCTACTAAAAAATACAAAAACTAGCTGGGCGCTAAAAGGGCTCTGTAGTCCCAACTACTCGGGAGGGGAGGCTGAGGCAGGAGAATGGCGTGAACCCGGGAGGCGGAGCTTGCAGTGAGCTGAGATCCATAACTGCACTCCAGCCTGGGCGGCAGAGCGAGACCCGCCTCAAAAAAAAAAAAAAAAAAAAAAAAAAAAAAGAATGTGCTGCCCTGCAGTGAACTCCATGAGGCAGACACTATTAAGCCCAAGTTAGACTGAGCTAAATGATATACACATGCACAGGTAATATAAAGAAAACTAGGCACCTAGGTTCAGAGTTTTAAGCTTCTAGTCTGCTTTATGCTCTGAATATACAGAGAGAAAATATATTGTGTGGAATAATTAAGATTCTTCTCCATCTAGACTAATCCCAACATAGCAGTTATAATTTCAGATGCCTGATACAGAGCAACAGTAATCCAAAAACCTCATGCATGATGGGGATGTATTTTGTCCCACAGTTAGAACCAAAGGCCAGATACATTTTTAAAAATTAAAAACAACATATTTGTTAATGCCAGCATAATTTTAAAGAGAGAGAAAAAAAGGAAACTTCATAAAGGTCCAACAATAGAATGATATGTAAGTATGTCACTAGCTAAATTAATAATAAAATTAATTATATATTTAGTATGATTTCAAGTATACTAAAATTTGGATGGGAGCAAGATTTCTTTGAATGTAACTTTTGATTTTTGTATGATGTAAATCTTTTCCATATTAAAAATAATCCTCAATAAAATAGAATAAAAAACAACCCTGAATTTGAATTTAAGTAACAGACAAACCCTAACTACACATAAAATGAATAATATAACTATAAAGAAAAAAGTTATGTAATATGAGCACAGAATTCTGACTGTACACCTTTCACAGCGTAGCTTCTATAAACAAAAAGAAGTGCAAAGAAATGTTAAACTTCACTTGGTAGGTTTCTTGTTGTCAGTAGTGGTTCTTTGTGTGCATTTCAGGGTAGCACAAATAAATATATATTAGTATGGTTGAGAAACAAGATTCTCACTATGGGAAAGGGACCTCCAATTATGGAATTGAGGAAAGGGGAAATAGAAAATATTCGTCAACAAGAAAACACAAAATAAATCATCTGATTTGTAATAAGATTCAAGAAGAGAACAAAACAGAGTTTTGCTAATACACAAGGCAGTATCAGCCATTAGGATAGGTCACTTTGAAGAGGCAACTTTGGCAGTGAGTTCTGAATATCTATGTGGAGCCATCCATGATCCAATTTTGGAGAATAATGCACTGGATAGAGGAAAGAGCAAATATAAAGAGCCTGAGATAGGAACAAACTTGTCACCTGTAAAGTTTATATGTAACTAGTTTGTTGGAAACATAGTCCTGGAAGCTGTGTTTGAAAAACACTGGCATGGTCCAGGTTGGAAAGAGTCGTATGGCCAAAGGAAGAGTTTAGAATTTCCATCTGAGTGAAACAAGATGCTTGGGACACATTTAAGTATGGAAGTGATGTGATTTCATTTATGTTTTTAAAGAATCATTTTGGTTTCTATGTGAGAAGTGGATGATGCTAAGAGCACAAGTATGGATTAGGATGATGATAATGATGACATAAAGAGGTGAACTAATTTAGAATTATTTTAGAGATACAGTCAAATAATATCTACTGATAGGTTTGATGGGAGAGAATAAGAAATATCAAGAAAAAGATTCTATATTTTTTAACTTAAGCCAACAGAGGAATGGAAGTGCTGAATACTGGTATGGGAAAGATAAGGGGAGGACCAGATTGAGAAGGAGTAGTGGGAAAATAAAATATTTTATATGGTCTGTGTAGTGCTTGAAATGCCTATTTTATATTCCACTGACATTAAATAGGATACTGGCTCTGAAACAACAACAACAACAAAAAGCAAAAAGCAAAAAAAAAAAAAAAAAAAAAAAAAAAAAAAAAATCCAGAACTAGGAATAAATTGGGAGCTAGAGATATATCAAAGACATTTATTAGCAAGTGACTTAATTTAGCCCATTTAGAGAAAGATTGTGAAGAGACAGAAAACAAGCCCAAGCCCAGGGGCACCAACATTTAGAGAGCAGGAAAAAAAAAAAAAAAAAGAAGATGATATGGAAAAGGATATTAAAGAATAGCTGACAAGGTAGGAAGAAAACTAGGTATGTGTGGTGTGACATCATGGAAGCCGAGAGATGAATACGTTTTAGGGAATGGACCAGTGTCCAACGATGCCGAGCAGTCTTAGTAAGATGCAAACAAAGAAGTGATCTGCATTCAACAATATGTAGATGGCTGAGGCTTATATGGGTGCATACACACCTAGGCAGAGGGAAAATGGTGAATGGAGGTGGTGGAGGCCTGAGGAGATAGAGGAGATTGGGAATGTGGGAAAATCAAAGTTAGGAGAAAAATGTAGTAAAAATTGGCAGCCGATTTTGAGTACATATTTACCCTACTCACAAAGCAGTATTTTTAGTTTGGGCATGAACAGGGAATGAATGTGAGCATGGTAACTGAACAGCTGTGTTATGAAGACCTAAAATAGAATATGTTTAAGAATGGAGATGAAAGAAGAATGCTTTAAGAATACCCCCAAAGCACTGCTTTAACAATTAGCATAGTTCTTAATGAGTTGTTAAAAATACTGACCGAGGATGGTGGCTCATGCCTGTCATCCCAGGACTTTGGGAAGCTGAGGCTATGAGAAGATTGCTTGAGTCCCAGTCTGGGTAATATAGCAAGATCCTGTCTCTACCAATAATATTTTAAAATGTAGCCAAGTGTGGTGACATCTGCCTGTACTCCCAGCTATCGAGGAGGCAGAGGCAGGAGGATCCCATGAGCCCAAGAGCTGGAGGCTGTAGTGAGCTGTGATCATACCACTGCACTCCAGTCTGGGTGATGGACTGAGACTCCATCTCAAATAAAACAAAAAACAAAACCCAAACAAAAACATAATACAGATTCCATGCTGGTCCTAACGTAGACTGAACCACTCTATACACATTATTTTTACAATTTTTAAAAAATCAATGTTGAACTTGTTTTGTACTCTAATAAATAGTACAAAGCATGCCAGGCTCAGCAGATGGTGACTCCTAATTCAATTATAAAGTAAGAAATAATATGTGTTTTGGCCAGTCAGCAACTCCCACAAACCTCCCACTTCCCCATCTCCATCCCAACATTATCTTTTATCTCAATAGCTCAGCCGAGGAATGCAAAGATCTGAAATTTTCAGTATAATATGCAGAGATATTTATTTATGTGAATCATATATAGTATTCCCTCTAATTTAAGGTATGCATTTTTATAGTATGAATTTTATTGCTGATTTTGTTACTAGGAGATAAAAGAAACTGAAATATATTGTTATAGCCACTAGACACAAGTAAAAATCACTTTATAAAATTATCATAATTATTTTTGTGTACTTTATTATATATTCACATTGGTGCTTCAGTCTGGGTTCAAACAAAGTTGTTATGATAAGAAGAAATCAATAGTCAAATGAAACTAGAGTTCCCAAAAGACAAATCTACAAGTATCATTTCTCCCTCGATCTGTATCCAAATTACTGAGACTTCCCAATTGGTATGTCCAGATATAAAGATGTGATACCTCCTAGTTTAAGATGAAATCATTGTAAGGCAGTCAAGAGCAGTGGACCAGAAGCCCAGATCTCTTTTGTTCAGAATTCCTCTTGAAAGGGGGAATCAAGTAGAGCCGAAGGAAATGGTCCATCTCTCATTTTCATTCAAGGAAGGGATCCTCTGAGGAAGTGTCAGAGAAGCAACCACAGAATGGACATTCAAACCATCTGGCACATGCCTGCCAACAACTGAAATGGACAACCTTGATGTGTCCCACATTGCTTCACTAAAGAAGGTGGACAACCAGGCCTTCTCAGTCGAGAAAACATTTTGTGTATTAGTGTTTTATTTGAAGATTACAGCTTGCAGAACAAGCTACTTTTAGTAAGAAATAAGTACCAGTTTTGAAGAGAATGTTATATGGCAAGTAATTACAAGGCCAGATGAATCTATTTCTGTAATAAAATTCTCTTGACAGCACCCAAGGAGAAAAATGTTAAAGCAGGAATGATACGAATTGCATATAGGCTTTACACACTAGATTATTTGAATGGGTTTTTACCTTCAGGGAGATCAATATTCCAAACGTGGGTGGCATTATTCTACAATAGACAATGCATGAACAATATTTTAGGTTTAAAATGCAAAAATACACTTGTGCAGCATGGCTAAGTAACAGGTCTCAGGTGAAACCCCAACCACTGGGATCTATTACATTACCCAACTAATATTTTCCTGTGGTTTTCCTCTGGGGCAATAAAAGAAACTTCATTTTTTCACAAGCAGAGATAGTATATCATCAAATAAAACAATGAACAGCCTAAGAAAATACTGCGGATTATTTAAAAAGCTATAACTGGAAGAAACATTAGACATCACTTAGCCGAAACTACTCATTTTACAAACAAGAATATTGAGACTTCAAGAAATTAAATGAATTGCCCAAGGTCACAAATCATGAAGAGCTGTCAGCGTTGGGCCTAACCTAGTCAAAGCTGGAGGAGTCTCTTCCTCTCCCTTTGAAACATAATCCGCTCCACTCTTGCAAATATACTGTGTCTCTTTCTTCTCTTTCAGTGTCCACCTACGACAAATCATTCAAGACCTTTATTCTCTGTCCAGGAATCCTCAAGTCACTGGCACATTGGGCCTGCCTTCCATACTTGTCCGTATATCATTTGGTCATACGTAGAACTAATAAGCCTTTTCAATGCCACTGAGCCTACTTGATGCAATAAATTAGAAATGGATGAATGCTGGTGTAGAACAATATAGCTTTTGTACTTTGGGGGTTACATGAGTATTGGGGGAATATTAATTTTAGCAATCACCTACTGAAGAGGATATCATTCTTCAGTAACTCAAAGGAGTATTCAGTAATTTGAGCCCAAGCTCTTCACCACTGTATGCTGGTTACTACTCTTCATGGTTGAGAAATAGCCAACATTCAGTACTTAAAAGAATAGACTATACATTAATCTGTGTAGTTTGAATCAAGGTTTTACTTTTTACTGGTAGTGATCTTGGAAAAGTTGTTCAATAACTTTGTGCATCAGATTCTACCTCTTATTACACATCCTGGAATCTTCAGAAGAGAAGTATCATCAACATTTTTGAGTATAGGTGAAGATCTCTATGGAGCAGACACAATAAGGAAAGAGGCAGGCCCAGTGACCTGTTAAGTCATTCTTCACAGATGGCAGAGACTGGAGGAGAGCTAAGAAGAAAGGAGTGATTGCTGTAAAGGGGGCTATGCTTCACTGCAGTATTATTATAAAGAGAATGTCTTTATAACAGGTAATAGAAGTATGTGATAAAATATTCTATAATCAATAAGAAAGAGAAGGAAAAATACTTAGGTCAGCTTTGATGGATGGATACTTGATTTCGACTTTGGTAGGCAGGGCACCTGAACATCTGAATAACATCTGTGAAGACAGGGCCAGGCTTATGATAGAAACTTAAGTGAACAGAAAAACTGAATCCTGCAGTGTGTATAAAACTGAGTGCCGCAGAATGTTGCAGGGGAAGGAAACAACATGACAATGAGTGGTGACTCTGCAGAATTAGCTTTCACTTAGTATCACAAGAAGAGGGCTAGGACTATTTGATGAAGCAAATCAAAAGAAGTTAGTTGGCAATAAGCCCCCTGCTTTGGTATAGAATCTAGCGTAAAAAAAAAAAAAAAAAAAAAAAAAGATTTTGAAAAAAAATAGCACATGAGAGGAATTTTCAAGTCAGAAAAGAGTAGAATAGTTTGTATGTGAGGAGAAGCTATGGATGTTCAGTTCAAATGCTTTCACCATTTGATCTCACATATTCACTTAAAAATGTGGTAAGATCAATCGATTTTGACTGAAAGCACAAATAAACTAAACTTTAGTAAGTCACTTAAACATCTTCAAAATATCTACTTGTTACTACAGGGCTCCTTAAAAGAATAAAGTAAATTGAATTGAAAAAATCAAATAGAATAATGTATAATAATTACTATATATGCATTCTGAATTATATATATTTATATATAACAATGTATAGGCAAGTGGAAAACAATAACATATATACAGAGATATGGATACAGATATATAGATACATGTATTCTTTCACATAAGCAGTTTTTGAAAATATGGAAGTGACTGTATAGGAAGATATATGAGTATTGTGCTTTTATTCCATACGCATTTGTTATATTGTTGATGAGAACACAATTTAATCATCTAAATATAGATTCTTAATAGAGTAAATTAAACTATTATTGGACTTCCTATTCTTGATGAAGATTCAACCTGTCATCGCCTTTAAGGATGTGAACAGGCAGGTACCAGTGAGTGTTAAAACAAAATAAAATGTTTTAAAATTGGGATCATAATCCTAATCGGTTCATTCAGTTGATGATCTTCTAATATGTATGTTTTGATACATAAATTATATTAGGGTAACGCACATAAAATGCACCGAATGTAACTTTATGGAGGCACTAAATGTAATTTTACCTATATTAATTGTTTATTAATTATTTCTAGAAGACCTTATGGGGTCTAGTAGATTATCATTTTTAATTTTTAATAGTTAAAACAGTAAGAAAGAACATTTCAGTATCTTTTATTAGATTTTAAAAGCAGTACTCTTGGAATTCTTGGAATCCTAGGTCTTAATATTTTTTAGGACAATTTTCCCATCTAATGAGAGTGCCAATGAAATGAAGTTTATATGTAGAAATTTCTGAAAAATATGTAAATGTTTTTCAAGTATAACATTTACTATGGTCATTGTAGAAAGTTGAAAGATATGAAGAAGAAAGTAAAAATTTCTTAAAATTCTAACTGCTATCAGTATGTACGTCTATTTACTTTGAATATTTCTATGCTATGGATACATATATATTTCTGTCATTTTATAGTGGGTATTATACTAAATACAATTTTTTCCACCTACAGTTTTCATGACAGCATAAGTGTTACCTAAATTATTTTTTAAAACTTTCATAAAGACCTCTTTATTTGCTGCGAAGACACTATCTTAGTGCTATGTTCTAATTTATATGACTAAACCTCTCTCAATGGCTATATAGTCTATTTCTGATTTTCCAATATTATAAATAATACTATGATTAGCATATTTAAAGCTGAAGTCTACACATAACTTTGCATTGGAAATGCTATAATATTTTGGTGTCAGTTTCTAAGGACATGGAAGGGATGAATTACCATCTGAATGAACTATAAGAATTTGCAAAGTTTGTTTTGAGATACCTCTTTGGCAAAATGAATATAAAATCATAATAGTCTTAATAACCCTATAATTTCATGTAAAAGCTCTCAAGTATTTTTGTTACTAACTTGAGGAATAAACAATATTTCGATCTGAAGGCAGGGGCTTTAATGTGAAACCAAGGAACAGCAGTATGGTGTTTAAAAGAACAGCTTTTAATAAAATTGGAGTACTATGGTGAGAACAAAGAAACAAGGCACCTGTGTTATACATATTTGAGGTTTTCGATAGTAAGTGAAAGCCTTAATGATAACTAACCTTTTTTCATTTCCAAAGAAAAATTTCCTGAATTTTAACATCTTTTGATATATTCTATACTAGGATGATGTTGGGAGTATGAGTTATTAGTGAAAACTACTCTAAAAGGACTATATGCAAACAATTCTTTATATTATGAAAGAAACATTTTAATTAGCAAAACATGTAGAAAAAAATATGTGCCTTAGTCTCCATTTGTAAAATAAAGGTGTTGGTCAAAATTTAGCACCATTGTTATCTTCTAGTTCAAAACAGTATCAGATGCTCTATTAGGAAAAGGAGTCATAATTACATTATGTAATGACAGTTATCTTGTTTCATATTTTAAATGAGATTATATGAAGGAAAAGTAAGGATACAGAGCCTGGCATATTTTAGATCCATTGTAAATGTTAACTGAGTACAAGTGTAAAATGAGTCAAAAGTTTACTTAATCTACAGGTTTCATCTGCTTTGCAGTTATGTATATATTTGGCCATGGTAAACCATTTAGTTTTATTCCACTACTGGAAACAGAATGAGTTACATAGATGATTGACAGGTTGACTTTGGTTTTCTAAAATTTAAAAACTTTGCCTTTTTCAAACTTCTAAAATTATTTGTTATAAACACAGCTCATGCATACATTCACAATAAAATTATCGAGAATGTTCCTTAAGGAAAAACAAATCAAAGCGCCCAGGGAATTTATTTAAGATTTAAAAATCCCTCTATATTCAGTCTATCTGTCATTCATTGAAAATATTCCCTGGATACCAAAGTGTGAAAAATATACTCTTTGAATAATAGACTAAAATAGCTATCTAATGAAATAGCAATATATTCAAATTAGTGTGTAAAAGTACTTCTAGTTTATAAAACTTTAAAAAGCATTTTGGAAGTCTTGTATATATATGCATATATATATATATACACACTTAATCATATATATGCTGTTTTCTATGATTAAGTAGACTACATCTAAGACTATAGCTAAAATTGCTCTTCAGAAGCCAGACACATGGCTTAACTGTCTTGCTGCAATGATCAATACATTTTTCCAGTCAGTAAACATTTCAGCATCTGTCATATTGGACAAAGCTTTTCTAGGATGCTCTAGTTCTGGCAAAGCATCTAAAAAGAATCAGCACACTGGAGGAACAAGGTTCAAGAAGAACAACTTTAGTTAAGTGATGAGACACAATCTATTAAATAAAAGATCTTCACTTATTCAAGTAATAAAAATTAGTAATTTTGCCTTAAATTCAAAACAAGCAACCAAACACATAAGCAGGCCATCAATCACACCAATTAACTACAGGCTATGCAACCGATAAGGCTGGGATATAGTATACTTGACTAAGCAATAAAACCCCAAAAACATTTATAGAGTACAAAAGCCACATGCCAGGCAATTAATAATAATAAAGCTTTGACCAAAGACTTGATAGTTAAATCTCAGCCCTATCGCTTTTAACAATGTGCCTTTGCACTAAGCTACTTAACCTCTCTGTGTCTCACATTATTCATCTATAAAAAGAGAAAAACTCCTGGGTTTACTGAAAAACTAAAAACATGAAAAATAAATTGTTTGCAATAGAGCCTGGTCCAGAATGAGCGCTTAAGAAAATTTTTTATAAACCATATGTAAGTTAGCTACTAGCAGTTAGTTAGAAAGAAAATATTTTTATTCTTCTTTATTAGTTTTTAATTATTATGAATTATTCATTGTCAAATTTCCACCTAATAGTGCTAAAATAAGATATTTTAAACTTTTCTTCAATCATATAATTTCTGCAATTTGAAGAATCAAGAGATGTCTACCCTGTTCTCTGCTTCTTCTTCTGGTTTGGTCTCAGCACACCCTTATATTACATTCTTTATTACCCTCAAAATAAAATACATATGTAATAAACTATCACATAATTTAATATACAGAAATATATACATACTAATATGTTCACTGAAAAATGAAAAGAAAGTGAATTATACTAAAATCATGTCGATTTTAACATGTAATTCTTAGACTTTTATATACTGAAGACATAATGAAATAGACGTTTGGACTTCCAAGTGAAATCACTGTGAACATGACCTCTACAGATGGAGGCTGATACCGATGTAGCTGTGTAGTATTGTTGAGTCCAACACCAAAAGCCACACTTTCCTCTGTGATGTGATTTCTGTGCAAACTAAAGTATAATCTCTCTTTTCATAAGGTAGTTGTATAGCAAGAATTACTGTAAAAAACTGGAATTAGCTTCTAGGCTCAGTTAATGACAGAATTTTTGCCTCACATGAATTCTCAGTGGGACATTTAGAAGTTTTCATTCGGAAGAACCCTATGTACTGCAGTATATAAAGCTTCCCTGGCCTCTACCAGCTAAATGTTGGCGGCAACCTCTCTTCGGTGATTACAAAAACCAAATGACCCTGCCGGGTTCCAAAATAACCCTAAGAATAGTGATTCTCAAATTATTTTTTAAAGAGTTATTATTAGTGCCACTCCTAAGGAGACTTTTAGACATTTTTATGTTAATCACACTCTCTCAAATGTTATGTTAATGGCACAGACACACTGTGCTTTATACATAAAATGTATGGGTTTTTTTTCACCCCACATGATCAAATTTTCTTCCTCTTGAGGGCATAATTTTCCCATAAGACAGTGAATGCCTGTCTTAAGGGGACTAGACAACCTCCATTGAGAAACAAGGATTATGCTGAGAAATAGAATAGGTCATAGTGCCAGAGTCCTGTCCAGCATACATGGCTGGGGGCTTCAGATCGGTAGCAGATGCCTCGGTCTCCTACTGTGTATGGTTGCAGCTCCCTTGAGACAGCAGTAAATAGAGAAATGTGAGAAGTTGTAAGTCTGTGTAGACACAAATCAAGAGCGGTTCTAAAGAGTCATAGTCAGATCATTTCGGTGTTTAATCCGCTAAAGCTGCTCAAACTCCTCCAAGTTGCTTCCCGTTCCATCCAGATTAAAATCTCAATCCCATATATTGGCCTATAAGGCCCTACATGACCGGCTGCCCCCCGACCTCCCACTGACTTCTGAACAAGCTGACTTCTGGGCGCTCTCCCATAATCACACCAAGTATACTGTTAATATCAAACCCTTGGCATTTACTGTGCCCACTCTTTGGAACCCTTTTCCTCTGATTCCTCTGACATATCACTACTCCCTCATTTCTTACAGATTTGCTAATTTGTTTAATGGCTAAATATATACTGATTAAGCCCGTATTTAAAAATCAAAACTGATCATGCCATTCCAGCACAGACATGCTTACTTATCTGCCAGAATATTTTAAACTACTTATAAACTGAAAAATGACCACATATGTCACACTCCATAAAATTTCCTTAAAAACATCAAGATTGTTTTTAATAGGAAAAAAAAACCTGATGCTTTCAGGTTGACAGAAGAGCATGGGCTCATTGCGTTGCGCATAAATGAAAGGTGTTTCATATTTTCTCACTTGTAGACATTTATATATATATGCATATAAATATAACTATGAAATACACTGAGATTGTTCTTAATTCTTAAAATTGTGATAGAATTTTTATAGGTGTTTTCCAAACATGATCCAAAAATGACATTAAAGACTGACATTGCTGATTCACTCACACTAGACCCTTGTGTAGCAAAAGAGAACTCACAGTCCTTAGGTTTATTGGGTGCACATTTACCTCTGGTTTTATATTTAATTACTCATTCAGAAAAGCTTCCTGTGTTCTGATCAGTCCTCCGAATTACGTCACCAAATGTAAATTTACTTCAAAATATGGTAAATGTGAGTTCTCAGCCAAACTATTAAATTAGAAAAACACTGCAATCAGCTAAAATAAATTCAAAGCTGTTTGCATTATTTCCTAGACATAAAAACTAGAGTGTTCAAATATTTTTCCAAGTTTTTCTACCAATTTCCTGAGTCACTCCATAAAAGATACATATATAACAACAACACACACACACACACTTACGCACACCAAGTTGCACATTTAACAAATGCTAATGTAAGGGAAACATACGTTCTAATTGCATTATTTTTGGCAGATACATTATAAATTTTGAATATGGATTCCCAAAATTACACTCCCATTTCAGATTCTTCTCTATGAAAGCATTTTACATTTCCCCCCGTCACGCAAATCATGTGCACTTCCACTTTGAAGCCTGCACTTTAAAAAAGTAAATGCAAATTTTCATAACAAGACTAATTTTTAATTTTTCTCTTTACATATTGATAATAAATTAGTTGTCAAGGATGATGGTTTGATTTGAAGTCTGTGTAATAGAATGTGATATGTCATTTATGCAGCAAGATTTTCATATTGAGAAAAATGTCCATTCTAAATAATACATGTTCTAAATTCATAAGTAGATTATATTAGGAGGAGATATAAGGCTCTATTTGTTCTTTTTAAAAACCAGTATTGGAATTTTAATTAATTGGCTAATTGATGTACATATGTGTAAATGGGTGGGTTTTATTAAATATTCAATAATTTGGTAAAATCAATTATAAGATACCTTTTTATATTTCTTTAGGATTTTTGGACACATTCATCTGGAATAAATAATTTTAACTTTAGAAATTCATTTGATGTAAGAAGAGGAAACAGCACCATCAAAAATTACTAATTACTGAATATTTATTGACTTTGCAAAGCATATATAAAAACCAAGGCAATATCAGTATATATCTATATATTGATATCTATATGTATATTGGAAACATTTTAATTGTTTTCTCCACAATTAAATTTGAGGTTGGCTTGACCCATTACTTTTCACATTACTTTTAAATTTGACATAAAGAAAATTCAAATTGGGTTATTAGTTAAAAGTTGGCCATTTGGAAATTATTATCCTTTAATTCAGTAAACCAGAGTAGGTAAATTATTCCTAAGAATTACTGATTTTTTAAAACATTAGCTCTAATTTCTCCAAGCTGTTTTTGGAATATCTTTCCAGTCATTCATTAGGTAATTCGTTATTTATTTATTAAGGACCAGTATCTAAGATGTGTGGCTAATTTGGGTTTTAATATGAAGTTGCTACAATTAGCTAAAATTTAAAGGCCAAAATATATAAGAATTGGTATTCGGTCCTCCACATTTTGCTGATTGAAGCACTCAAAGTATTCTGAGGGTAGACATTATAAAAGTCAATTGGGTCTGCTTTTTCTTTCATGAAGAATATTTAATAATAAAGGAAGGAAAATTAAGTCCTTTGGGAATGGCTAATGTCACATACATGATTTTAGATGATGAAGAGGAAGCGATAGGGCTTCTTAAATGGGAAGCATTTTAATTAAGTTTCTGAAAGAGTTTAAATGACTTTAAATACTTCTGAACATCCAATGTGTATCTGTAAACGCAAATTTGTAAATGCAAAAGCAGAGCAATCATAAATCGGAGGTCAGTGTAATAAATCGGAGGTCAGTGTACTAGCTGTGCTTCTTAATCATGAATGTCAGAAAAAAGAGAAGCGTTATAAATAGAGGTACTCTGCCAATCAAAACCAAAAAATCTTCAAAAATTTCTAATACTTAAAAATATATTATATAACAATGAAAATAAAATGAACTCTTGGCAAAGACAAAGCACTGAAATTTCTCTAGGTTTCTTCAAGATTTTATCCTGATATTTATGAGATGTTTAAGTGTTCTTTCAAGTTACTTTTCTGAGAGAAACAATACTTCGTGGTTATATACACAGCAGTGTGTGTGCTTATGTAACACTGGTAACTGCTTACTAATTTATATTTGTTAAATGCTAACTGCTTACTAATTTATATTTGTTAAATGCTAACTGCTTACTAATTTATATTTGTTAAATGCATTTTGATTCTTTTTTTATTTTTTCAATTACTTGATATATAAGCTAGTGTTCAGTGTGTTTTATATTAAGCTTTGAGAATGTAAATCTCAAAATACAAAGTAATTTTCTCTGCACTTATCATGGTATCATATGATTTATGTGAGAATTAGAAAAAATAATAGATTTGTGATTTGATTTGAATTAGATTTTTTCAATTTGGAGATAATTTCTGATTCCATTAAAAATATATTCCCTAATCTTTTACCAACCTGCCTGTTGGCAAAATGCACTTATTATTACAGACAATAATAGATACGTATCATCATTCTTTCGTTGCCATGTTTAAGTTACATTACCCCCATTGCATACTGTGAGGTGGATTCTGTATCAACAAAGTAATATGCTCTCAGAAAACAGCTATCTTCCTGTTGATAAATAATGCAGACAAGTATATGCAATAAAGAGGCATTTTGAGGGGGAGCAAAACTTAATAATTACAGCACCCATAACGATAAGTACCCCTAACAAAGTCACTGGGTATTTGAACACGTATGCTAACTCTTTATGGACACTGTGGTAAACCCTTAGAACTTGCGTGAGAGAACATAGTGCTATCTCCATTTAACAGATTAAAAAAGAGACCCAGAGCGATCATGCCAGTTCTCGCAACACATGCATGGAAGAGTTGGGTTTGGGTCTCAGTATTTCTGCCTTCAGGGTGCCTACTCTTATAGCCTTCATATGACAGAATGCTTTTGAAACATATTGGAAACTTTTTAATTGTTTTCTCCACAATTAAATTTGAGGTTAGCTTGACCCATTACTTTTCACATAGAAATAATTTTGATGATTATTTTTATGAAGCCTTCATTTGTAGAATAAGAAATTTAAAATAGAATAGCAGTGAATGGTGAAATTTCTGGTGGAGATTTCTGGTGGAACTCATCGTCTTCTTCCCCACAAACTTTTTTCAGTTTATCATAGAGAGCTACATTGCTACTCTCTGATAAACGGCTTCATTAAGTGATTCAGGATAATGGGCTGCCAAAGTGTCTTCAAATTATCCACTCATTCTCTCTTAATTCACTTCTCAAATACACAGTTTTATATCACAAAAATCCTCTTTTCTCAGGCAAGAAAAATGCTATACCAAGGCTAGATATTTTAATGCTAGTAATTTTATGGATTCTTTTCTTTATGATAAAAATGAGAGCTGAACCAAGACTACACTACTGTTAAGTCTGCTCAACATTTTCTTGTATTTATTAAACAACAGCAAACTGACATATAGTGTAAAATCTTAATGGAGAAAGTGTTAAACAGATTCAAAGAAAAAAAGGTGGCTACTTGGGCAGGGATTTTGGACAAGTTATAGCAGTGATATATTCATCAGACACACTGTTCTACATCATGATGCCGTCCACAACTAACTGAGTTCTAACACTTTTTAACTAATACATTTTTAACACTTCTGTAACCTAGGAACAATTTCAAATGGCAAATAATAGGTAGTTTCTATGGACTAAAGAACAGTAAAATTTGACATCGTTCCTTTTTCAGAGACATTGTATTCTTAGGTGTGGTTTTACCCTACTTTTGGAGCTCAATTTTTATGAGTTCAAATCTGTAATTTAAAAATCAAAGTCAACTGGAAAATAGTGATTTTCCAGAAATACACTACATAGTCAAATTTGTTGGGTTACATGAGTAGCGTGAGAAAACCAAACAAAACAAAATTAAAAAAAAACATGACATAGACTCCATTTCTTTCAGTATGAATAATATGTTAGAATCAAAAAGTTATATTGGAAATAATGATAGAGGAGATGGTTGAAACCATCATGATGGCATCATTTGGAGCCATTTCTCTGTGGCAGCAGCTGAGATGAATGCTGAATTTACTTCAGTTGAGTTATGTTCATCCTATTAGATTACTCAGAGGCTCATAATATCTGTATACATTTAATTTCTATCACTTTTATACAAATAAAATCAAAGTTGCTGTTGCTTTTCACTGTTTTGAAATCATGCTTCTGTAGAGTTTTAACCTTTCAATATGGAATGATTGAGAATGGATTACCTGAAAATTTGCTTTTCTATTCATGTGCGTGACAGCTGAGTTCAGCTGTTTTCTTAAGCATCTATGGAACAGCTGAACACTTTCTCCTCGTTCCCAGATTTGAAGCTAGGGAACTTGAGGCAACAAAGTTACAATGGAATGTAGATGATCAAGGCGTTTACTTTTCCTTCATCTGCTGCAGCTTTAAGTTGTTTGTGGGACAGTCATGGGTAAAAATCATCTATGGCTCCTGTCCTTTGTACGTATGGGTATATATATTAACACAACTATATCCACCATAATTGCCTATTAGAGAACATTTGCAGTACCAAATAGGTAAGCTCCAAATACTAATCTCGGTCTTAGAATCTTAACTAAAGTTCTTATCTGTCATCTGGCATTTGTATTCACCCTGAAACAACAAGCATAGCAATGTGAAGAAATGGAAGAAAACAAAGTTGCTTTTGTGTCAGGAGCAGATAAGATGATTTGGTGTCATACACTGAAGGCCACTCATGTTCTTCCATCAGTGAAACCTGGTTTTCTGAACAATCAAGCACTGACCAAACGGAAAGAGACATAGGAAGAATAAGCCTGTGTTGCTTTAGTGCAAAAGACAGTGTTACTATGATAATAATTTCATTGTCTATGAAGCATATACTTATCATGACCATTAAAAAACTAGATGATAATTAAATTATTGGAATTTAAAAAATATTAATTTAGTAAATATTCTAAGCTTCAGCTGGAATGTATCTTATTTTACAGAAATGGAGTAACAAATAGATAACGTGAATCCAATTCATTTTTAAGCTCTTTTCTTGTGATAACAATTACAGAGTTTCTCTGGACCTTCCTTGTATCAAAAAACAATAGTTTTAATATTGTAGCTATTCTTTTTTGCCTTGAATTGAACTCACTGCCCCATTGAAATTACGTTTTTTAAAAAAATTCAACTAGATAATTTACAAATATTAATATTATAAACATCGTTTCTTCCCAAAATATTACACCACAAATGATTATGGGCATGCGACACTATAACATCATTCATAAAAGGAAATCTGGAACACTTTCCAGAGTCCTGCTGTGATGTCCTGTGTAGTTTTCAAGTGTCATGCTGTGGAGATAGTCCTCTCTGGTTCTATGAGCGTTTCTAAAGCAATGCCTGAGATCTCTGCCTGTCTGACCACCACTTGTGCTCAGATGATAGCAGAATAAATATTTGCTCTACCAAGAGGTCGGTGACAATTGGATGCGATGACATGCATTTCTGCTCTTTCATCTGCAGGGAAGATCATTATGCTTTCCCTGATAGGGCCCGATCACCTCTGTGGCAGCTCACGGACAAATCCCGCCAACTCGTCATGTTTCCAGGGTGTCTCTATTAGACTGTGAGCTTCAGGCTGTGTTGTAGTGTATCTTGTTACTAATCTTTGCCTGGAGGTAATTCTTTACTTTTTATTTTACTTCATCCTGAAACGATTGATTTTGGGTATTGACCCCAATATCTGATCAACATGACAAGAATATTTTCTCACTGGATAAAAAAGGGATGAGAAATAATAACGACACTTTCTTTTGTAACTTTATATTGTGGATCAAATCCATACACTATTTTAACCTAGTGGATGTCATGTTTCTTTGCAAAAGAGATTTCTAAAAAATACATAAAATATGGTAGGTTGGGAAAGGGAGGAAAAGACAAAGAATAAAGGATGAAACAAATTGTTTTCAATAAAAAATGTATAAGCCAATAAATGGCTCCTAGATTTTCCAAACTAGTACTGTTAAGAAGAGGAAAGACTGCTCGCAGTATGGCGTTCTTGCGGAATTGTGTAGTGTATGATTTTGCTGATAAAATGGCAAAATGAAACACAAAATTGCAAAAACTAGCAATGGTAGTTATTTTTTTCATCTTTAAAATTTTATTTCAAAGTATTTCAGGGCATCTCTGAAGAAACTTTCCTGAGTAATTCTTATATTTCAAAAATTTCTGCAGGAAACACTTGACCTTTGGCCAGTGAGAGCAGAAAAGGAGGAGACTGTTGGAGATAACCATAGAGGATTCATTGAGAATGCTGAGATGTGATGCTTAACAAATAAAACTTCAAGCCTGGGAACATAGTGGATCATAGAGATAACCATAGAGGATTCATTGAGAATGCTGAGATGTGATGCTTAACAAATAAAACTTCAAGCCCGAGAACATAGTGGAACCCAATCTCAAAAAAAAAAAAAAAAAAAAAAAGAAAATCTCACCAGGCACCCATGGCAATTGGTCTGGTAGTCCCCACAGTCCCAGCCACCCACGCCGAGGTGAGATCCCGAGCCTGGAGGTCAGTGCTACAGTGAGCTGGCGCCGCCAGACCCAGCCCAGCGGACAGAGATTCCATTCCAAAAAGATAATAATAATAATAAACATCAACAAAAAAATGCATCCTGGCATATTTATGGAGGGATTTCTCCAAAAGCTTGTGGTTTTGTCAGTCCTATAGGGAAGAGGATGCACTGTGTGTGTGTGTGTGGGTAGTGTAGTGCTGTAGTGGCTACATAAAGGAATAGAACAGCCTAAACATAAGGTGTTTCAGCCACTGAAAGTTATTCCTGGAAAGATGTGTGTTAGGTTTGCAAGTTCAAGTGCAAGAATACACGTTACTTTTGGAGCATTTACGTATAGGTCCTGGAAATTTCCTGATTAGAGTTTTGTTAATGTGAGCCAATTCTTTTTTCTTTATATATAATTCTTTTATTTTCCTTTCCACATAGTTGTAAAGAATTTAGTCTTCCAATCTGATACGGAAGTAGAAACATGGAATTACCAACACATTTCTTTTTCCTTTTTTTTTTTTTATTTTTTTGAGACAGTCTGGCTCTGTTGCCCAGGCTAGTGTGCAGTGGCACAATCTTAGCTCACTGCAACCTCCGCCTCCCTGGTTCAAGCGATTCTCCTGCTTCAGCCTCCCGAGTAGCAGGAATTACAGGCGCCAGCTATACTATTATTTTTTTCTTTGTATTTTTAATAGAGATGGGATTTCACCATGTCAGTCAGACTGGTCTCGAACTCCTGACCTCAGGTAATCCACCCGCGTTGGCCTTCCAAAGTGCTAGGATTACAGGCCTGAGCCACCACTCCCAGTCACCAACACATATGTTAAAATTTGACATTGCAGAATAGAAGACATTGTGGATGTTTATACCCCTCAAATAGCCATTCAGAGGTAGCAATAAATGGATGATGTACATGAACTCACAGTCTCGGGGCCTTGTCTTGTGAAAGAATACCAGAAACTTTATTTTCCGATAATATAATCTTGTGTATAATACAATTCTGCCTCTATAAACATTGCGAAAAGAATACATGATACAAATCTATGACATTTCCTGAAGGATAGATACTGCTTCCTTAGTGAAGTTATCTTTAAGTCTTTATTGCTTACTTTATTTAATTCAGACAATAATTTTCTTTCTGTGTTCTCCCCTGCTTAAGCTCTTATTTAACAGGTGTTATTTTAGTGAGTATGAGCCCTTTTCTTAGTAGATTCTTTTTTCTACTGGTGTTGTTTTCTTAGTTTCTGAATGTATTTGTTTAGAAAAGACAGAAGTTTTAATGATTTCTCATTCATAAACATTTTATAAATGAATGAAGTAAGTTGGTATTGGTTACAATCTCTGATTTATTGTTAAATTATCGTATATTATTATACACCTTAAAAATCGAGGATGATAAAAATAAGCACATTTTACAAATCAAAGTGAAATAACATAATTTGATAATTTGATGTATAGTGAAATCCCTCTACTTCTGGAAACAATGGTCTCTTCTAAGTCTTATTTTTCTTGCCATATGATTGTGTGGGTTCTATAAACTAGACACTTTCTTTACAAAATTAAATAAATCTAAAGGTTCAATTCTATGTTATGTCCATGGTCCAGTATTTTAATTAGATTAAATGTCTACCATAAAAAATTGTTTATTAAAAAATGGGGTTAGCCAGGCATGGTGGTGCATGCCTATAATCCCAGCTACTTGGGAGGCTGAGAGGCGGGTGATTTGTTTGAACCTGCAGTGAGCTGAGATCGCACCATTGCACTCCAGTCTGGGCAACAAGACCAAAATTCCGTCTCAAAAAAAAAAAAAAAAAAAAAAAAAAAAAAATTGGGAGAAGCCTCCAAAAGAATGCAAAGATAAGCAGAGATTAGATATAAGCTCAATACTGAAGCAACATTTTTCTTTATTTGGTGCCTATCCTTTTAATTGAATTTCTCTTTATATATTATTTGATGAATATTCATTGAATAAATGTATTTTTTTCAGAATTTTTACTAGAGCTGAGGAAAGAAACAATAACAAAATAGACACATTTCTTGCCTTCTTGGAGTTTATATTTTATTGGTGCAGAAATAAACATATAAATAAATATATGATGTAAAGTTAGATACTGGTAACTGCTATAAAAACAGGACTGGAAAATTGAGAGTGATATGGTGTGCAGTTCTTTTTAACCTGAGAAGGTCTTTATCAGTTCTTGTCTTTGAATCCTACTACATATAAATCTGCACAACCTGTCTTTTCCCACCAGGTGTTATATTTTAAGCTGTTTTCTATGCCACCATTTTTTGAACCTTGCTTGCAATGATGGAAGACAATGAAGTTTTAAAGGGTCTACTATACTTACTTATTTTTCTATATTTTAGATTCATAGACTTTCTTCTTCAATAACAAATATTTCAATGGATATATTTATACATAACTGTTTTTCCAAAAGTGAAACCATATTCAATAGCTTTTATATATTCCAAAATAACTTACTTAAATGATATACCAACTTCTTGATTGGTACTTTGGTATTTTGAAATGTCCATTTATTCAAGAAAATACACATTGAGTTTCTATGATGTGTCAGGCATTCTAGGTTATGTTGAAAATGATATAAAAAGTCTCCTCCATGAGTTCACAACTTTAAGAAACAGGAAAAATTATAAATAGATGCAAAAAGTTGAATAAACATGAGAATAAATTGGTAAGCTCTAGTTATGGAAAACATGTAAGAAAATGAAATATTTGAAGACATTAAATTGTCTCCAGAACATAAATGCCATCCATTTTGAAGTGGAAGGTTGTCTTTAGCGACCAATGAAATATTTTTTATACATTCAGAAGTCCATGAATAGAATGTGACCAAAAAAAAAATTATAAAGTCTCTGATATAGGCAAAAAATATATATACATTCCCACAGGCATTCAGTTCTATACCAAAAGCTGTAACTTGATATTCTTTGGAAATTAAAATTTGATTGAGGTTTTTTACTTTGGCTTTTATTACTACTGTTTTAATAATATTAAACAACTCTCCATTCATTTGAAAATTGAAGATCTCTCTAAATATATTTCACAAATTCCCCCAAAAGAATATCTGAGAAGTTGAATATGAGCTGTGCATCATAACTTCCTCATTTTGGAGAATCAATTTTCTGTGTCTCAGCAAAATTATCTTAGTTGAGAATGTCTCAGTAAATTGCCTCAGCTTTTCTCACTGAAACTCTTCATTGCAAATGTCTGCACCCATGACTCAATTTTGTGTTTCCCAAAGATTTATTTGAATGGGAAAGGGTCAAAACCCATGAGTTTAAGTTCCTGCACCGCTTCCTATTCTGTTGTTTCTTTGGCATTGGAGACCACCACAGAAATCATTATATAGGATATCTTATAGCTCAGTCACCTCTTAGAAAGTCAGTTCATTTAAAAACATAAAATTGAATTTCTACATTAAGAACTGGTTTATCACAATTGCTGCATTCTTACCATCTTACCTCCACCTTCAATTTTTTTCCAAGCATTATTTGCATATATATGTGTGTGTGTGTGTGTGTGTGTGTATGTGTGTGTGTATTCATTTTGAGACTTTTAAAAATATGGTCCCTAAGCTTACCGAGAAACTGAGGTCTGGGATCTCCCACAGCAGGATAGTTCTCTGAGGAAGTTTTGTGCAGTAGAAAGAACACTGAATTAGAAGTCTAAAAACTTTGATTATAGGACTGTGTCTGTAAATTATTAACTGAGTGAATGTTTCTGATCAAGTCATTTAATTTTTTAGCATATCAGTTTCCTCATCCTTAAATGGAAGTGGTTATGTCCATCCTTGCAATAATGGGATTACTATAGATGTATTTTCATATAATGGACATAAAATAGACTTTCAAGCAAAACAAGCAAAAAGTTATAATAAATTGTACGTACTACAGTGATTAGATTCAAGTGCAAGGAGTGTGATAAATCTAATCGATATTAGACTTTGGAGGATCATGAATTCCTTCTTCAGTACTCTCCAAGAGAGACAAAGATTTGGAATTTATGTTAAAAACAAAAACAAAAACAAAACAAAACAAAAAAACAAAAAACATCGAGGCAACCTGTATGTCCAGAGAAAATATGGTCAGTAAGACCAGTCATGTATTTCAGAATGGTCTAAGTCTCAGACCCATTGACATGCCTTTTCTGAATCATAAGAAGGAGAAAAAAAGAGAATAAATGAGATAAAGAGAGAGAAAGAAAAAGAAAGGAAAGAAAGGAAGAAAAAGAGAAAGAAAGGAAAGAAGAAAGAAAGAAAGAGAGAAAGAAAGAAGGAAGGAAGGAAGGAAGGAAGGAAGGAAGGAAGGAAGGAAGGAAGGAAGGAAGAAAGAAAGAAAGAAAGAAAAGAAAAAGAGAGAAATAAAGGAAAGCAATAGAAGGATAATGGTCCAGTAATAATTTGGTACTGGGAAATTCAGCTGGAAGCAAAGCAAGTGAAATCTCTGATTGTTCCAGCTTGCACTGCTTGCAGTCCCCATTGATCTCTTCACCATGACTTTCCAACTTCCACTCAAATCAGTAAAGCAGAACACGAAATAGGCCAAAGAATGATTAAAACTAAAGTCTTAAGATTAGCGAATAGCTTCAAGGTACTTTGAATCTTCTTCTTTTACTGGAGGAATTTCCAGTAAAAATAAGTTTATTGGCATGCCTTTTCTGAATATTCAGCAACATTTTAAGAGGAGCATTTCCTCTCTCCAAACTGATTCCTAGGTCCATTTCTATGTCTCTTTTTGAAGATAAATATAGATAGATATAGGACTTCTAAAGTTCTACTTTTAAAGTTCTAAGCTTTACACATGCACACGTGAGCGCGCGCGCGCACACACACATACACACACACACACACACACACTTCCACCTGTGATGACCTATAGGATGATAAACCGTAGAAAAGACATTGACTATTCTTGCCAGTTAGTTCAGAGGCAGGCAAACATCAAATTCATAGTCCTGTCCTGTAACACATGAGACATATTCAGTCCTAAAGACTAAAATAGTGGTTTACAAATGTTTGTTAAAAACACAGACATATCTAATGATCAAACTGTGGAGGTATTGCATTTCCATACAGAGTGAATAAACAAGTTAGTGGCTCTAGACAGTAATATGTTTATCAACCACCAATTGTAAAGTATCAACTTTTAAGTTATTCTAATGAGTCCCTGTAATATTTGCTGTTTCTAATTTTATTTTCTTGTTACCCTCAGAACAAAGTGCTAAGATGCAACAAATATTATTACATATCTAGCATATGAATATCAACAAATTTTAGCAACATATTTGAACTTCATGTTAAATTACACACATGGCCTTTGGATCTGTCTGCTCAAAGTCTTTACAAGTCCCAGGAATTGTAAGAGTTAACCAGAAAAAGCCAAACAAAACTCTTGCAATAACATCCAGAACAATATTGCAGATGTATGGAGCTCACCGAATGTGGAGCCCATTTATTTTGCATGCACATTTAATGTGCAAAATTATTTTTAAGTTCTAAAGCAACCTCTTGGAAATGCTAAGAACTGCAAAGCTACGTAGACCCTGATGCATTCCTAAATATAATGAAGACAAAAAAGAAATGCTCCAAGAATTCAAAACCCTGGTTACTCACGGTTCTTTTCACCTTTCCACCTTGACCCAGCTTTCGTTCTGTCCGAGACACCCACAGGAGAAGTTATCTGAGCCATCGAGAGCAGCAGCATCAGTAACAGCACAGCCATGCCAGGTAAAAATAACCTCTATTGAGAGTTCTGTCACAGACGAACCTGAAGGTTCTTACTGGGAATAGAAACCTGGAGCCAATCCTGTCATTTTATTCAGCAGAAATGCAAAGATGCTGTTTTTCCCATAAATTTTTAAAAAGCAGGTATGTTCTCATCAAGGCTTCTATTTGAATTATGCAGGAAACGTTAAAAAAATTAGAAGAGATGTAATACCTTCCTTTATATATAAGCACAAATGCCAGGAGAGATAAGCTGACAGCTTTCTCTGGTCTTTCTGCAGCTGCTAGTTCCTAACCTGCTCCCGCCATCTCTCACTTTTTCCATGTGTTTGTCAGCATTTCTCATAACATGATAATAAGGAAAAGCTGTGATTTCAGCAGTTTCCCATCTAGCCATTCTGTAGCACAGATTATAGTACTTGACAAAATTGAATATTTAATTTTGGCACTGCAAACACACCTCACTTCATTTTAAACAGAGGTGGTTGTTAAGGAAAGAAAAAAATCCCACTTGTTCACAGAGCTCTAACATCTTGGAGAAAGGATTAGATGTATAAATATCTGCTGCTAAGACATGATAAAAGTGCCTCTGGAAAAGGGGGTGGTAAACAATCATCTTTCTTACTTAGCTTGTACTGTGGGATTTCTGTATTCAGAGAATACTGTATAAAGACAGTATGCCAAAAATATTCAAAATTCATGAAGCAGGAAAAATGTACTGTACACAGCACATTGAAGGATCATCTGCAATGCATCATAAACACTGGTTTGCCTGGTAAATACATGTTGGTATATTCCATCTCTCCTGTTTTCTGGAGAATGATTTTATTGCCTCATGAGCTGATATCTTTTTTTTTTTTTTGGAAATCAGAATCATCTGCTTTACAATGAAGTCCGCTTCCCATGGGCAAATGGAAATATTGTATTGATTATACTGAAACTATAGTAGAACAATATTAGCTCACCTTCTGTTTGGGACCAAATTTATTCATTTTTAATAAAATATTGTTATGCTTCCAAGAACATTATCGAACAATATATATATATATTTCTTTTAACAAGCACATAAAGTTATTTTCAGATATTGCTAAACACATAATGTTCTACAACCTGAGCTATTTCTACACTTAAAGAGCTCACACGGCTGCCAAATTATCTTTAAAAAACATGTAACTGATAACACGCTATTTACTGTTAGCTCCCTGTTCTGTAGCAGAGTGAAAATAAAGTAAGGTCAAGAGGCAGATAGGTAGAATAAATGAGTGAAACAGGCTGGGTACAAGGCAAGAGGGATCGGTGGGGATAGTGGCCAGGTGCAGAGAATGTTCTGTGAAACGAGTAAGTTCAAGAGCCAAACAGATAACATAAATGAGTGAAACAGCCTGGGTATAAAGCAAGAGGGATCGGTGGGGATAGTGGCCAGGTGCAGAGAATGCTCTGTGAAAAGAGTAAGTTCAAGAGCCAAATAGGTAGCATAAATGAGTGAAACAGGCTGGGTACAAGGCGAGAGGGATCGGAGGAGATTGTGGTCAGGTGCAGAGAATGCTCTGTGAATGGTGGCAGCTGCCAGTAGACTTCAGATGAATGTTACCATATGGGTTACAGATTCAGGATTGCTAGATGTTTCAATTTCAAGGAGAAGCTAGAAATTGCTATTATTATGAGAAACCTCTTAATTTTTAAGGCAAAAAGAACACAATTTCAAGTTTCTTAACTAGGCATAAAAGGAAGACCATTCCATTCTGACTATGTTTCCAACTTATTTTTTGCCAAATTTTTGATTAAAAATATACTTTAAATGCTTATACTTGATAATTTATTAATGGCAAAGATTCATAAAGTGAGCTTAGTGAGAGAGACATGTATAAAGAATTTTTTATCTGCCACGATAAATTCAATGAAAATCCATATACTGTTTTCATGAAATCAGAGAGGAGAAAATATCTGACTACCCGAGGGCATCAGGGAAGGCTTTCTATTTTTTTCATTCCTTCTAGGAGCCATAAAACCTAATCATACCAAGAAACTTTCCATTTTCCAAAAAAGCATGAACTTCCAGTCTGTCAGAACTTTTTATTTACTTTCTCCTTGAAATACCTTTTTTCCCATCCCTTCTTTACATACTCCTAATAATGTATAATAGCTGAAGAGAAGTTTATCTTCTCAGAGTTTCCCAGGAGTTATCATTAATTTTTCCTAGGACTTCTTCACCTGGAAGTAGAGAACTTCACACATTATATTAAGAGTCTCTCTCTCTCTCTCTCTCTCTGTCTCTCTCTCTGTCTCTGACTCTCTCTCCTCTTTCTCTTTCTGTGCATGTGTATGTGTGTGTGTATCTTCAATACTAGGTATACAGCTCATTGTGGGCTTCGCTTTATTATATTTTCTTTATATTTCTAAATTCAGTTATGATTGCTGTACATGAAAGAAAATTGTCAGAAGTTTGTTGAGCTGATGGTACATTTTACTGTTATGGATGTTAATTTGAGCTGATACATTTTAACATTAAAATATGACTCTTTAAAGCAACCAAGATAACTTCTTTCATCCTCTGGGTGTATATTTATTTATATATTGTCCTTTGTTTTCCTTGGTAATTAGTATTAGATGTTATAGATAAATTTTAAAAAACCTCATTACATTTATTCCTTTGTAGTGTGAGACAATCATAATCATCAAATAAAAGCAACACTTTAGTCTTCTATAATCCATGCTACACTAGTGAAACTCAAAGCTTATATTCAGTATTAATTTTAGGTCATAAGTATTGAGAGATTACAAAGAGAGAGCCATTATAAATATGGGAAGCTGGATCTAGAAACACATTCTAAGACTAGCTTTCAAATCTGCAATTTTTAACATAAAGGACTGAAGATTATCAGCAGATGGGTGTAGTCTGATCTAAAATTATGAATTGGTTCAAAGCCAGTTATTTGGCAGTCACATCCGAAATTGCACATGTCCAGAGCTATTTCAACTTAAAACATTAAGCAGGCAAACTGCATTTCTGCACCGTCTCTTCCTTCTTGTTCCGAGTAGTTGTCCCACTTGGCTGTGCAAACTCACTCTGGTCTGAGCCCATGGAGTTGAGCAATCCCATTCTTCCTAAGTGAAACTGCTCAGTACCATCATGTCACTAACCACATAAATACATCCTGACTCATGGAAGTTAATGTGAGTAGTTGAAAGCCTTATGTCATTCATTCATTCAACAAGTATTTTCTGAGCTCCTAACATGTGCATCTTTATACCGTATTTTGTAGAACAACGGCGAGGAATTACAGTGAAACAATAGATGTAGTCCCTGCCTTCATAAAGCTGATATTCTAGTGAGTTGAAATGGACACTATATAATAACATCTTACTTTTAAACACATACTTTTAAATTGCATCTGTAATAAAGTTAAAGAGAAGATTTCCAGAGATTATAACCACGGGGCTTAATTTAAAGGTTCTTTGAGAAAGTGATGCATAAGCAGAGAAAGGAAGAATAAATAAGTACATGTGGGGCAAAAGCAGGAAAAGCAGAAAATGGGAGTAGTCACACAGGAAGCTTATACAAAAATTCCTCAGGCATAAAAGAGCTTGTCACATACTAGGATGAAAGAATAGCTAGAAATATGGGCAGAGACCTTTTCAGTTCAGGCCCTGGAAACTATGTTAAGAATTCTGAACTTCATTCTGTGGTTTTAAGAAGAAGCAGATTTTTGCATTAAAAGGTTACTCTTCTTTCAATAGAGAGAATAAGTTAGAAAGTGTCAAAGTGGAAGCAGGAAGACCAGTTAGAAGACCATCTGATTAGTTAGCTGAAAAATGTATCCTGGCAATGATAGAAATAAAGAAAAGAAGTGGAAAATGAATAGCTTAGAAACATTTTCTGGAGGCAGAAGCAATGATGTTGGTTGGTAAATTACACATAGAAAGTGAGTTAAAAGGGGTTTTAAGGTTGCAGCTAGGTTTCTGGGATAAACATTTATCTCAAGGTAGAAATATTTAAGCAAATTTGGAGATCAAGGATGAAAAGAACTTAATGTTCCTGTCATTGGTAAATAACTCAAAAATGTCACTATCACTTCAGACTAGATAGAGAAGGAATGGTGAGTGTTGGGTGAGAAAGAAAACAAACACAGACCAATATAAAAAGATAACACTTCAAATCTAGTAAGAATCAGCCTATTTGTCTACATTCTTATATAAAGAATATTTGAATTAAATAGAACCACAATGGCTACAAAATGGCAAATGTATTTACAGAGGTAAGAGTTGTTAACTAGAAAACTCATTAAGCACTATTGCAGCAGTCCAGGCAAGAGATGATAAATGACTTAGAGTTGTCGTAAAGATAGAAAGAAGTATGGATATGAAAGAGGTAATGTTGGGCAGGGTGCTGTGTCTCATGCCTGTAATCCTGGCACTTTGAGGCTGAGGCAGGAGGATAGCTTGAGACTAGGAGTTCAAAGCCAGCCTGGGCAACATAGTAAAACCCCATCTCTACAAAAAAAAATACAAAAATAAATAAATAAATAACCAGGTGTGAGGGCACACACCTGTAGGCCCAGCTACTAGGGAGGCTGATGTGGGATGATAGTTTGAGCCCCAGGAGTTCAAGGCTGCAGTGAGCCATGATCATGCCACTGCGCTCCAGCCTGGGTGAGAGAGTGAAACACTGTCAAAAAAAAAAAAAAAAGAAAAGAAAAGAAAAGAAAAGAAAAAGAAAGAAAAAAAAAGAAAGGAGTAAAATTGAAGTTGACAAACTTGGTGGTGTTTTGGTTGGAAAATATGCAACCGTAGCTGTTACTTACAGACAGTAATGCTCATCCATGTGTACCACTAGTTGTTACTTCTTGATGTGAGGCATCTCCATACAGTATTTTGTAGAATAATGCACTTGTCTGGAATATAATACTCTGAGCATAAGTACAGATGTTAAAAGGACACATTTATGCCTATGGCACTTTGCAAAAGGCTTACACAAACATTGTCTCCATTAATCCTGAAGTCAGTTTTGTGAAGTTAGGCTGATCATTCATACTTTCTCAGTTAAAACAGTAACAATAACAAACCAACTCCGATGTTTGAGAGGATAAAATACTTTTCCAACGTCAAATATCTAGATTAACAAAATAGCGGAACTCACATGGTGGTTTTAAAATATTTCCACAAATATGTTGATACTCCCTCCTTCAAGAAGTGGATCTTAATTTCCATCTTCTGGATTGTGGGTAAGAGGGTGGAAATGATGGTGTGATTCTACGACTAGACTGTAAAAGATACTGGGATTTTCTTTCTGCTCTCATGCTCTCTCTTTTTGATCATTCACCCTGGGGAAGCCAGCCACCATATTATTGAGAAATCTGTTGCAGCCTGTGGAGAGACTCACAGAGCGAGAAACTGAGGTTTAGTCCACTAACCAGCAGGGAACTGAGGTTTGCTAACAATCATGGGAGTCAGTGGATGGACGAAGATGACTACAGACCTGGCTTACAGCTTGACCATAACTTTCATGAAAGACCCTGAGCTAGAACCTCTCAGCTAAGCTACTTCTAGATTCCTGATCCTCTGAAACTGTATGATTTAATAGATATTTGTTGTTTTAAGCTGCTGAACTTTGAGGGTAAAATTTATTACACAGCAATAGATAACTGCTATAGTCTGGATCCCAAGTAACTACTTATTCTCTTTTCATCCCAACTACTTCCAGAACCATGGTTATAATTCCCGCATCAGCTGGAGGCCATGACTGCAATTATAACTTTAATCAACATCACTGTAGAATCTCTTTTACATCAGTGAGCCCAAGTAAAAATGTATTATTATGGGGGACACCGATTTGCAAAATTGCATTATAATCAATCCTATAGATTTGTTTTGTTGGATTAGAGAAGTGTTTTTGAGTGAGACATTTAGCTCCCAGCTCAGACAGTTCTTAATACTTCCTGATTTTCTATTCCAGCCAGATGGTTATGCATGTTTAAGTTATGGTTTTGGTTTTAGAATGTATTATAACCAGATCATTACAAAAATGCCATCACTATCTCATATAAAATTGCCTCTTCACAAAGTATATAATCCTATGAAGCCCCTAGGACAGCACTGGACACACTGTAGACCCCCAAGCAATATACAAGTGATTCGCTGATATGATATTCACCTAGAATGAACATCAGCGTGGTGGAATAAACACTCTGAAACGTGTTTTCTTGTGTTTTTACAGTTCTTACTCTCTCTAAGAAGCTTTATGTTTATCTCTGGTACCTGTACGGGCACTGGTGCATCTCTTTTTATGGTTTATGAAACAGAATTTCCCACTCCTTAGAAGCCTTCCATTGATTGTTATTTTGATATCCTATTAGTGTAATCAATAGTATTATAACTCATTAGAGATGAACAAGGACTTCAATCTCAACTGCAATTACTTTTCTATCTCCCAAATTGGATTCAGCAGATTTGATGTACAAAGATATATGTGGCCTGAAAATAATTTTGTAAAAATGAATGTATTGTGCCCCTAATGCCATGATCAATGAAAAAATCTTCAGCCATGATTTCCTCCCACTCTTCCCACCATTAATTACAGTAGCTATTTATATATAGTCTAATAATTATTTAATTAGATGAATAAATTAACAAGCAAAGACAAAGAAAACTTTTATGCAAATAACATTAACACTGTTTATTTAAATTGGGCACCAAGGTGTAAAACAGGTACTAGCAGGCACAAAATTATTTTAGTAACTATGCAAGAGAAAGATAAACACATACATAGGTGGATAGCCGAATTAAAACACTGTGTTGAGGGCTAAACAGATACTAGAGAAAACCATGCCCACAAATTCATGATCATGCTGATCAGATAGCAAGAAAACTTAGAAAGATAAATAAAATACAAATCAATCAGATTCTAAAAAATTAAACACTTAATTCTAAGAGGGTTTGGGGGATGCATTAGATCAGAGGTGTGCGAGAAGTTCTGATTCAAGTGGAACTCAAAGTCCGCATTTGTCAAGGATGAATGATGACTAGCGTTAGGATCTTCAGTCCAGGATGAAAAGATCAGGAAAAAGACCTACACGTGCATTTGCAAGGCCGTGTGCAGAGGGCCATGTGTGGCTGGATCAGACAGTATTTGTAGAAAAATCTGTAGTGGAAGATAAGTTAGTTTTACATAACGCAGGACAGTGATCTTAGGGGTATGGAGTTGAGTCGAAGAGCAATGGGAAAATGGTACAAGTTTTGAGCAAGTTTGAGAGACAGGGAGAAACCAGCTACTATAATACATAGAAAGAACGGTACAGCATCAGCAAATTGATGGCTGCTTAATGCTTAGTTAGGCAAAGAAGATGATCCCTGGTCATGTATTTAATTAGCCAGTCTTATACACTGGAGTCACGCCAGCTGGAGTATCACAAGTGTCCCTCCCTTGAGTATGACATACTCCACCCTCCAGAAAGTGATGAGTCAGGTTTTCAAGCGGAGCCTTGGGTTGTGTCTGTGTAGAAGGAAAGCTCCACATTTGACATGTTGAGAAACTAAAGGGTGGTGATAGCTCAGCCTGTGACTGGTGAAAAGCACTCTGAGGGTCGCTCCCTGTTCTTCCTGCAGGCAGAATTCTCCTTAATGTGAAAAAGCCTTATTGTGAATTCTAAGTCTAATTTACTACACAAAGACGCTATGAGAGGGTTTGGACCCACTGACAACAGGCATCGATGTTCACCCTGCCACTTCCCTGAAAAGGTAATTTGAAAAGGAGGCAGCAGAGATTTCATACATAGGAGTCTCATAAACAAACCAGAGTCACAAACCATAAGCCATAAGCAAAGTATATCTAGCCTTTGGGTTTGAATATTACTCATTTAGATTTTTATTAAATCGAGTGATTTTAAGGCAAACTAACTCTTTGAAGACTAACATTTGGAATCTGACCTTAACATCATTTCATAAGGTAAAAATAGGTACATAAGGTATGCACACGATATACAGTGTCTCTAAGAATTTTATTTCTTATCTATGAAATTTACTTCTGACTCCCTAATAAGCTATTGGAAAACCTGGTGGCATTAACAGAAAATGAAGTCTTTTGCTAGAACTTAAATAGAAATAACTGTGATGCTAGAAAATGCTACTTTGTCTGACATATAATTTTATTTAATCCATTCTATGAGTATCTGAACAGGTGTTTCAGAATTCATGAGATTCTGCATTTTTAGAACAGTAAAAGTCAAATACCTAATTTTATCATTGACAGGAAAAATTAAAACATTTATATACAGAGGAATGATAAATAACCAATATTTGTGAAAAAAAAGAATGCTTTATTTACTTTAATTTTCTGGTTAAATGAGAGTGAACTAGATAATCTTGAATCCATGATAGTACAACCTTCCTCCAATACATTTCTTGCCAATGAATACATAGTCTACCATGTCAAATTTAGTGTTTCATTAATAAATGTGGCTTTTGGGATATCTGAATTTCATCAACGTTATTTTCTAGGACCGTGAGTGTGACCATTGATCAGGATAACACATCCCTGTGAAAGTTTTAAGGTAATGTTTGCAAAGATGACTGTAATAGTTCCTGTCATCCCAAATGCCCATTTATGTGTGACTTTGGCAATTCTCCCATGAAGAGGCAGAGGCTCTTTCAACATTGCTTGAATCTGAGTTAGCTTTATTATTTGTTTTGGCCAATAGAGTGCAGTGAAAGCAATACACCTGACTTTGAGGTTGGATCTTAAAAGAACCTATTAAAAATTAAAAAATAACAGATGCTGGTGAGGTTGCAGAGCAAAGGGAATGCTTAGTGATGAGAATGTAAATACGTTCAGCCACTGTGGAAAGCAATGGACAATTTCTCAAAGAACTTAAAACAGTTACCATTTGACCCAGAAATCTCATGACTGAGTATATGTCCAAAAGAATACAAATTGTTCTACCACAAAGACACATGCATGCTTATATTAATAACCGTACTTTTCAAAAGAGAAAAGAAATGGAATCAATCTAAATGTCCCTCATTGGTGGGCTGGATAAACAAAATGTGGTACATATGCACCATGGAATACCATGCAGCCATAAAAAAGATCTATCTATGTTGTCCTTTGCAACAACATAGATGGACCTGGAAGCTATTGTTCTTAGAAAAGTAATGCAGAAATAGAAAATGAAATATAGCATGTTCTCACTTATAAGTGAGAGCTTTACACTGAGTACATATGAACACAAAGAAGGGAACAGTAAACACTGGGACCTAATCGAGGTTGGAGGGTGGGAGGAGGATGAGAATTTAAAAATTACTTATCGGGTACTATGCTTACTAGCTGGGTAATAAAATAATCTGTACAATAAACCCCCATGACACACAACTTATCTATATAACAAACCTGCACATGTACAATCATTCTAAAATAAAAGTTAAAAAAAAGAGAGAGAGAGAGAGAGACCTTATAGCATCTGCTTTTGCTGTCATGGAAATCTGCCCGGAGACTGCCACAAAAGGAATCTGTTATATACTAGTGCCGGGTGAGAGGCCATGTGGAGAAGAATGCAGGCACAGGAGCTGATAGCACCAGGTGCCAGATGTGAGCAAAGCAACAATGGACTTTCCAGCCCAAATCATAGCAGCCGTCTGTTTTCTGCAATAGGACTACTTAGCTCAAATCCATACAAACTCAGCTCTGTGTCTTCACTTCTTTTTGCCTTAGTTTCCTGCTCTGTAAAATGAGGGTAACAACACTATCTGATTTGTTGGGTAACTGACAATATCAAATGCAGGAATGCAAATAGATACATTAAAATATTGCTGACGGGAAAGCAAGCTCTAATAAAATGAATAAAATGTTAGTGACTAAGGTTGTTGTTGTGGCTGTTGCTGCATTTTTAATTATTTATCTTTTACAGAAAAGGAAACCAGGACTCAATGAAACTAAATATTTGCACAAAACCACAGAGCTATGAAACTAGGATTCAGGGCCATATTTATTTGTTCCTGAGTCCAAGTGATTAACCATTGTACATTTTTGTATCCACTCTGCAACTCTGATTTAGTCAGGGATAGTTGTGTGGCATTAATCGTGGCCAACGAGTTCAAATATATATTTTACATATAAAAATATATATTTTATGTATTATATATAAAAATATATTTTATGATTATATATTTTATGTACTATATTATATATAATACATATTTTATGTATTATATAGTATGTATTGTATTATATATTATATTATATGTATCATATATATTTTATATTATAAATATGTACAAGTTAAATAAATAATATTTTGATTAACCTAGTGCAACTAAATTAAGTGCTTTAATATAACTTTGTCCAGTGAGTCAGCTCCTTGCACCTGCCTGGCGTCATCTTCTGTGATTCCTTCTTACCCTAGATTTCAGACCATACATCCTGTGCACCTTCTGCGAATGCTGTTAGTAATATACTATGTAACATTGCAAAGGGAAATTGACAACCATTTGTTAAAACTCTGTCCTAAAGACTTTAGTTGATGTACTAATTAGTTAAGCCATCTTTCTGAGGATCCCCGACTGTACCACTTAATCTTTTACTACAGAAAATAAGAATGAGAAAGGGTAGAGAATAGCAAAAAGGAAACAGGAATTTTTTTTTTTTTCTAATGAGTTTGGAAATAAGAATGGTCTTATGAGAAATGAGGAATTTGTTTAATTCCAAATGCATTCCTTTGCTGGAATTCCAATTTACTTGAGTTTTAACAGATGTCGTACCTAAGTTCTCAAACTGTTATAATCCATTTGCACATTCTTAAACAGAGCTAAAGCAACTATGTGGTGGTGCAATATAAAAGTAGAATCAAGAGTACTTTAGCTTTGCTCATTTTTATTTCTGTGGTACACACCTCCCACTCACACAGAATTCTTCCATCTCCTTCTCACTTGATTGCACTGTCTTGAGCTCAATTCATATTATCTCTGCAGTGCAACCCATCTTTTGATACAACTTTATTTAGTATATTTCCACTACTGTATAGAAAAAAATACCTGGTTGTGCTGGAGAGAATTATTTACCCTGCTCAAACATCTGATATATCCTGAAACAAACATGGATTATAATGGAACACTCAAAATCAAACAGAATTAAACTACCATGTTAAAAAGACAGCAACCATAAACATAGATTCAATTATGTAACAAACCTGAGAGTATATAAAAAAATGTTAGCAATCTGGTTTCATCATTCATAGACCAAGAGGTCGTCTGAAAATAGATGATATTAAAATGGGGGTGAGTCAACCTCACCTGTAGTAAATAGAAAGCGAGCCCTCCTCAGAAATGAAAGATCTAAAGAGCTATCAAAGTATTTTATTTCTTACTACTCAGGAAACTTTGAGTTATGCATTGACAATCTTCACTTTCCCATCAAACTGTAAATATTCATAGGAAGTGGTGACATGTTAAACTGTTATTACACTTTCATGAAGTGTGAAATCTCAAGAGACAGCTTTATGGTGTTATAGGCCTGCATTCAGAGTCTGATAATGCCACTTACATAAATAAATAGGTCCATATTTATCTATTGGCAGGTCAGTCCTCTGAGCTGAGCCTCTATGTTCTCACGTGTGAAATGTAGAGATTGAGAATGCGTGACTCATCACATTTTTGTTTCACTCAATTGACTTGATACATGGGCATATGATTTATCACTGTAAGCCAGCATACCAGTACTATTTTTATTAGTTTTTCTAACAGCAGGCCACCGAAAGATTCAGTATTTAGCATTACTGACGACAAATATAAGGTGTAGCTTTTGCGGGAAATCCACTGGAGATTCACAGGTCTATGTACAAGGAAAGTTGGTGAGTAGAACTGCGGAGAAGACTGAAAAGGAGTGAGACAGGGATTCAGATGGAGGGGATGAGAAGCACATACCTTTTTTCATAATTCTCCCATCTGCCCATATTAACATACAGTTATGTTCATAAGACTGTCCCTCTTTATTGGTGAAGGTACCACCTGGACCTTCTAAATGCATGGATTTAGAAGGGTTTGTTTCACTAAATATATGATGTCTTAGACATCATATTTACTCTTGTAGTTTCTTCTTTTAAAGATGTTGCTAAAGCAACATTTGTTGTAGCTAGATGGCTGCATGTGGGCAAGGATACGGTGCCTGAATTACAATTATTTACTTATACTCTAAGCAACTAAGTTAAATCTATATTTTTAATTGTAGAAAAATAAGATTTACTTGACCTGGGAAAAGGTGACTGAGGTACTCGGCTCTCTGATCTAGAGTATTCAGGGATTTCCCTCAAATTAACCATGCACAAAGTTATTCACTAGCTCTACACATAATCAAACATTTGAGACTGTTTCACACTGAATATGACCTGGACCAGGTTGAATCTCTTGCACAGATAACATTCAGAAGTTATTATATACTCCTCGAGTGAATCTGTTAGTCACTTGTTTCTTCATGTATTCATACTTTGTAAACATTCAAAGGGCTCACAATATGCCAGGCACTGCTCTTAGAACAGTAGATACAACAACGTGTTACCAAGAGACAAAGCCCCAGTTCTCATGGAGCTTACGCTGTCATTCTTCTCTTACTTTTTCATGAAGATAGACAAAACATCCCAAATATGGTGCTCCCCAAGACCATAGCCCCTGAAAAAGGAGTAATATTAAGAAGCAATGTATGATATAATGTAACTTTCTCTGGATGTGGGAACTTGATCTAGGGGATCCCATTCCACAGGTTGCCCAATTTTCTGTTTTGTGGAGATACGTTGGACCAGTTAGATATTAACTCTTAAAAATATGAATTAAAAATACCAACAGAAAGAGGCAGAGAACACAGGAATAGAGACTGAAATCAGGTAAAGAGGAGTTCCATAAAGAGCGAAGTCATGCTAGAAGGAAGTAAAAAACACAGAAAACCGAAACCCTGAGGCTGAGAACAGTAGAACTGGAGGACATCAGCCGATAGAGACGTGCTCCTGCATCACCTAGAACTGCCCGGGATTCTAGAGCTACGTTCCATTTGACTCACTCGTCAAACATTCCTTACACCTGTAGAGGGGTGGCCTGCTTGTGATTTCTCCATCTTCAATAATAAACAGCCTAAATTAAACAGAATGCGTGTCTGCTAAACAGGCATATGACTATTCTCTTCTCTTTCCATTATATGCCCCTCACGTTTTTTTCATTTATTAAGATGCACATTTATACAGAATTGCATGGAGGAAAAGATCATGGATGGAAGCTTGTTAGAAATGGACCATGCTCACTCGATGGCACAGTAACCAACTGAATGGCAATTTATTTCAATTGGTCTATTTAAGAAGCTAGAAAACTATTTTTAAAATACCCGTAGTTCAGGTGACAATAAGAACAAAATGCTTGGACCTCTCTGATCTCCTGAATCCTGAGAACATGTTATGGAAATGCTCTGATAGGTCAGGCGTCTCCTGGATTTAGAGGGTCTTTTTTTTCCCCACTTGAATCACAATAGTATAAGCCAGAATGCAGATGAAAGGACAAGTGGCTGGCCAGAGCTTCCAGATTTCTCTGCCAGCACTAAATTAATAGACACAAAAAAACCCAAGGCAAATGCCGAACTGCATGTAGATAAAGTCTACAGAAAACAAAGACTAAGAAGCTGTTGAAGGAGCAAAGACCATGACTCAGGAAAACCTACAGTGAGTGCAGAATGGGATACACACACACCACACATACACAAACACACACACGGAGAAATACACACATACGCAAAAAAATTCAGGTGATGCAGACCAGACAGAAAACTGAGTGAGCATTTTCCCAGCTACAAATTGGAATAAAGGGGAAATTAGAAATAAAACCCTGGATTTCATACTCTCACTTGTTGCTGGCTGCACTGTTTTGCACCTCTGATAACTGTATATGTCTGTTCTCATGCCACACTGTGGCTTCAACTGTTCTCAAATAATGTTTAAATTTTTCACATAGATTTAAAATTGATAAAGGAATTTTTACAGAAATCTGGGCAGAGTAGCTCCTACCTGCTTGCATTTATTTAGTATCCAGAAGGACCTGAAGAGGTATGTACCTGCCACATTTGCTGTAATTTCGTCTAGATACACTGTGTGTTACATAAGCACAATTTGAAAAATTCACTATTAATTTTATTTGAAAGCAATAAGAATAAAATATCATTGCATCAACGCCTGATAAAAACATTAAAATATGAGAGGAGAAAAAGCAATAGATGTCTTTTGGTACATCATGATGTAAAACAAATAATATACATAATATACACGAGTCCAGGTCTTTTAGAAACCAACATGGCTATCACTTACATTTCTCTTCTCTGACTTTCTTTCTTCATATATAATTCTTTTGTGTCGTTGTTGTTGTTTGTTTGAGACGGAGTCTCGCTCTGTCGCCCAGGCTGGAGCACACTGGTGCGATCTCAGCTCACTGCAAGCTCTGCCTCCCAGGTTAAAGCGATTCTCCCCGCTCCTCCTCCCGAATAGCTGGGATTACAGGCACCCGTCATCATGCCTGGCTAATTTTTGTATTTTTGTAGGGATGGGTTTCACCATGTTGGCCAGGCTGGTCTTGAACTCCTGACCTTAGGTGATCCACCTGCCTCGGCCTTTCAAAGTTCTGGGATTACAGACAAGAGCCACCGTGCCTGGCTCCTTTCTTCATATAATTCTATCGTGCCTATCTCACAGTAAGCTTTGACAGAACTAGTTTCACTGTTTTATTTTTTCTTTGAATTCAACTAAATGACAGGAAAACCATCTAAAATGTTTGAGAAAACATTTTAAAAGTTAAGTGATTTAGTGTACACTGTCAAAAATAGGTCTTAACCATTTTTGAAATAATGAAAATGTAAAAGCAAGTAAGTAATTCTGGGCAGTATAAAATAACCAGATTATTTATTGTCTGTCAATTGTTATGAGCAGTCTTATATAATCCGCAAATAAAAACAGAAAGTCCATTAAAATTATTCAATTAAATCCTTACCCTGGTTTTATAAAACAAAAATGGCCATATTCTGTTACTGCTTCAGATTAAATAGAGCTTTGTGTACTGGAGACTGACTCTTTCAACCTCTGCACTTGTTTTCCGAGATTGAAGTCATTTTTCTTTCTAATTATAAATTTAGATCTTTTACATTCAATCAAAACTTCACATCAGTTTGTAGAGATCTCTGATTTGAATAGAGATTGTGTAAAAGCAGAAAAAATAGACCAACTTGTACATAGGAACAGCTATTGTACGCACATCCTAGTGGCATTTTTTCAAGCACTTGGATGCTAACATTTTCAGTTTATGTTCTGCTCAAGATGCCTTTCAACACCCTCACTAAAAATGTGAATTTTAGAATACTCTAGTTTTCTTTAGAATAGCCAGCTCTGGATTATTTCTAATGTCTATTTAACCAGCAAATGAAGAGGCAGGAGAACGTTGTGTTTAGGGGAGGCAGTTCTAACACCAGCTTATCCGGGCTTGAATATCGGCTCTACCACTTGTGGATTGAGATAATATGGGCAAGTTCCATGATACTTTTTCAGTTTCAATTTCCTCATTTTAAAAATGGAGATGCTTTGGCACTGGCATAAAATCAGACATAGACAAGTGGAACAGAATAGAGAACCCAGAAATAAATCCATACATCTACAGAGAACTCATTTTTGGCAAAGGTGCCAAGAACATACATCGGGGAAAGGACAGTCTCTTCAGTAAGTGGTGTTGGGAAAACTGGATTTCCACATGCAGAAGATTGAAACTAGATTGGTGTCTCTCACCACATACACAAATCACATCAAAATGGATTAAACATTTAAATCTAACACCTCAAACTATGAAACTACTAAAAGAAAACAATGGGGAAACGCCCCAGGACATTGGACTGGACAGATTTCTTGAGTAACAACCCATGATCACAGGCAACCAAGCAGAAATGGACAAATGGGATCACATCAAGTTAAAAAGTTTCTGCACAGCAGAGCAAACAAGCAACAAAATGAAGAGACAACCCATAGAATGGGAGAAAACATCTGCAAACTACTCATCTGACAAGGGATTAATAACCAGAATATATAAAGAATTTATAAGGAACTCAAACAACTCTGTAGGAAAAACATCTAATAATCTGATTAAAAAATGGGCAAAAGATCTAAATAGGCATTAATCAAAAAAGATATATATGTGGCAAACAGGTATATAAAAAGGTGTCCCTATAGAGGTATCAGAGATACCAACAGAGGTATCAAAATATCTCATGTGACTTATATACACCTACTATATACTCGCAAAAAATAAAAAGAAAGATTAATAAATGTATAAAAATAAATAAATGGAGATTCTAGTGATAGCATCTACCTTATGCATTCTTTTGAGAATACAATAAATTAAAAATATGTCAGGTGCTTCGCACAGTGCCTGTGACATGGGAAGTGCTGAAAAGATTCTCAACAATATCGTTATTTAAATTATTCCGCTCATTGTTATCATCCTCATTAGTATTTGGCAGTATATTCTCTGGCGGCAATGCGAAATGCTAAAGCCAGCATACTAAAACAACGTAGCAGTTTCTTATGAAGTTTGCTTATCTGTTATCATAGACTCAGCAATTCTGCTCTTAGCAGTTTTACCCAAGAGAAAAGAAAAACATATGCCCACATGAAGCGTGTTTATATCAGCTTTATTCATAATCACCCCCAACTGGTAACAACCAATTCTCCACCGGATGGTGAGTAGATGAGAAAATTGTGGTACCAACATACAAGGGAATATTAATCGATAATTTTAAAAAATAAATATTGATACATGCAACAGTGTGGATGGATTTCAATACACTATGTTAAGTGAAAAAAAATCAGAAAAAGCTACAGATTGAAAAATTTAATTGACATGATGTTCTAAAAAAGGCCAAGTTTGTTAGGAGGATGGACTATAAAGGGACATAAAGGAAACTTTGGGGATGAGGGAAATATTCTATGTGTTAATTATGGTGGTGGTTACATCACTTTACATATTTTCCAAAACTCATAGAAATGTACAGCTATAAAGAGTAACTTTTACTGTACATAAATTGTATCTAGATAACCTGACTTGAAAGATGAAACTAGAAATATGTGCATATCAAGTCAGTATGGAGGAATATGTAGGAACATTAACAAGTTACCTTCCAAGGTCCTTACATACACTCCTTTGAACAAAGCCTAAGCTATGACTGGAGTTGCTGATTCATCCTAAAGCATTATGTCAGAATCCAGTTACGTCCACAAAGTTCATGGGTATTCCTAAGATGTTGCTTTCTGATCTGGCCTAGAAAGCCAGGAAAATGTGGAAATAAATATTCAAGATCCAGGGTCCACAAGTCCTCAGTTGTGCTCAAAGTCTGACCCTCCTTCACCACTCAGGTTCTGGGTCAGCGAGTTCAACTCATGAGGAAGGGCCCACAGACACACAAAGCCTAATCCAGGTTATGGAATTATTAACAGGAATCAGCTCAGCGGAGGGAAGGGACAAAAAACCTGATTAACTGGCACTGAGCTAAACGAGAAAGCTCCTGGCAGCAAGCACAGAAGCACCCTGTTGGCACTACATTCTTAAGCTATTCAGGTTTGAAGCCAGGTGATTTGGTTGTAGTAGTAATCCAGAGATAATCAATTTTTATGTCTGACACGGCTCTGAACTGTCTGCTCCATTTCCCACCAATTAAATCTTCTTATTGAATAATGCCTGTTAGTTTCTTTTTTTTTTTTTTTTTTTTTTTTTTTTTTGAGGCGGAGTCTCGCTCTGTGGCCCAGGCTGGAGTGCAGTGGCCGGATCTCAGCTCACTGCAAGCTCCACCTCCCGGGTTTACGCCATTCTCCTGCCTCAGCCTCCGGAGTAGCTGGGACTACAGGCGCCCGCCACCTCACCCGGCTAGTTTTTTGTATTTCTTAGTAGAGACGGGGTTTCACCGCGTTAGCCAGGATGGTCTCGATCTCCTGACCTCGTGATCCACCCGTCTCGGCCTCCCAAAGTGCTGGGATTACAGGCTTGAGCCACCGCGCCCGGCCCCATTAGTTTCTTTATCTTTTTATTTGAAAATTCTGTTTTACAAGCAAGTAGCAAACTATAGAGCATTCTTTTGATTTAGTTGGTTCTTATTTTATTTTTTCTTCTTAAATACAAGACATGTCTGATTATTATTATTATATAATAGATGCTCTCGTATTTGCTATTGTAAATTGTCTGAATTGTTATACCTTCTTCTTTCCAACTAACTTCTTTCTCTCTCCTTTTTTAACCTTTTTATTGGTATCTGGTTTTCAAATGTAGCCACGGTCTAACATTTATGATATAATTTTTAAATTGATGATTATAATTTTTTAAGGATTGAAAATGTTTTATAATTTTATGAAATAAATAAAAATTTAAAACTTCAACTAAATCAACTTATTAAGCTACTATAGGTCTTACAAGTTAAGAAAACTGCTCTTTTGAAATATCTGAAACATGTAACTGTAAGCAATATTTATAATTCATAAGTTTTCAGAAATTAAGTTCAATAAAAATAATAATTTACTCTGCTTAATTCAAGTTTAATTTGTCCAACTCTTAATATAATTTAATTTCAAACATTTATAAGGATGCAGACAACCTACGCCAACAAATGAGTAAACAAACCAAAAATCCTCGGGAAGTCCTGAAGGACTATAGCCACTTTTTAAACTTAAATTGATTGCATTTTTGAGAAAATGATGTTTCTCTCAATTGATTAGACCCCTAAGAAATGAACAGTTGGGCCACCCTACCATATCGAAAGCCCCAGATAGCTGAAGTGCTAACTGGGGACAAAAGGAGCACAGAAGGCGTACCAGAGTTGTACAAAACAATCACAACTTAGTGAATGGCTGCAGAAATGAAAGGCTGTAGAATCCCACAGTGTTTTCCTTTCTTGGCCTTGAATGTATTTGTATATATTAACCAATTTCCATGTTTCTTCTTATTCCTGTTCACTACATTTTTTGAAGATTTTACCGAATCACAAATTGGGATTGCAAGTGAATGAGAAAAGCTTGAATACATCCCAACATCTTATTCAGATTCAGTTAAAATGGGATTATAACCAAATAAGTTACTGATGGGATTTTGAGTTTCCATTTATGGGAAGAGAGTGAAGACATTTATATACGGTTTAGTGCATTATGTTAGACTGGACCAAATTTTTATTGTTATTGCTGTATTTGGAAGTATAATTATTTGTAGAAGGATGTAATGTAAATGGATGTTTACATGAAAGTTCTGGATATGAATAGGTTCTGCCAGGTAGGTGTAATTGCATGAGCTTTGGAGGGCAAAAGGAGGTAGTGGTTATTATTCTGCTGTTGTGGGTATTACAAAAACAGAGTAGCGATCAGTGTTTGCTGATCCCTGTACTGCATGTCAGTGTCTTGTCACCAGCAGCTTGGCATGAGGGCCAGTTGTGGTAGAGACAGAGCACCAGTTTCTGAATGTACTACAAATAGTGTCATATACAAATGTCTTCATTCTCTTCCCCGAAATGGAAACTCAAAATCCCATCAATAACTTATTCGGTTATAATCCCGTTTCAGCTTTCTACTGATGGCTAGCCAATTTTCCCAGCACCATTTATTAAATAGGGAATCCTTTCCCCATTTCTTGTTTTTCTCAAGTTTGTCAAAGATCAGATGGCTGTAGATGTGTGGTATTATTTCTGAGGACTCTGTTCTGTTCCATTGGTCTATATCTCTGTTTTGGTACCAGTACCATGCTGTTTTGGTTACTGTAGCCTTGTAGTATAGTTTGAAGTCAGGTAGCGTGATGCCTCCAGCTTTGTTCTTTTGACTTAGGATTGTCTTGGAGATGCGGGCTCTTTTTTGGTTCCATATGAACTTTAAAGCAGTTTTTTCCAATTGGCTAGCCATCAGTAGAAAGCTGAAACTGGATCCTTTCCTTACTCCTTATACGAAAATTAATTCAAGATGGATTAGAGACTTAAATGTTAGACCTAATACCATAAAAATCCTAGAGGAAAACCTAGGTAGTACCATTCAGGACATAGGCATGGGCAAAGCCTTCATGTCTAAAACACCAAAAGCAACGGCAGCAAAAGCTAAAATTGACAAATGGGATCTAATTAAACTAAAGAGCTTCTGCACAGCAAAAGAAACTACCATCAGAGTGAACAGGCAACCTACAGAATGGGAGAAAATTTTTGCAATCTACTCATCTGACAAAGGGCTAATATCCAGAACCTACAAAGAACTCCAACAAATTTACAAGAAAAAAACAAACAACCCCATCAAAAAGTGGGCAAAGGATATGAACAGACATTTCTCAAAAGAGGACATTCATACAGCCAACAGACATATGAAAAAATGCTCATCATCACTGGCCATCAGAGAAATGCAAATCAAAACCACAATGAGATACCATCTCACACCAGTTAGAATGGCGATCATTCAAAAGTCAGGAAACAACAGGTGCTGGAGAGGATGTGGAGAAATAGGAACACTTTTACACTGTTGGTGGGATTGTAAACTAGTTCAACCATTATGGAAAACAGTATGGCGATTCCTCAAGGATCTAGAACTAGATGTACCATATGACCCAGCCATCCCATTACTGGGGATATACCCAAAGGATTATAAATTATGCTGCTATAAAGACACATGCACACGTATGTTTATTGCAGCACTATTCACAATAGCAAAGACTTGGAATCAACCCAAATGTCCATCAGTGACAGATTGGATTAAGAAAATGTGGCACATATACACCATGGAATACTATGCAGCCATAAAAAAGGATGAGTTTGCGTCCTTTGTAGGGACATGGATGCAGCTGGAAACCATCATTCTTAGCAAACTATCACAAGAACAGAAAACCAAACACCGCATGTTCTCACTCATAGGTGGGAACTGAACAATGAGATCACTTGGACTCAGGAAGGGGAACATCACACACCGGGGCCTATCATGGGGAGGGGGGAGGGGGGAGGGATTGCATTGGGAGTTATACCTGATGTAAATGACGAGTTGATGGGTGCAGCAGACCAACATGGCACAAGTATACATATGTAACAAACCTGCAAGTTATGCACATGTACCCTACAACTTAAAGTATAATAATAATAAATAAATTTAAAAAAAAAAAGAATAAAACAATAGATAATAAAAAAAAAAAAAAAGAAAACAAACAAAAAAAAAATAATCCCATTATAAGCAAATAAGACTTTGGGATATATATACCAATTACAGTGGTGACCTTCATTCCCACCATCCAAGTGGTCCCCTAAGTTTCTCAGCTGCAATTCATCCAGCAAGTTTGTAAAGTACTGTATTCCATGCATACCATCCCTTTCTTCTGAAATATCACTAGTATCTTCTGTTTTCTCCAGTTATCCCTGACTGCGATACAACAGTAATGCAGACTTTTCAAAAAAGAATAAAAGGCGGAAATTAGACAGATTCAGAAGACAAAAACATGGTACAGAAAAAAAGTACAAATCATTTACTAGGCAATGTAATCAGGATTATTTCACATATGTACTTATTTGCATAGATGTTTCTTTGATTTAGACAAAATGTTTAATTGCAAGGAAATATAGAAAATAAAAAATGACTCAATGAAGCTAAAGCACTGTGCAGGCATCTTCTAGCAAAACACTCAGACAAGAAAAATAATTTGACATTTTTATGTCAGTGAATTCAAAATATCTGAATCCTCTATAAATCAGTCCAACAAAACTTTATTAGCTGAAGCTAAAGTGTGTCATGCAATTACCAAATCACTCATTTTTCTAGACTGCACTGGTTGGGACTAAGGACAAAGTAAATAGAAAAGGTGTCACTTTTGAATAACACTCTTAGTAGATAAAATGACAATGTGCAAAATGAGATAATCTAATTACTAAATTGGAAATAACTTTCCACTGAAGTTTGATGCATTTACAGACATTATAAATGTGTTCAGCTGATAATCTTAACTAGAAGAAATTCTTTCTTTTTGTTTTGTAGATTTAGCGAAATGTTTTTATTGTAAAGAAAGACACAGAGGCTCTCTTAAAAATCCGAGCTTCTTAATGCCATTTCCTTCAGCAAAACAGGCATCTCTTAGAGCGTCAAGACAAGGCCCAGATATAATAGCAGGACAATATAATGTTATATTTCTTGCCCAAACTGCATGCAGACACCTCATGTTTATTCCAGTTTACTTATTTATGCCATACAAATATTTCTATGTGTTCCATGCGAAATGGGTTGAGACAATTTGGTTCAAAGGGGAGGGAATAAACTGGGGAGCATTACATCACTCAGGAATTTCAAATCCAAACAGAGATCAGACTATCTTGTTAATAGGTTTCTATGTTGAAAAATAATATTTCACATCCTTGGAGTCCTAATCATGAGGCATTTAAAAATATATTAGGAAATAATACAGGTAACAAGAGAAAGGCATGATAGCATTTCGAATTACTCAATTCTGTTGCACAGAATTATCTAATGCTTACTAAGCATCTCTGCCAACTCCAATCTCAGCCTAAGTAAGAGAGAGATAGTGAGCAAGAGAACTTGTATTAATGTCTGCCCCCCAAAATACACGCTTCACCCTACCCCACTCGGGGTTCTCATCAGTTTCAGGCTGCTTATTGAATCATGCTGTTTTTAAAAAAGTCAATGCCACAATATTTCTTTTTAGTCAGGGGTCATTAATAGCATCCTTGCTGATTAAATATTACCAACATATGTATAATTTATTTAGGTCATGTATTATTATTCACTTGGAAATAATGGAAAATTCTATCCTCAATGTTAGTCAAAAGTTGTTTCCTAAGTGTTAATATATTTCAAAACTAAAAGATAAAGTAAATTATTTACAGTTATTTTTAAAATGTAATTTTAGAAAACATTTTTTAAATTTCCGACTTCTATTTTAAGTTCAGGGGTACATGTGCCGATGTGCAGGTATGTTACATAGTTAAATGTGTTCCATGGTGCCTTGCTGCACAGATCATTCCATCACCCAGGTATTAAGCCCAGTATGTATTAGCTATTCTTCCTGATGCTCTTCCCCTCACCCTCTGACAGGCCTTAGTGTGTGTTTTACCCCCTCCTCATGTGTCCATATGTTCTCATCATTCAGCTCCCACTTAAAAGTAGAACATGCGGAATTCGGTTTTATGTTCCCGTGTTAGTTTGTTGAGGATAATGGCATCCAGCTCCATCTATGTCCCTGCAAATGGCATGATCTTGTAAAAAAACTTTTTTTTTTCTTTTTTTTTTTTTTTAAGAGACAAAGTCTAGCTCTGTTGCGCAGACTGGACTACTGTGGTGTGATTATAGCTCACATCAGACTTGCACTCCTAGACTGAAGTGATCCTTCGCCTCAGCCTCCAGAGTCGCTGGCTGCAGGTGTGCACCACCAGACCCACCTAATTAAAACAAGGTTTTTTTTAGAGACGATGGGGGGTGGGTGAGAGGTGGTCTTGCTATGTTGTTCAGGCTGGTCTTGAGCTCCGGACTTCAAGCGATCCTCCCGCCTCAGCGTCCTGTGTAGCTGGGATTACAGGTGCAAGCCACTGGGCCTGGCTCTAACAAACATTTTGAATCATATTTATTTCCACATACAGCACTTTTCTCTGAAAATCTGCACTGTATGCACGCTATTCATTTTGAGCCTACTAGAGTGGCAGTCATATTATTTTTTAAGTTTATTCTTCTCTTTTAAGTAGGTAATAAAGAGCAATTTCTATAGCATTTTAGGCTGAGTCTATGTTGGAATTACCATATGTGCACATGATTCTAGACACAAACAACATTACTGAGATTCTTGTAGGAACCACCAGAACTCAAGATTTGTAAAATATTAATCAAATTGAGTAAAGGAATTTGTTCCAGAATAGTTTAGGACATCCATTATAAAATTCTGGTTTTCTGTCATTGAGTATCCTCTTAATTTGAGCAAATTTTCTGTTGAACTTGTATCAGAGGGTTGCCCTTCCTTTGATAGCTCCTCAGTAGGCCAAGAGCAAAGTGAATGTAAGATAATTGAGTTATTCCTAAAATAAACTTTTTCTACTCTTCTGAGTTTATTTTTCTAAGGGGAGAAAATGTTTCCTCCAATTTTCTTATGAAGAGCTGATTAATCCTAAAATTTGAAGCCTAAGAAAAGGAAGAAACTATTGTGAGAATCAGAGTCACTCATGAGGAATTTAAACCACTGCAGAGATAAAACCCTGTGTAACAGTTAATAGCTCTACATACCGGGAAAACATAGTGGACCCTTGTAAAGAAAGAGTAATACGTTCTCAGTACACAAGAAAGCTACTTTAGTTTTTAATCCTATAGATCATGGTTTCATTTAAACTAAATTTTAATAATATGTGCTAATGAATAAAATGCGATTTTAAAAATAATAAATGAAACTTAACAAATTGCATATGGTTAGTTTGCATTTAAAAGACTAAAGTATTTTTCCATTGCAATGTTTGCATTTCTAAAGGATGGACAAAACCTTTTATTTTTAGCCGGCCAATCTGTACCATGTTTGATTTGTTTTTTGTTTCTTTTTTTTTTTTGGTGAACATTAAAATTCTACATTAAAAATTATAATTACCCTTTACCAGGGACCTCAACTTTCCATCTTATTTCACCACAGATAGTTTTAGTGTCTTCAGTCTTTCATTTCAAAGTGCTTATATTTAATATTTATTACCAAGGAAATAGAAGGCTTAGTCAACTCAATGTTATTTATTTATTTTGCTTTGATCTGTAGGTTGTCATGTAAACTAAGCAGCATATTTCTCTCTCACTTACATATGGGCTTGCTGACTGACAGAGCTCTCAGATTTCTTTGTGGCTAAGGAAAGTTATTTTTGACACAGTGTGAGATATTTTAAAAGAGAGTTTGAAGTGTTAAAGCAGATATCTGGGCCAACAAAAAATGAAGATCATGTTCTTAATTTTGATCATTCCAAAAACTTCAGGCTGAGCTTCCTTATCTCAAAAAAAGCATTGTAAAAAGTGAAGGTGGTTATAAAAAGATGACTTTTAGCTTTTTGGGTTATAGAAATTAGCTTTAAAAATTCATCCCACGCCCCTAACATGATTTTTAGAGTGATTATTTTTTTCTCTCAAATCATGCATATATAGGATTCATCTCTTCGGTCACGCCTTTGTTTCCTGATCAGGCAAATCTCTGAATTTTCTAATTCTAGGTTCTTGATTGTTGCCTTTTAGCAAAGAAACTAATTTTGTGCATTTAAAACATGCATCATAATGGTTAATCCACGTCATTATTGATCTCTAAGTCATAATGTTGGCACAGACTGTACCTCTCATCTTAGTCACTGCTCATAGAAGTATTGAGAATCAAGAAAGGCTGATCTACCTTAAAATGATACAGATAAGAGACCATAGCTCTATTCAACTTTACCAAGAAAGCAAGAACCAATAAAAGACTGAGATAACTGGTAAATCAGGGGTCAATGACCAGCTAATATTGCCCAAGTTAATATGAATATCAAGCTGGTCAATATATCTAGCCAATTCTGGCCCTTCTCTTCCCTTCTGTTCCTTTCTGTCCATTCCTTCTTGCTGGAAAAGACATAATACCTGCAATATCTACCAAAGTTGAGCATCTGTGTATCCTACAACCCAACATATATACTCTCTTTTGAAATTTATACATATATTAAGCAAAGTATATTGGCAGGAATGTTTATAGAAGTTATATTGGTAATAGTCAAAAGCTGAAAACTACACAAATTATAATCAACAATAAAATGTACAAGTTGAGATATATTAATACAATGAAATATTATACAAAACAACGTGAATAACTCTCACGTAGACAAAAATTAAGTAAAGAAGCTAAACGTCCTACATATGTACTGTATGGTTCTATGTGTATAGAGTGCAATGACAGCAAAGCTGGTTTACTGTGATAGATATTAGCATAAAGGTTGTGTTTAGCAGGAGTTAGTGATGAGAGTGGGGCAGAGGAAACCCTTCTAAGGGGAAGAGACATTGTATTCCTTGAAAACACACATGAAGGTGCGTTTAATGTGGAAAAATTCAAGTTGTACACTTGGGATTTGTCTAGTTTCCTATATAGATTACACTTCAATAAAAAAGCTCTGGCCCTTATGGAAAACTTAGATAATAGAACTGTGAAAGTAAAAACAAAACAAGAAAAACCAGAACTTCTTAAACATAGTTAATATTAATCTTCTCTTTTTTTCTTTCCAATCTTTAAAATAAAATCAGTGCTAATAATACAGAAACAGAAACTGAGATATCTATTAATCTGTCTTCCACCTGTCTGTCTATCCCTCACTGTTTTTTAACTTAATGTCATATAAATTACTTACACTTCATTTATATATGATTTTAATATTCTCTCGTATGAATTTATAATAATTTAAATGCCTGCATTTTTATTTGTATAGTCTCAGAAGCATAACTTGAGTCAAAGCCATACAGTTATGAAAGTCTTGATCTTGTAGGACTCTTGATATTGCCAACCAAAATGTCTACTCCAATTTATATCCACACTAACATCATGGGTTGTTATCATTACAAGAAAAAGTCATAACAACACGAATCTTTCATGCCCAAGTGCGCTTTTGTAAAGTCAAAAGTGTACTATTAAGATGTGCTTTTCCTTACATCAAATATGGATGAGAAAAAAGTAGGTGTGCCAAGGAGTTAAAAACTGGAATATTTGTAATTTAAAATATTCTTATCCACTGAATAAATTATTCTGGCATATGGCCACTGATACTTACAAGTAACATGTCAAATTACTTGGTGTGAGTTCTTAAGTACCGTCATAGAAACTAAGAAGGGACACTCAATAGTCTACTTTCTGTTTCATGGAGAGGAATGATAGCAAATTGGTTTTATCCCTTCAAAATTATCACCACGTGTTGATGTACACTATGTTAAAAGATTCCTTCATTTCTATTTACATAACAATAAAATATGTGGCCGTAAACATTTTAAACCAATTAGGTCATTTTTATTTTTTCTTTTCTTCCTCCACAGTCTTGGTTCTTGTGTTTGCTCCCTGAGTGAAGAGTCATGCTTCAAACTGATTCACGGGTCTGGCAGAGACCACTGGTGCTGGCAGCTCTTTGCTGATATTCTGGATGGTCTGAAATTCTTCCCTCTGAGCATCAGTTCATTTGCTCATCGTCACCACAATATTTGGGAGCTTAGAAACCTCGAAAGTATGTTTTTCAATGTTTGGATGAGTGATAAAAACAAATGTATTTTGTGTTGGTTAAATATTTTTGAGACAGAACATTTAGTTATGTTTCTCAGGGTTGATGTGTTCATAAAATAGTATTTCATCAATACTGATTACTTCTGAGTATTGAAGATAATACCACTAATAAATATATGTATAAAATGCTTATTTAAAGGTATAATTCTGTTTACAAAGTGAAGACAGGAAAATTTTGTACTGTGGAATATCATAATTGATCATTAACTCAACAGAAGCCAATGAGGGTATAGATAACAGTCTTTTCCCTCAATTTTAGGGGAAAATTTAGGGAAATATTTGGGGAAAAATGCTTCACAGTAAAGCAGCCTTTTGTGCAGACTCTAGTTTTGGCATAAAATTTACATTTCCCCCACCATCTCAAGACAAAAGTAATTTAAATAACTCACATAAATGAATTTACCAAAAACTATTATTATCTAAATCTATTTTTAGGCATGCTTTTGTTCTTCTTCATGTGCTAAGTTGATAGGACACATATATATTGTCTTTGACTTCTAAAATTAATATTTGATATGAAAGTGATTTCCATGACCAACTGGCATATACTAGAAAACTGAAGAAGCAACAAGAGAAATAAATTTAACAGTTAAATATAAACATGATTTAAATGGAATTTCACATACATAGTCTTCAAATTTATCTCTTTTACCTCACTACATCATTGTCAGATTTTAATGTAAATCTATGTTCTTTGAAAGTAATAAAAATTTCAAGATCTGCAAATATTTGGTGAGTGGCTACCCTCTTTTTATATTCATTCTTAGTTGGAGAGAAAGCTCAGATAAGTCAATACTAAAGCAAGAGCTAGAATGAAGATGAGAGAGAGCCACAGCTAGGGAGGAAGAGAGAGCTATAGGAATAATCAGGGAAGAGTGTGACAATATTTTAATGGGGGAAAGATCTGAGAAGGCTTCATTGAGGGTTGACATTTGAGTCAGACGTTGAAAGAGATCTAGGACTCTAACAGATTGAACTAGAAGGCAGAGGGCATACCAGTCACAGAAGAGTGAAAGAGGAAATCTGTCCAATATTCTCCCGTTATCTACACATCCAGAGTCTTAATTCTGAACCTGCCACGAAGCCAGTCTTCACACTGCTGTGAGTCATCTTTTGAACAGGCAAGCAGCATCACATTCGCCTCCCCACTGGTTTAAAGTGCAATAAACTTTCAGTTTATTGTATGTCATGAAAGCATGTCATGAAAAGGTTTCTGATCATCTAGACTAAGTTTATCTCACCCCCTATCTCTCATTACCTGCCCTTGCACCACTCACTGTCACTTACCTGTCATAGCAAACTGTTTGTACTTTCCTAAATACATCATGATCTTGCATAAGCTTCATCCTCTGTCTGGAATAAGCTTTTGTTCATAATTTATGTAGCTGATTTTACGCTCATATATCACAGCCAACTCGAATAAGATGGCAAATGTTAGACATCTCTTACTTTAACCCCTGATCTATTTGCCTTCTGTAGCGGTCCCCTACAAGAACCAGGATAGTCCTTGTCCTCAAACAAGTTCCCTTGTTTAAATGTGTGTTCCCTACATGCACTTCTTTGTTCTGGTGACCATTTCAGTTGTCTGCGTGTTTGCTTCTCCCTTGCACCATAGATACTGTGGGACTAAATTTTCTATCCTTAGAACCAAATACAAAATAGAGGCACATTTGTTTTGGTTGTTAAGTTACACAGAATTGGGCAAAGGCAAGATGACAGAATACAGACACTGTTTGGGGAACAAAAGAGAGAAGCAAAAAGGCCTTAAAATAATGAGAAAAATGGTTGGTGGAAATAAGGGGGTCATGTGGAGGGCTTCGAATGCCATCAAATGGATTTAGATCTCTATTCTATTTTCATAGAAATGCAAGCAAATATTTTCAACAGATGAATGACCCAGTTTGCCCTTTGAAACCGGATATAAAGAACATTAACATCAAGTTAAAGTTTGACATAGAGAGCAACTCATATCACATTTAACTCAAGTCATGCTTATATTTTTATTGTTATCCAAAAAACATACGTGCTAAATGGAAGTCTTGTTAATTATGATTGTTATTGTTTATAATAAAAAATGCTAAGGTTGAGTTTCAAGAGAGTATAAACACATTTAGAGTATATTACATTTATTAGTAACAGAGAGCTTCAACCATATTTTAAGAGAAAACTGTTAGCAATAACACTTAACATAGTAAAATGGTATTCAATGGGTCTTGACAATTATAACTTCACATAGATTCCTAAATAAGGCATCAGTGAATTTTTGTTTCTTAGGTATTGAACACTAAGCCACATTCTGTCCTTTATTCTGATGTATCATGTATGCTTGTCTGTGTCTGTGTGATTTCAAACTATGTATTTCTCTATGGTGGCCCTATTAGCATTTCTTGCTGTCATGGGCAATCAGTTTTAAAGTAAATAACTTAGTATTGGTTTTGCAATATCTTTTGGTGATTCTGTTCCATTGGATAGAACATGGAGCTTGAATAGATCTGTTTTATACATTTTTACAGCAAGAAAATAGAATATGAGCATATGAAAAATTCATCATGACTCTCCTTAGTCCTTCAAATAACTTCATCTTGAATTTCTATCCTCAGAAAAAGCAATTGGTCATCTTAGATATAATGATATGACTCAGGGGCACGTCCACAAACAGTGTATCAAAGGAAAAAAAATGAATCTCATTTTCTAGAGTCTGCAGAATGTTAGTGTAAGGAAAGGTTAAAAGAAAACTAAAATGATTTAGAAGTCATAGTAGGTAGGACAGTCTAAAGGCATGAATCTGTGCTCCAGAGATTACTTCAAAATTCATTGACCTTATAACCACAACATAAAATGATTTTGTATTCAACACAGCAGTAGTTCTCTAAATTAATCCGCTATAGGTATATCAGAATTTGATTTAAACAAGTATACTGATCTCAGTGACTAGAGAGGTTGACGTCTAAGAACATAAGAAGACTAATTTTTCCAAAAAAGAAAAAAACGTAAAAGAATATAGTCTCTCAGCTCCTCAATTCTTATTTTTGATTTTGCCCAGATGCAAATAAATAAATAATAAAATTCACAGAAGACTGCCTTAAATGTAAGCAATCTGTCCTTAACTATATATTCAAGATGACATCCTTGGATCAAGTCAAACTATTACGTTATTCACGTACGATTCTTTTGGTCTCTCATAGATTTTTTTCCCCCTGAATTGTGTTTTGGTGGAATATTATCAGCCTGTATTGAGTAGAGATATGAAAAAACTAATCTATAATATATCACTGCACTTATTGTGGATATAATATAAAAACATAGTGCCATGTATTTCAGAATTTCTTTTTATGAGGATATTTTTTGGTGGAAATTACTCAGACTTTTCTGTGATATCCATTTTCCGTTTATTTCATAGATTTAGAGATTAATGTGACTATCTTATTTTCCTTTATACATGACTATAAGATTACTAAGAAATGGAAGTTGGATTTTGGAAGGCATTCTGGTGACCCCATCTGAATCCCTTTGCCTCAGATGCATCCATACTCTAGTGACAGAGAGGGTTGTGGTTGCGGAAGTCTCACTTCTGTTGTCTCTGAAAATTACCCTTCACAGAATAGAAGGTGCCTCAATAGGCCGCCAACCACGAATGACTGCTTAAGGAGACACCAAAGAATCACCTCCTTTCCTCATGGTGGAACCAACTTTTGATACAAATCAGCTTCAGAACCTTCAGTAACAGCCGACTGAAGGGAACATTCAAGGGGAGACCTCCTCACTCTTGCTTAGAATTATTTCCTGAACCATCCTACTTCTCAGGATGTATCATAGAAACATTTTTTCTAAAGGAAAATATGCAGGGTACTTTTTATTGTAGACAAGTTTTGATTGCAAGGTAAAGAAGGCCTATTGAGATACTCAAAACTCATCTGAATGCCTGGAATAATAATCCTGTCCTAAGAATTTGAAACAGACATTCTATTAAGTTCAGAGGTCTTTGTCATTAGATGAAAATCATGCGTTTACATTTCTTAGAATCTTATCAAATTCAAGTGTCCTTAGAGTTAGACATTCCCATCTCTGTACATATGTATATTTTTAAAAGGAAAAGAAGTGCAAAGTGATCCAACCAGGTGATCACTGGAGTAGGATACCAATATTTCTGTGACTAGAGGAGAAAAATTATGTACCTCAAAACCAGAGGTTTAAGCCACATGAAAAATGAAAGCAACCATTGGATAAGCCTTGAACTTTGAGATATAACAACTTTAGAATTGTCATAAGAATTAACTCAGAGCTCCAGCTGAAATATTCGGTCCTTTAGAGCCAAAATTAATGGGGATTGTAGTTGTTTATTGGTGAATTAACTATCTCGGTTAAATGGCTTGACTTCATTACCTTGAGATTCATCTTTCAACATCCAAAATATTTAGAATTACATATAAACCATTACAGATTTTGGGTCTCAACAGTGGCAGTCATACCTCTCAGGGATAGGTGCTCTTTGAAAATTTTGCTTTATAGAAATATATTAAATAATACCTACATGAATTGGGGAATAGAGCACTTTTTGTTAAAACAACAAATATTACAATGATATCTCAACAAATGAATTTAAGATTCAATACAATATCAATGAAAACCCCATAAGTTTTCCATTAAACTTGACAACCGTATTCTAAAATCCACATGGACAAAGGGATAAGAATAGTACAAGGTGGATAATTTATTCTATCAAATATAAAAAGGTATTTCATCGTAGAACAATTTGCGTAATTTATTAATGAAACAGAAAAACTGACTTATAGAATGAGGTAGAGCACGCGGGGGAAAAAACAAAGCATGTATGGAATCTTGACAGCGGGCATTACAGGTCAGCAAAGGAAAAGACTGACTTTCCAGTAACTGGAGACAGAAAAACTGGAAGTGCACATGAAAAGAAAAAAAAAGAATTCTAAATTTATACCAGCCACAAAAATTTATTTCACAGATTAACAATTTTGTTACAAATCTAAAAGAAGATCATTCAGAGTATCTTTATCACCTTGAAATGAGTTTTTTAGAGCAAACCTCACAGTTACAAACTACAAAATTTATTGTTAATTTCAATGATATTGAGAATTTCTTTTCCTGAAAACATATCTTTGAAAGAAGGAAAACAGAAATCATGAACTGAGAGAAGACATTACAGGCAATAAATTAACTCTAATGCTATATAAAGAACTCCCAATGTAAAAGAAAATAGCAAACAAAATGGGTTTTTTGAACGGGCAAAAGTCATAAACAGACATTTAATTTAAAAAAATCCAAACGGGCTCCAATGATGGTAAGAGCAGTAAGTGAAATACACAATAAAACTGTAATAGGATAGTATTTCAAATTGACCAGATTGGCAAAAAAATGTAAAAGCCAGTTAATATTCAAGTGTTTGCAAGGATACTGAGAAGCTGACATTTCCTCTTCTGCTAGTAAGAGTGTAAATTTAAACAACAACTTTAGAAAACATTTTTTCATTGCATATGGAATTGAACATTCATACATCCTACAACCAAGCAATTCTACTCCTAGATTTCTATCCTGAAGAATCTCTTGGATTTGAACACCGGTAGATAAATATATTACAAATTCAAGAAGCTTGGTCTAAACTTTATTTTCTTGAAATAATGGCAAATAAAATATACATGAATAGTAAATGGATACATAAAATGTAGTATTTTCAGTAGAGAACACAGCAATGATAAAATTTATATAATGCTCTATGCATGAACATAAATAAATATCACTAATAATGTTGAAAGGAAGAAGTCATGGAAGAACATATAAAAAGATTCCTTTCATGTTAGGTTCTACAACTGATAACAATGCAAATATGTTAAAGCTACAGGGAAAGGGAGGAGAGAGGTTAATACCATAAAAGTGATGAGATTAAGATGGCAGGGGTGAATGAGGAAGATGTTATCCAAGAAGAGTTACAAGCAGAAGTTGGATCCCAAATCACTGGTAATCTTTGTTTTTTTTATACATTAGTTGATAAACTTTATTAGTGTCCATTTTATGATAATCAGTCCAATTGTATCCTCTTTGTCTCATTCCAGTTGTCTGCATACAAATAAATATCCATCTTACCTAGCTACTTCAGGTTTTAACTCCCATTCATATTTTTTTGGGTCATAACATACATATTTGTGTACATCATATCCACATCAATGCATATATTACTGAATATATACATATATGTATATATCCAGTCTCATTATTTAACCCCAGACTGAACATTTAAAGTTTTAACTTTATAAAAATAAAGTTGTTGAAAACTACAACAATTGATCACACCAATGATCATGTTCATCATTAGGATATCATGAGTAGAACTATATACGTAGTAATGTTCACAGATTTTATTACATTTCTGTTTTTTTTTTTTTTTTTGGAAACAATACAGAAGTTGTTTTTTGGCATTTTGTTTTATTGAGACAGGGTCTTGCTCTGTCATCCAGGCTAGAGTATAGTGGTGTGATCATGGCTCACCGCAGCCTCAAATTCCTGGGCTCAAGCAATCCTATCTCACCCTCCCGAGTAGCTGGGACTGCAGGTGCACACCATCAGGCCTGGCAAATTTTTAAACTTTTTCATAAACACAGGGTTTCACTCTGTCATCCAGGTTGATCTCAAACTCCTGGCTTCAAGCAATCCCCTTGCCTCGGCCTCCCCTTGTTCTAGGATTACAGATATGAGCCACTGTGCCCAGCCCAGAAATTGTTTTCTCTCTTAATACTTTTGCGTTTCCCCTATTACAACAAGCATATAAATATTCATTTTGCTTCTTATGTTACCATTTGTATCCCTTTAATTTATACAAACCTTTAGTCAAAATAAGTGGCAAATTCAAACTTTTACTTCTGTGGGTAACATCAAAAGTAAATTATTCAAATCCCCAGATCCTCTAAAATTTTATTTATCATAAATCAAATTATAGGAGTCTATAATTGCAAATCATCTTTCCTAAAATAAATGTCTGAAAGGTTATTATGCAACATGTTTTGTATAATAATATTTCAGTACATTATTTGAGGGCACTTTGTCACCATATGCATTATCGCTATTTTTTAGTGTTCTGAAATAAATAAGATCACGGTGCAATTAGTGTTGCTTATAATAGATATGTACAAAACTTAATTAAAATATGATAAATGGAGAATTTTTCCCACTAAGCTGTCACATTATTTTTGGGGAACATCTGTTTATTTTTAAACCACATTATACATCTTGTTCTTGATGTGCATGCTAATGATATTATTATAATATACCTCAGTGCACTTTTAAAAGATCAGAAGTGGGTATGAAATGATATATTTGGGGCCATATCAGTATCTTTGACATTATATTCTACTCTCTTAGTCTCGTCTTCTTCGTTTAAGAGTAAAAATCCAACACTTTCTTTATATCTGTTTTACATTTCAAAAAAGGTTTTAAAATGCACACTTTGTTTTATTTTATTTTATTTTTTTTTTGAGACAGAACCTTCCTCTGTCACCTAGGCTGGAGTGCAGTGGCACGGCCTCGGCTCACTGCGACCTCCGAGGTTCAAACAATTCTCCTGCCTCATCCTCCCGCATAGCTGGGATTACAGGAGCACGCCACTATGCTCAGCTACTTTTTGTATTATTTTTAGTAGAGACGGGGTTTCACCATGTTGACCAGTCTGTTCTCAAACTCCTGACCTTATGATCCATCTACCTCAGCCTCCCAAAGTGATGGGATTACAGGCGTGAACCACCGCACCCGGCCCAAAATGTAAACTTTAAATCAACAGAAAAATATATTTAATTTGATAACATACTTCATAACTTAAAATTCTATTACAATAAGTCTAATATGATTCCATAGTGACAAGCTGATTGGAGGCAAATAGCAACTCTTAGGTACCCTGATCTGTTGAGCTGGCCTTCATGACAGGAGGTAAAAGGAAAAGTCAATTGGAAATGGAAATGTGGAATCCTAAAAATGTATCTCATGCATTAATTGTTTAACTATAGAAGAGGATAAAATGCATATTAAGCCAGCCCAAGGGAAAAAGAAATATAAGGAATTCTGACTATAAATTTAAATTTTGTGAGCAATATAACATATATACAAAACAAAGTTAAATACACAAAACTGAACAAATGATTGTAGCTTAAATAGCTAATTAAACTAAATTTTAATTAGTGAATTAAAAAAATCGTAGTGATCTTTCATTTTAACAGGAAGAAATACAGTCTAGAACAAGAGTTGAAGTTTACAATTTAATAGTAACACACACAGACAATTTTTTTTTTTTTTTTTTTGAGACCAAGTCTCGCTCTGTTGCCAAGGCTGGAGTACAGTGGTGTCATCTTGGCTCACTGCAACCTATGCCTTTCAGGTTCAAGAGATTTTGGCTAATTTTTGTATTTTTACTAGAGAAGGGGGTTTCACTATGTTGGCCAGGCTGGTCTCGAACTCCTGACCTCAGGTGATCTGCCCGCCTCAGCCTCCCAAAGTACTAGGATTACAGGTGTGAGCCACTGCGCCTGGTCCTAACACAGACAGACTTGCTTGCTTCTGAAAAGAAAGACAAGAGATAAGATACAAGCAATAACATGACATCATGTGAGGCTCATTGAAGAAACCGAGACCGTATGGTCTGGACCACAGAGCGATGTGAGGGATAATAATGGAAGGCCTCTCCCACAGCACTTGTTTTAAGTGGTTCTATAGGACAAATTCAACAGAAGCAAGGAATTTTTACACAACAAATGTCCGAAAATGGAATGGATCATGAGATCTTCACCAATTAATATTTAGCTTCTCCCTGAACAAAACAAGTGGTGTCGAAAAAAGGATTGAAGTGCTAGATAGAGATTTAACAAAACAAACTCTTCGCCTTCTTTCAAACTTTAAACTCTTTGCTTTATATCTTAGATTGTTACATCATGATTATAAAATCTAGGTAATTAAAGACATTAAAAATTAAATTGACTACAGCGTGAATTAATTTGAACCTAGTGATTATACAGTATTTGAGGATTATAAATATAAAAGTGTCAAAACTAGTCGTTAAACAAACAAAAACCAGTCCATAAGTGTACTAATGTTATGGATACACTAGGTAGAGTTGTTCATTTTTCTATTCCTAACGAATATGTAATATTAATTATAATGTCTGAATTAGAAGAGACACAGCCTGTTAAGCTGCTTCTACTTCTGTTAATTGTAAAAGAATTTACTTGGGTGGTGGGGTTAGCCTACCCATCTATTACTGATGCTACTGTTACTAGTACTACCCCTATAACTCACTTCTACTACTGCTACTGTTCCAACTACTCACTATTGTTGATAGTAATAATACTAACACTGCTAAGAAATAACATTTACTGAGTTGTTATAATGTAACCTGTTAGTACTCTTTTTGGTATATTATATAAGTTGAGAAATTTATCCCTTAAGCAACCTTACAAATAATAGGAGGTGCTATTCCTAGCTCAATCTTAAAGATAACTACATTGTGGCAAATTTAGGTTGATAAATTTGCTCAAGGTCATGCAGGTGTAAAGTGGCAGGGCCAGCATTTCATATCAGGCAATGATTTCAAAATTTGTGATCTTATCATGGTATGCTCTAGTCAAGGAAAGGTTTCAAATGTATTCCAATATAAGCATAATTTCTAAACACAAAAGCAATATTCATTTATAGCAAGAAGTTTTCTCTAAACATAGCACATAATTCTAATCACATCTTTACACTATTCTTAAATGTAAACTCAGTCTCTTGGGTAATTCTATTCATTTATCTTTTTTATGTTTTGTAAGGGTCCTCCGTAAAACCTAATATTTTTACAGCATTAGTACTTATTATTAATTAGCAGTTTATTTGTTGATAATGTCTGCTATTTGTCCTCCATTATACTGAAGTATTCTTGCCTATTACAGGGTAATCCCTGCATGCCACCTCAGAACCCAAGTTTATATTTCTGGAGAGGGTAGCTCTCCTTCCCATGATATGAGCTTGATGTCATTTAAATAAAAAAGTTGGTATATATAGAGACCTTTTTCTTCTTTTAGTAATATCAAGAAGAAAGATTAATAATTTAAAATATCTGTCATTATTATCATATAATTAAGCAAGTTAAAATGGAATAGATTTCATAAGTGTCAACATGTCGCAGCCTGAGAAATGATGTCATTGTAAAAGAAATTCTGCTTGAGTGAATTACCCGTCATTAACTACGTTCATTGATATCTCCATTATTGGTTGTTTTCACATATTTGTATCCAAGCCTTTGAAGGGATGGTAATTTCTACCTCCAAGATTCAGTAATTGGCCAGACATGGTGGCTCATGCCTGCAATCCCAGTACTTTGAGAGACTGAAGGAGGAGGATCGCTTGAGACAAGAAGTTTGAGACCAACCAGGCACCACAGGGAGATCCCTGTCTCTACAGAATTAAAACAAACAAACAAACAAACAAAAAACCTTTAGCAGGGTGTGGTGCTACGCATCTGTAATCCCAGACACTCAGGAAGATGAAGTGGGAGGCTTGCTTGAAGCCAAAGTCGTTGAGGCTTTAGTGAGCCGCGATCAGGCCACTACACTCCAGCCTGGGCCACAGAACACACTCCACCACAAAAACAAACAAACAAACAAACAAACAAACAAAAAAACCACTCAGTAATATATGTGTAGGGAGCTCCTCAGCTACAACAAAATAGCAAGACTCCTGCATTTTCTCAAATATTTTATGATATGGAAAAAAATACCAAAATGAGTTCTCTGATTTATAAAATAATTTGGTAGAAGAACATTCATTTCACTCGGGGAACAAAAATAAAATTGACTAAATACTAATTCAGAAACAGGAGCTTATTAAAAAAGAATATATTTATAGATGTGCTCTGATGAGAAAATAAAAATGACCCTGTGTACATTTTGAATATTCTCAGTAAAAGGGATAAATCAGATAAATGAATACATTAATGATTAACAGAAATCTTCAAACAGATTAGTTTCTTAAATCAAGGTGTTCTACAAGTGTCTTCATGAATATTTATAAAATCTACTTAAAATATTTGAGTTTTTTTTTGTGGAAGGAGTCAATAAAAGGAAAGTCATGTTATAGTTTAATGATAAATACCTAAATAGTTAACACATTTAGCCTATAAATTATGCTTTTAAAAAAGCAAAGTTTAAAAAAAAATGTTTATGGTGCCAATAGACGTAAGTTCTTCGTTAACAGCACACAGATACGTGACGGCCATAGTGTGTCAGGTACTAAACAGCCATGTCATCTTCACAACGATCACATAGAATGTAATTATCATCCTTGTTGTACATACGAGGAACTTAGGCAGAGACAGGTTAAGAAACAGCCAAGATTGACTTCAACATCTGGGCTGTGAATAGATACCTAAAGTAGATGATTCTATAGTTTTCCCCTTACATTTCTTTGCAGGGAGGCAAACATTTTGTATTTCAAGATTCAGCTTATGATCCAGTTCTTAGCAATGGACTTGTCACTAGTTATTGGAAAAAAAAAATGAAAGAAAAAAAACAAAAAGACTGGGGTAAGGATAGGCATATGATTCAGTACAGACCAACCTAAGCTAATAAATCTAATTTTAGAGACTTTTACTGATACTGATGAAAGAGTCAAACTCCTTTTACTGAGTCTTTGAAGAGAAGTGACTGTAAACCCAGGGAGAACGTGCCTGAGAAGAGAACCGGCAGAGATAGACAGGGGGTTGGGGAGAAGGAGGGAGGGATGAAGGGAGAAAGGAAGGAAGAGAAAGAAAAAAGGGAAAGTAAGAAAAAATAATAATAATAATACTGAGAGGTGAAGACAAGTTATCTGAATATATCCAGTCTGAATAAATAAATACCCAGAGACTTTTCAGTTATATGAATAATGTATTAGTTTTATGAAAAATGAGATAGATTTATATTACACACAAATAGAATTCATCAGTGAATTAATTTGTTTAGGATACAAAACTAAATAGAGCACTTTGATGGCTGATTTAACACTGAGATTTTCATATTGATGTTTCTGTTATGAAAATGTTATTCTTAATCTCTTTTATAGAGTGGCATTTTATAAGATTTACATAAGAAAGATGAAGAACTAAAAATGCTTGAAAAACTACAGTTTTGAATAATTTATTATATTCTTTAACACCCCAACATTCTATAATACTCTGAATTTCATTTTTTGACAACTAAATGATAAAACTATGTCCAATGATTATCAGGAAGTACTTTTTGACATTGCAGTAAAGGGAAATGAAGATAGTAATTATTCAATTCTGATTGTATTTCAGACACTATGCTAGGTTTTTTGTATAAATTAACTTGTATTTTCTATTAATCATTTGTTTCAGATTATTTTCCATTAGATATTTTGAGTTTCTTCCAACATTATTAAAGTCGTGAATTCTAAGTGTGTATTTTCTCCTTTCTTTTTATTTTCAATTCTAGTCTTTTTAGATTATTACCATACATTATATGACATGTTTTACCATAGATTTAAAATGAATAGCAGACATTTGAAAAATTGTAAGATGTGTACAGTATCTAAAGTTAATATAGAATTTTCATTAAAATAAAGAATTTTCATTAAAATAAAGACTTTTCATTAAAATCGTAATATATTTACAATCATTTAAAATGCTGGAAACTTCACACAAAAATGTGCAAAGATCATTAATAAGTAGCTTGACTTAGAGAAATTAAGTTCAAATGAATAATAGCTACATGAAGAGATGCTTAAGGTCTCCAGCAATCAGGTAATGGTGGATTTGAACAAGAGATACTACTTAACCATCTGAATGGTGAACTTGAAAAGATGGAAGAGCCTTACCACCTACAGGTGAGGTATAGGCTGACTAGAACTCTCATGCACTGTTAATAGGAGTGTAGACTGGTAAAGCTATTATATAAAGCACTCTGGTAGTATTACGTGAAATTAATTATGCACATGCTTTAAATCTAGCTTTTATCAGAGAAAAACTCTTACATCAATTTGTAAAACGAAATGTGTGGCAATATTCACTGCAACTGTGTTCAGTTAGTGGATTGATTGGATGATCTATGTGTTCAAACCAGGGAAGTGAATAATTAAAATATGGTGACGGTTACTATCAACCAACCAGTCTATGGTATTTTGTTGTAGCATCTCAGACTGACTAAGACAGGGTATTAGAGCAAGTACCTACAGGAGGTGTAAAGGAAACATAGAGAAAGGGAAAAATAAGTAAATTAAGAGAGAGATCTTGCTGTAAGCAATAATATTGGCTTACATTTAACAGAGGAATATGCTTAACACAACTTTCTGCTGTGAGGTCAGTCCAGAAAAAAAAAAAAAAAAATTGTTAAGCAATAAAATGATTGGACATTCAATTCCACATCATGCTATTATTATTCACTTATTTACCAGTTTCTAATTCCTTATTCTTTATGAAATTTTGTTATTTTAAGACTCATAAACTTCTTTACAATTCTTCTGCTTTTTCTCATTTTCAGGAACGTTGTACATGTCCCAGTTACCATTGTCTTTAATGACATAAATATCTCCAAATCCACCTTTGTCTCACTCCAATTTATTTTCCACAACTGCATTCAGATTAGTTTGTCAAATAAAGACCTATAATCATCTCACTATACATGTCTTTAATGTTTTCCCACTGCTGTTAAAGAAATACAAAGTTTTTAACTTTTTTAATACCCGACATGGGGCCCATCAACCCTTGTATCTTCATATCACGCCATTCATACCCACTTTCAGCTCTTTCTTCCCCCATCTGGAGCATCACTTTTTGAGAGAAGCCTTCTCTTATTTCCTAGAATGTGCCATGTCTCCATATTGCATAGTCTCAGGGCATTAGATATCACCCTCTAATAGAACATATATTGGACTTTCAATTTTATGTATGTTTCATAATTGATTACCATCCACGTCACCATTAAATCTAAACTCTACAAAGACATGAGTTGTGTCTGCTTGTTGCTGATTTTCTCGCTGTACTTGGTTCACAGTAGTTATTAAATAGGAATGACTGAACTAGTCAATTACCTAAATTAAAAACAAAAGCACTTAGTTTAGTATTTCTAAGTTGGTATATTAATAAGCAGGTAGATTTTATATAACTGAAAAGTTTTATTTAGAATGCAACTTAGATTTTTACTTGAAATATATATGACATTAATATGTATTTTATTCAGTTTATTTTTCCTCCCATATTTTCTCCAGACATATATCCAGCATATGTTTCTGTAGTCTTGGGGAAGAGACTTTAGGTGTGGGGCAAAAGTAGAAGTTATGAGTTGATAACACGCATTTCTGGCTGTGGTTTTCTAGAATCTTGAAGGTTTGTCTTAAAAGGGAAATGATATAAAAACCAAGAGGAACAAGAGAGTAACAGAGGGGACAGTAGACAGACAGAATATACATACATATTGTACATAAAGAATGTACACACATATTGAAGGAAAGGAGCTAAAGTTGATTTCCGAAGAATGAGAGGAAGAATGTGGTGGGTAGGTACCTTGAGTAGCCAAATCTAGAGTCCACAGGCCCTAACTCTGTGCCCGTCTCCCAAGTAGTACATGGAAAGAAGACAAGACTTCAGTGAATAGGGGCTGCATGGTGCTCTGAGTGAAAGTAGATTCTAACTACAGGGCTTTCCGACTAAGCAATGCCTGTGCCATCAAATGCAAAAGACCATTTAGCATTGCCCAATAGGACATTATTGGTCACCATGATTAACTGAAAAACCAAAGCCCTTCTTCCATTTTCCTCATATAAGTCAATAGAGGATAAACAGAAAGAGAGTGATGCTTGTCAGTGGCTTTTAGACCACAGAACTTTTCAGTATTATAAAAACGAACATTTCTGGGACTGAACCCTGACAAATGAAGACAAAATCCTAGGGGTTATAGCTCTGACTTACGGATTTTCACAAAGCCTCACTTATGCATACTAAGACTAAAAATTGCTGAAGAATGGCGGGCTGGGCAGTCACAAGGTAGAGAGCCAGGAACTCTGCTAAAATTAGCAGCTTTGGAGAGTTGTTCATAATTCTAGCTGAATGTAGGTCTCAGTAAAGGCTCACATCAAAAGCAGAGCGCTGAAAACTTGGGAAAATGAGACGCAGTTTGACTAGAATAAATCACAGCATGAGACATCAGACAGTCAAAGGCCAGACCAGAATAGGAAACTTGGAAAAAGCACTATCAGAGCATGAAACAAGGTAGCTGTCCAAGAGACTGCAGCAAATCTCACTAATTAGTTCATTGTCCTGTAATGGGCAAAGTCACGGGAGAAGAAGGCTCTGACAACAGTCACAATGAAAGATTGATTTTGCAGTAAATGTTGATTCCAGGTGCTGAGCCTCTTCTAGACTTTTCTATTGTGATAGGAACTCCTCTTTGTACTTGTTCAGCCTAAGCAAATAAAGAGGAGTGGGTTACTGAAGTCAGATATGAGTTAGTAAAGAAAGAATACTCTTATCTATAGGCTAACTGGCTTCTCAAAAATTAGGTATTTTGGTGAGGAGTGTTCTATTTTTTTTCCCCCAAAACATTACCCAGAGCTTGCCACAGAGCGTTCATGGATTTAAGACATACTTGAAAAAAATTTTGAAATGATTTCATTACATGAAGAAAAAAATAGGCATTGCAGCGTGCTGTTATCAAGAAATACAGACAGGAAAATAAATGCTGCAAGTGTTCATTTTCTATGTCTCTGTCAAGGCTTGTTTCCTTTACTCAAGTTATACTATTTTTAAATGAGCGCTCATCCAGTTACTCTACTTCATGCTAACATGGGACACCTACTACACTTGACATGAGCATTGATTTACAGACATAAATGGAAGAAAAACGTAAAAATGCAAGCATCTGACACACAGAAGCAATTTATTTATCCTGTCTTTCAACTGACAGACCAGCTTCAAATTTCTAGTGATGTGTTTTAGCATGAGTTAAAGAGATGTCATTCAATAGTAAAGAAAGAATAAAAAGTGAGGCCAAAAATAGTGATAAGAAACTAAAATCTCTTAAAAACTAGTGCCCGATAAAATTTCAAAGTAGCTGTGTGGATACTTTGTTCTTAAACTATAATTTTCCTTTCACTTATTCAATTCTCTTTTCTTGTTTCAAATTCAGATTATTTTACATACATGCATCTCATCAAGTTTTACATTTGTTTCTTCAGAATCAGTTGAAAATCTTTGACTAAAACACATACTCACGCCCAGATTGCTCTGACAGGGTATTGGAAATGAGTTAAAACACAGAATTTGTTACCTAACAAATGGAAGATCAGTGTAGACCTTCTTTCTGCTCAGACTATTTAGCTGGCTGAATAGACCCCTGTAGGCAAAGTCAGCAAAACTGTTTTCAAAGGTTGGCAAGAGTTTCTTAGGGAACATTCTAAGTACCTTACTTCGCAAGAGAGCTTACAGTTTAATATGCTCACTCTGAATATCTGTTCTTATTACCTAATTGGTTGAAGTTATTAAAAACTTCTCAGCGAGTTTAGTTTCAATTCACACCTTGTAAAAAAAGGTTAAAATACGCACACAGAAGACTCTTGTAACAGAAAGAGCAGTGTTGCTCTTTGGAATGACACATTATAACACAAAAAGGAGGGCCTGAAGCTAGACTATGAGATTTAACACTTAGCTCTGTGGAATGGGTGAAATGCAACGTTTAACATCAATCTTTAGTTTTTGGTTAATACAGCTCATTATGGAGCAGATGGCTTAAATGTTTTGCCATTTCCTGCCTATTTTTTTATAGGACAAGAAATTAGCCTCTTTTTTAAAAAAAAAAAAAGAAGAAGAAGAAGAAGTTAAATGTCATAATTGTGAGGTGTGTAATTTTCAGAAGAGATGCTAAAAGTAATTTTGGATTCACTTTAAAAGTTTATAAAATTCAGGTGAAATATTTCAGTAATGAAGTGTTTAAAGGAGACATTTAAATACTCACCTATAATTCCTTCATGTGTGCTATTATGATTACCTCAGTCGTAATGCTCTGAGTCATTCTCTGCATTTTGATTGCAGATACAGGGAAGAACTATTTGATTCATGGGTTGTTCAAATTAAACCTCCAAAGTCTATGCACAGAGATGCATGCACTGGCTGTTTCTTCATGCCCTCCACATATTTTTTGAAGTAGTTAGTCCTATGCTGCACTTTTCTGCTATGAAGTCTAAGTGGTAACAACTGATAAGTTTTAATTATTAAAAAAGATCGAGCATTTGAGCATGGCACAAACATATATAGCTTTAAGAATGATGACCGAATACGAAACATGACACTCTGGAAAATGTCCAGAGACTGCATATAACTAAGTTTCCATCTATATAATAGAAATAAACAAACCCAAGGAGCTCTACATTTGCCTTTCTGTCTTTTCGACGTATACGGTGGGCACCATCTGTGGATCAACTCTGGCTGGTATTAAGCTTCTCATGCCTGAAGCTGCGTTTGGTGTTCATGCTCAAGCATTACTGAAGTACATGCTGAAATCTCCCCTGACTATACGTGTTCGTTTGATTCTCTTGATAGAATGCCCTTCATTTCTACCACCTTCATTGACATGAGTAATTTTAATTAGAAGTTCAAATATCTAATGGAAAAGTAAGATGGCCTTGCAAATTAACACAATCTGTCAAGAATTTGGTCCTTTATGACGGTTTAATCAAAAGATTTTTGGTGATGAAATCTTAAGCATTTCTCAGACGCTGTTAGATCAATATGTTCACCTAACATCAACCCTAACTCACATCAGTGAAAACATCACAATATTACTGAGAATCAAGAAAGTCACTATTTTACTCAAATATAAAGAGTATCAAATAAAAGTTGTGTGTGTCAGCAATAGAGTATTTTCTGGAGGCCTCTGACACTGCATGACATGTGGTTGGAGAGCTTAAAGCCCATTTCTGTAGAAGGAAAAGCTATGGATCAATAGTTTTATTCTGTTATCTCCTATTTTTATTTTGAGTTGATTGCTGTACAAAGTACAGTGATTACAAAAAATATAGTAAGAACCAACATGAAGTTTTCTCTATCTAAATCAATTATAACTTCTTATTATACTCATTTAGTTTTGCTTCATATTTCTTGTGTCAGACCTAGAATATTAGGTCTAGCCCCTAGTAAATATTCAACAAATATTTAATAAATAGCTATTTTTTTCTTTAGTGACTTTTAATATAAATTTTATGTCATTTTCATCCTAATAATATTCTTTCCTCCAAATATTTCAAATCCTCGAGCTTCTAAATCTTACACCAAATTTGCCCCCAAATACAGACATTTCTCCAGGAAAGGTCTTGCTGTGTTCTAGATAACTTTTTGTTATTTGTGCATCTTTCTTTCAAGGTAAATATATCCCTACATTCCAGAGTTAATTTTTTTTTTTCTCAAGACCTACAAATAATGGCTTAAAATATTTGTACTCCAAAGACTTTAACTCCGAGTAATTTAATACTGGACACTTAAATTCTCAAAGCATAAACTCACAGATTCCAAAACTAATGATGAATTTTACTCTTTAAGAATCAGTAGGAAGCAATTGATTTTACTGATGAGATTCAAGGCATACAATCACAGAAAATTAAAATTTGAGAGCACGTAGTCATTAGTATAAACAAACTGAAAATAGTCAGCATTCATCAACTGAAGTTTTTGGAAAATAATTTTTAAAGTTAATTTAACATGAATTATTAAATTATATAATCTGCTTTGTTGTACTATGTTATTAGTTATAAATGTTGCTTTCATTTAATAAATATTATTTGTATGAAGGTTACTCTAAGATAAGATGAAATGAATGAAACACTGTGTGGTGTGTGCATGTTTGTGTGTGCGTGTGTGTCTATGTGAGTGCATCACTGAGTCATTTTCTCCTTTGTTTCCCCAGGTCAGATCTTTGGTACAGATGCTGCCATCACAATTGTAGAACACTCACCATTGCCTCACAGGTTGGAGGGTAATATGGTTTGGCTGTGTCCCCACCCAAATCTCATCTTGAGCTCCCATAATCCCCACGTGTCATGAGAGAAACTTGGTGGGAGGTAATTGAATCATGGGGGCAGGTATTTCCCATGCTGTTCTCATGATAGTGAATAAGTCTCACGAGATCTGATGGTTAAATGGCAGTTCCCCTGCATATGCTCTTTTGCCTGCCACCATGTAAGACATGACTTTGTTCCTCCTTTGCCTTCCGCCATGATTGTGAGGCCTCCTCAGCCATGTGGAGCTCTGAGTCCATTAAACCTCTTTTTCTTTATAAATTACCCAGCCTCGGGTATTTCTTCATAGCAATATGACAATGAACTAATACAGAAGGAAAGAAAGAATAACACAGAGAAAGAAGATGGAGGTGGAGGTCAGCTCTGATCTGGCTCGCAGTCTGGGGAGGAATTACAAAATTTTAATTAGGGCCTTGACAAACAACTCAATTAGAGTTTTCTATCACTCAATTCCACATGAAGGAAAGAAAATAGCCAGATGATTCTAGGAGTTAAGAGGCTTTGGGGTGAAAAAGAAAAGCATCCTCACAGATTTTTTCTCATTTTAAATAGCAAGAAAAAATTGTTGATTATGCCTAGAAGTTGAAATAAATGGGAGGAAGTCGGTCAAAGAGGCATAATAAAGATAGACTTATTTTCAGCACAATGAGCTGTAGAGGTAAGGAAATGTTAATGGGCAGAGAAGGGAGACCTCACAACAAGAACTTGGCACGGGTGTGGCAGTAAGGCAGGGCAGAAACATTTGCCAAACAATGTCCTTTATTCCAAGATACCAAGACAATTGTTTTCTACTTCTTAGGAAACACAATGCTTTCTCCCCAGCATGTCTTGTTCTGCAACAGTGAGTATGAAGGATATGGAAGAATGGCCACTCAGAAGAGTTGCTGGTAAAGGATGAATGAGGGATGAATGTTCAACAGTATCTTCATGCTGACATTTTTATCATGTGTTCACAGGACTAGAAAGACCCCACTCTAGGATTTAAGATTTACTGTGTTAAAAGGAAAAAAAGAAGAGAAAAAAGCAACAATATGAATCTAAGAATGAAATGTATGGAGACAAGGACCTTCTAAGCATGAAAACAAAGGTAGAAATATTAAAACGAAACACTATGATTTTTCATAGGAAAAAAATAAAAGGTGAAAAGGACGGGGGCGGGGGGGCATTTCCAACGTAACAAAATGTTAATACTCTTTAGCATAAAAACAAAACAAACAAAACATATTTCAGCATCGAATCAATGCAAATAAAATGACCCCAATAAAAGTCAGAAGAATAGGTACGTATCCAATTTGCCAGAGTAATACTTAAAAAGGAAAAAAAAAATCAAATTGAAACCCAAACAAAACTTTCTTTACACTATGTTTACTAGGAAAGCAATGATAAGTTTAAACTAAAAGATATATAAAAACTGAAAATTTATACTCTCATGGCCCTATAAAACCATATACAACTTTATGCTAACTTATTAAACGTTTTTAAGTGGTGACATTAAATTATTTTAACTATGATTATGTTGGTAATTTCCTGAAGTACAATATCAATATGCATCACGTTCATACTTTATTACTCAGGAAAAAAAATATACCTTGCTTACAATAAACATGTTCCTATGCTCAATTTTCCTCTAAAAATTTCTTCCAGTGGTTTACTCATTTTGTGGCTGCTTAATATGGACACAATTATCTTTAAAATGTAATCAGTCAATTGATAGGTATCATGCTTTGACTTGTAGTCACACAAAAAGCGCTAAAAATTGTTATTCTCTACAGAAAATCATAACATTTGTATTTTAAGTGTTAAGTGTGTGACCCAGATATTCATTTGTATTTGCATGTAATTTGCCATAGGCATTGCCAACAGATTAAGAGAATTAGTTTTGATAAGGATTATATAAGGAGGACAAGGAGAAAGTATACAGAACCAATAAAATTTTCACTGAGATTAACCAGATCTTTAGATTTCACTTTTCCCCAATGACTTATTAATTATCTACATGTATTTTTTCTTTGAAACTGTTACCATTTAAAAGTAATCTTTCAATTAGAAAAAAGAATATATTCAATTGAAGTCTATATTCACTAAAATGTCTTTTCAGACAATGGAAAACTGTACAAATTTTCATAAAACCAGAATAAAATGATCTGTATTTTAAGAATAATGTATATGTAATTCATTGTTACATTAATTCAAGATTTTAAAAAGCAATAAAAAGCACTTTCACAAGGTGTTATTATGAACAAAATAATAAAATAAGGTACATTGACCCAGAACTTGGCAGCCAGGCAAAGCAAATGTTCGTGAATTCTTCTTTTTGCCATTACAAATGGTGATTACAAATGGTGAACAAATATAAATACCTGAAGCTGAATAAAGCTGCATTAGTAGTAAGCTTAGGATTTTATATTTTTTCTTTGAAGTGATAAATAATATGTAAGTTATGGGATGTATTACAGTAAAAATAAAGTATCAATTTTGATTAAAAAATTCATGACTATCATCAAGACATCAGTTCCTTTTATAAATTCTAATTCTTACCTCATAAAACAATATATCTATTACTCTGGCCAATTATCTTTCACTTAAAAGAAGTGCCTGGTTAGAAGAGGAAAGTTGGTAATTTTGACTCAAATTGATAAATGTATACTTCCCATTTGTCCAGAGGTGTTGCTGTCAATGTATGGAGATTGCAGTAACACTGATTGTAAATATCCAAATGTGTTTTAAAATTACCATGTAATGTGTGGCCCAGTTTACAAAATCTATTACCCACCTAACACACTTTTTCCAAACTGGAAGAAAAGCTTTTCATAAGTTGAATATATTTTAAGTAGTATTCTGATGTGAGTGCATAATAATTTTATACCAATAAAGCAAGTGCTTACACAAACAAAAGAGCCACAGTGAGGAATAAACCAGATGCCTTTATATGAAAGTCTAATGATCCTTGTCAATAGTATTTATAGACCTGAGAGATAAATCAGAATATAGCATCAGATAAAGCACTTAAAATTATGCCAATTTTTCTGACCCACCCAGAAAATTAAAATTCAGCCTTTTATAACCCTAATGGAAACAAGCCCTTAATACCAAACATACAATATAATAACAATTTCACCTGCTTTGATTTCCCTAGCATGTTTAAGCAATATTTTTATTTAAAAAAAATTAATTGCACATCTGCTTGGTTTAGCTATATTAAAATCAATAAGGAATTAATAAAATTTTAATTGAGTTTATCAGAGATACATAGCATTGGAAGAAATTACTTCACTGAAATTAAAATATTAAAAAGAATTTTAGTCTGATCACAACTTTCATCGAGCTAAATTTTAACCAAAAGTCTGTCTTATTGGGAATTATTGAATCATCATTTGGTGGATGCATAGGGTCGCATTCTTTGACACCCTAACAGAAGAAGGGTCTATTTCTGCCCCGTTGCATCTGGGCTTGCCTGTGGTGCTTTGACCAACACAGTCGGACAGAAATGACAACCTGTGAAGTCTGGGACTACTCCTGGGGTGAATGGGGGTTCCCATCTTGGCCTTTTGCATCTTGAGCTACCACATAGAATGACTGACAACTCTGCTGAGGGATTACAAGGAGTGGCCCTGAAAATGCAGGAACAAGGAGGGGGCACAGCTGAGCACACCCTTCTAGAGGTCTCCCCTAAGGCATCATGCATGAGAGTGAAGCTGCCTGGATTGTCATCTACTCATATTGTATCAGCCAAGTTGCCAGCTGAATACCATGGTGACTCTAATTGGTGCCACATGGACTAGAAGAATCACTCAGCTATGTCCTGCCTGAATTCCTCACTCACAAAGTATGACATATAATGAAATGTTTGCTGTTTTCAGTCACTATGTTTTGGAGCAGTTTATCACACAGCAATAAGTAACCAGAAAACAGAGGATCTTAGAACTAAGATGCTATGCAACCACAGCAAGCATATTCTAATACTGGTACTTCTCTATCATTTTGACATAATTTTTGAGAAGAAGTATGGCAAAATGGGAAATATTTCCAGAGCCATAAAAATTCTCCTATGATTTGTCAAAAAGATAGTTGTGTAAAGAATTTTTCCTAAAAAACAATTCAAACTAAGCAAAAATGTTGTTGTCCAATCTATCAATCTATTGCTATCATTTATATATTAAGTTAATATTGGCAAATATAATGATAAAAATAAGGTTATAATTAAATCAATTTTGGTATATCAGTCAAAGTAGTAGTATTATGTGATAAGTAACATAAAGTTGAACATTATAGCCAAATGAAAGATAGTTATGGATTTTATGGATTGTAGGGTAGAAAAAGCAGGCTGAACACTTGTATCTATGTTGTCATTAAACATATGTGCAAGTTATATGAACTACACTGGATGATAACTTTGAAAAATGGAAACGACACACTTTCAAAGGCATGTTGGAAATGTAAAGTTTTTATTTTGTTCTATTACTTGTGTAGTAGAGTAGATTTTAAGAAATCACTGTTTGATAATAGAATATGAGGTAACACATCAAATGACAATGGAGAGGAGGGACTATATGTGTAACCTTTTAAAAGACAAGTAAATTTTTTAAAGTTATGTAGAATTACTAGACAATGAAGCACTTTTGTGCAGAATTACTAGACAATGAAGCACTTTTGGAAAGAAAATAAAGTTACCTATGAAATAATACAAAGAATATACAGCTTTTCAAACAAGTCTCCTTCAGTGCAACATTAGGAAATCAGACACAGCTTTGAAGTTTGCTGGCAGTGTGAAAACAGTATCTACACTCTAATCATCTTGTATTTTTTGTACCTGTCTGATTTTATCATGTAGTTAGCATTCAGTTTTATGAATAAAGAAGTGAGTGGATGAATTAATGAAAATCTGTGGTGTACTGTCACCTGTGAAATAGAAATCCATGTTACTATTTACGCAAACTGCATACAGTACACGTAGATACACTATTGCTGTACTTTAGACATGGTTCCTGGTTTATCTAACAATTTTAAGATACAGAATGTTTTTAATGTCAAGTTATTTAATGTTCATGTCATTTCTATTTCTGAATTTTCTTGGTATGTTAACTTTCTTTCTTATTGTCTAATCACTGTCAAAACTTTTTCAAGGCCGGGCGCGGTGGCTCAAGCCTGTAATCCCAGCACTTTGGGAGGCCCAGACGGGCGGATCACGAGGTCAGGAGATCGAGACCATCCTGGCGAACACGGTGAAACCCCGTCTCTACTTAAAAAATACAAAAAACTAGCCGGGCGTGGTGGCGGCGCCTGTGGTCCCAGCTCCTCGGGAGGCTGAGGCAGGAGAATGGCGGGAACCCGGGGGGCGGAGCTTGCAGGGAGCCAAGATGGCGCAAAACAAAACAAAACAAAAAACCTTTTCAAGCAACTGTAATGAAATGCATCATTACTCAAGTGATGTGCCCCTCTCCCGCAATTTAAGAAATGTAGACAGTTAAAAGAAAGAAGGAAGTTGCTTTTAAAATTTGATTATTTTTCTGCTGGGTTATTTCCACATAGATTAGCTTGAAGTCAACTTTAGATGGTAACTTTATTATAGCATAGCATTTGGAAGAATCTACTAACCAAAAAAGACAGTACAATCCAAACAAACAGTGAATAATCCTTAAGCCCATATTAATAATTATTCTCATTAAAAGAATACTGAAATAGTTGAACTGATGGCGGTCTGGAAATGTATGATATAACATTTTTACAATTAAAATGTTTTATTCTTATATAATTCACAAACCTCTCAATTCACCTAAAGTATACAACCCAATGGTTTTTATTATATTAAATAATTGTACAACCATCACCGTAATCAATTTTAGATCACTTTCACATGCTAAAATGAAACTCAAACTCATTAACAGTCATTACTCATTCATGTCCATTCCCACTAGACCTAAGCAAACAATCGTCTCCTTTCCATCTCTATAGATTTGCCTTTTCCAAACGTTTCATATAAATGGAATGATACGGTATAAGATCTTTATGTGAGTCACTTCATTCACTTCATGTAATATTTTCAAGGTTCTTCCATGTTGTAGCACGCATCAGTTCTTAATTCCCTTTTATTGACTCCAAAACACAGTCTAAATGTATGATATTTGTCCATTCACCAGTTAATTGATACTTGGGTTGTTTTCACTTTTTGACTATTATGAATAATTCTGTTATAAACATCTGTGTAAAAGTTTTTTGTGTGTTAACACACATTTTCATTTAGCTTGAATATACAACTAGGAGTGGAATGTCTGGGTCACATAGCAACTCTCTATTTAATCAAGGAACTGTCAAACAGTTTTCCAAAGCGGTTGCACTATTTTAAATTTCTACCAGCACCGCATAACTATTCCAATTTCTCCACCTCTTGCTAACTATTGTTATTATCTGCCTTTTTCATTATAGTCATCCTAGTGGATGTGAAGGGATATCTCGTTTGGGTTTGGAATTGCAATTCCCTAATGATATTACACATCTTTTCATGTGCTTATCAGCCATTGTATATCTTCTTTAGAAAAACATCTATTCAGATCCTTTGTGCATTTAAAAAAATTATTTGTGTTTTAAATATTTTTTATATTGTTTGGATACAAGTTCTGTATCAGTTACAGATTTGCATATATTTTTCCCATTATTTGTCATCTTTTACTTTCTTGATGAAGTCCATTATTACACAAATTTTATAATTTTGATGAACTTAAATTGATCTACTTTTTGTCACTTATGTGCTATGGCTTTTGAAGAAAGGATTATGATCAATACTCTCTGTGAAAAATTTTACAAAAGCAGGCATTAATTATTTCATAGGTGCAGGTACTCTGCACATAACACTAATCTTCCAGCAGCTCTTCTGGCTTTAATCACATAGCAAAGTCTTTGGGCAGCTGTAGACTCATGGCACCTCCTCGGGATTAGAAAGCAAAGAGGAGAGAGGGCCCTAATCCTTAAAGAATGTGTGACATTTTTGTTGTGTTTAGAAAGTAGAATTCTAAGGGCATGCCTAATTAAACTTGAATCGTATTCTTAATAACAGATACATAGAATTCAGGCTGGACCAACTGCTTTTTTTCCTGTTGTTTTGCATAAACATTTTGTATAAATTATATTTTAAGCACTTTCTATGAAAATACTGAGGATATCTTTATCTGTTCATGGATGTAACAGGGGTGCCTATTAAAACAAATAACATTATTTATTAATAGTCTGTTTTAACAGTGATTGTCTTGGAATGCTAGCTGGATCTCTAAACTGTCTCCACTCAGAACTCTCGCAAAAAAGATCCCCTCAGGCACTATCATTTACCTCTTCCAATTTCATTTTCTTAGTGGTGTTTTCATTTATTATGCTGGTTACGCATTTTGTCTACAAGATTAACCAATTGTTCAGAAACTTTCATGTTACTCTGCTTCAAAATGTGTTAACTTTTTGAATTCTCAAATAATATAATGTTTTTATATCAAATTAAATATTTACTTCATTGTTGGATATAATATACCTGTCCAGTAATTTGGGATTCATTTTGGTCAATTCTTTGAAGTATTTTCATTATTTATCAGTAGATTTTGAGTATAATGATTTACTAATTTCACTGTGACCTTGATTGCTTCTAAAATATTTTTAAAGTAGTTTGCCCATTGCAATGTAGAAGGTCTTTTGTTAAAATTATTTACCTGACTAAATTCTCCAGAGTCACAAGAAAATGTATTTTTCATATACGTAAATTTTCTTACATAAGCAGGGTTAAATTCCTGGAACATTTCTTAATGGACTAGAAGACTCTCATTATTTATCATATAAAAGTTTATCTTTTTACTCCTTCATTAATTTTTCCCTCAGAAAATTATCAGCTTCCAATAATATAAACTACAACAATAATAATTAGAATGCTCTTTCATTTTTCTAAGGGTCATTTTTAAACAATCTTCACTCTAGGCGGCTTATGATATGATATATGATAATGAATTAGTATTAATATTTGCAATCTCTTCTGAAAAAAAAACACTTGTGTCTAAATTTAAAATGTTGAGATCCACCCCAAACCTCCCTGAAATTGACATTTATTTATTTTCTCTGTGACCAAGAGATTGTCTTTACTGCTGAAGGATATGAATGTATATTTGACAAAATGCATCTGCTTAGTTTACATACAGATATTTGAAAGAATACAGACTATAGTTAGTGACATTTACAACAATGTATGGCTTCCTTTAAGAAATAATGTTTTCAGTGGTATTGTCTAAATGGTCATATGAATCTTAGTTGAAAAACGCATGTCATTTCTATTTGTGCAGTACATTTGTCCTTGTATTTTAGTTATAATTCTTTTTAAATTTCTTCAAAGACAAATAGCACCTACGAAGCCTAGACAGATTGTCCCTTTTGATTTGAAAGACAAAGAGATTGCTATAGCTCATTTCACAAGTTAAATGAGATAGCTTTTTATTTAAGAGTACAATGAAGCTCAATAATTATTGTTAAATTACAAGAAGAGTTCTATCAGGTAATATATTAAATCTAGAGGCAAGGAGCCTGATGTATCCACCTAATTAGTAGATTCAAGTGGATCTTAGAGGTGTTTTTCAGTAGGGCAGGTACTAGAGTATAAAGCATCTCAGACATGAGCCATTTAAGAGAAACTGGTAGCATAATGAGTGACTATATGCTATATCTTTTGGTGTTTGCCAGAAAAATGTTAATTCACTTAAAAATGATTTATTAATTTACTTAGAGAAATCAATTAGTACAACTCATAATACTTTGGTGTCAATATCTACCTTTGCAAAATGGTATCAAAAATAGTGTTCTCTGTATTCTTCAAGAGCAGGACTATTTCAGGAATTGATTGGAATATATCCAGAGGAAGCTTGGTCAAAATGACTAAGAGGGTGGAAACTATGATACTAGTAAAGGTTAAGGGATAAGAATCAGTTCATCTAAAAAAGAACACAAAATGAAGGTTAGTAATACCAACCCAATATTGGAAGACATTGCTCTGGAAGAGACACGTGGCACTAGTGGGAAAATGCAGTAATTCCCTAAAGGTAAATGTTTGCTCTTTGTAGGAAAGTTAGAGCCTCTTCTTCATGAAGGACACATCTCTGCAACAGCACAGTCCCAAGAAGCATGCAAGAAAATCCAGGGGGAAAGGTGTTTGATAATGGATATTGACCTGGGTAATGTACCTTAGACCATGATTCTAAACTGTTCTCGGCTTACTTTGGCACCAGTGAAATAGATGGAAGACAGACACACTGAGTAGAAGAGGGCAGTTCCCTGGCAAAGGCCCCACCCTCAAGCCTGGAGACCCATGACCCTAAATGGGAAGAGACATTCCTGTTTTTGTGCCCAAATGTTGTCTTTTGGCCCTGCACAAACCCCTCTCCCATACCCACATAAAGCCCAGACACCAGGCTCCATGAGCAGACAAGCAGAAGAACAAAGGAACAGAAGGGCAACATGATAGAGAAGGAGAGAAGAGGAGTGTCTGAATGTCAAAAGGATGGTTGGAGAGGAGATTGGCTGTGGGACAGTGGAACTCCAGAGAAAGATTGTCTTCGCACTCCATCCCCTTTCAGGCTCACCACCCATCCCACTGGGAGCCAACTCCATCTGGCAATAAAATCCCTCACATTTACCAGCCTTCCATTTGTCCATGTGACCTGATTCTTCCTGGACGCCAGACAAGAACCTGGGTAGCAAGTGGGCACTGAGCTGAACACTTCAGCTATTCCTGGCTGGCAGGGCTAAAGGAACGTTGTAACACCCCTACACACTGTCATGGGGCAACAGCCTGAAAGCGCTCACCCTGGCTCACCTGCCTGCTCCCCCTCCTGTAAGGAGTTTGAGCACAAAGACCAACAGATGAACAGACGAGTCACACCCCTGTGGTACATCCTGTGAGCAGAGGTTAGGGAACCCCCCATCTCACCAGCACAAACAGCCAAAGGGTTCATTGAACGCCTATCATATGCCTCCTACTGTGCTTAAGCACAGGTGGGAGCAAAGTCTGGACTAATTTACTAGTTCTAGAAGCTTCACACATTGACAGAAAGACAAGCTGGACTCATAAAACAAATATATAATGACACAAACCAGTAGCATTTAAGTGGCAGACTAAAAGTTCCACGAAAATAAGAATGCTACTGATTTCATTCACTGTCATAGCCCCAATACCTAAAGTACCTGATGCTGAGTACATCCTTTGTTATACTATGTGAGACTTCGTTCTAAGCCTCTTAGAAATCTTTACTTCTTTGTTAATATTTTTAACAATTGAAAAGTGTACTATAATTATCCATATTCTACACATGAGAATACTGAGGCACAGGGAAGTTAAGTGGCTTTTTCAAGTCACATGGCACAACAGGATTTGAACAATCGGGTCAGAGGCCATGCTACCTACTTTGCCCTATAATTCATAGTAACTAAATATATTAATTATTAGATGTAAGTCACATGTAATCAAGAGAAAGGTACCTCTGTGTAAGTGAGAAGCTTAATCAAAGAAATAGAACTTGAAACCAGAATTTGAACAAACAGTGGGAATAGCATGAAGGAAAATAGCAATCATTCAATTTTTTATTGAGCCCCTAAAATAAATATATACTGTATGAAGCAATGATAAAATATGAGAATGACCAGTTCCTGCCTCCAAGGAGAAAATACGAAATGAGAAGAACCTGGAATTGGATTTGTACAGACCTTCATTAAACCAATCTCAGTCTTTCACTGATTGCTTAGGGAAGCCCTTAAACTTCTCGGTGTGTTAGTTTGGGTCATATTGAGGATGGAAAGAGATAATTTTAGTCTCTCTTAATTTTAAAAGGTAAATATAAGAGTATAATAAATGTTAATTACCTTGACCCTTTCCTTTGTTTCATAGAAGTGTTGTGAAGACTAAATGAGATCATGCATGCAAATTTCATTAAAAAAAAGCATTTGGCACTCAGCAAGTACTTAAAATCTACTTAACAACTTACTAACAAGACAAAATGGGAAGGTAAAACGACTCAGTGAATGTGAACAGGTCAAAGTAGAAATCAGTTTATCAGTGGCAAATTTCTATTGGAAAATAATGGGGCATACATTTAGTTGAGGGAGAAAGAATGGTTTATAAAGAATTTAGAAAGACTAAAGAGTGAGTGCGCAAGTTATCAAGAAAGTTACCAGAACTTATAGAATTGGAAAATTAGCAAAAAATCAATATGCAGGTTAATCTGGAAGCAGTATAAGGAATGAATTGAGATTAGTATAAACCGAAACAATGAGAAGTAACTGGAAATTATGATTAGGTTAGAAGTTATGATGGTGATGGAACTATAGGAAATAAAAAGCAAAACACCAAACAAAAACAAAACTTAAAAGGAGGGATTGCTATGGGTTTGCCTTTAAAATTGAATGACCTGAAAAAATTGACTTTAAAATTAAGAAGAAATGTAGGTACAACATTCATATATATCATGAGCTTTGGGTAGAAATCAGCAGCTGGATTTAAACTTCAACCCTGCCACAAAACTGTGCTTGCCTGGGCAGCTTTCTTGGCTACTCTAAGTTTAATTTTCTTTTCTATAAAATGAAGAAAATCATTTCACATGACTTGTGAGGAGGAAATGACTGAAATAACATACAACCAACACTAAGATAGTTAGCACCTAATAAATGTTGGTAATATGTATTATATTTTGGCAAATCTACTTTATTTTAAAATAGAAGTGCTCTTAAAACAAAGTTACAACAATCTGAACTAAGGACAATTTTTTTCTTCTTTTATATGGGTTAAAAAAAAAGTGTCAGTACCAGGATCGAAGCCAACGATTGGTCATTTAAAAATATAGTATTTTGGAATAGGACATCCATATAAAGTGTCCAGAATGGAGAAGTGGCTGAGAAGGAGCAACAATGAACTATGAGAAAGAGTTTTTAAAAACTGTTAAATGTTTTTAAGGGAATTGATGTGATTAGGCTGTGTCCCCACCCAAATCTCACCTTGAATTGTAATAATCCCCACGTGTCAAAGGTGGGGCCAGGTGGAGATAATTTAATAATGGGGGCACTTTCCCCCATACTGCTCTTGTGGTAGTGAATAAGTCTCAAGAGATCTGATGGTGTTATAAATGGTAAAAGAGAGCTTGTCCCCTACACAAGCTCTCTTGTCTGCCGCCATGGAAGATGTGACTTTTCTGCTCATTCACCTTCTGCCATGAAGCTCCCCCTGCCCCTGCCATGTGGAACTGTGAGTCAATTAAACCTCTTTCCTTTTTAAATTGCCCAGTCTCACATGTGTCTTTATTAGCAGCATGAGAACAGATTAATACAGTAAATATTTTTTTAAATTCTGAGGATATTTGTCTTCAAGGATTTAATGAACAATTATAATAAAATGATATTGATTTATTGTGTATATCCTGTAGAGTAGAATCAGAAGCCAGTTGATTTTCAACAAATGTGATAAGAACACAATTTGGGAGAGAAAAGTCTCTTCAATAAATGATGCTGGAAGAGTTGGATACCCACAGGCTGAAGAATGAAACTGCACCCTCATCTTTCACCATATACAAAAATGAAATCAAAAGTATCAAAGACTCAAATGTAAGACCCAAAGCTATACAATCACTGGGAAAAAAAAATCACAGGGGAAATGCTTTATGACATTACAGTGGGCAACAATTTTCTTGGATAAGACCTCAAAACCACAGGCAATAAAATAAAAAATAGATAAATGGGATTATATTAAACTAAAAAGCTTTTGCACAGCAAAGAAAACAGTCAACAGAGCAAAGAGACAACCTATAAAACTGGAAAAAATATTTGCAGACTATACCTCATGCTTCAGCATATAGTATTAATTTCTATCTATATTAGATATATTATGAATTCATTGATTTAATAAGCTAAAAAGATATCTTTTTTCTCAATATATTATGTTAAAGAATCATCATATAGGTTTGCATTAGTGGTGGTTTGTTAAAGCAAGAAACTGGAGGTTCATTATTAATGACTAACATGGTTTACTCCTATAAAAAATTATTTTTAAAAATTTCAAATTTTCTTTGACCAAGGTCTTCTGAATTTACAAAAATTTTGATTCCTTTTCATCACACTTGAAAATGTCCATCAATGATACACTGGATAAAGAAACTGTAGCACATCTACAACATGGAATACTATGCAGCCATAAAAAAGAATGAGTTCATGTCCTTTGCAGGGACATGGATGAAGCTGGAAACCATCATTCTCAGCAAACTATCACAAGAACAGAAAACCAAACACTGCATGTTCTCCCTCAAAAGTGGGAGCTGAACCATGAGAACACATGGACATACGGAGAGGAACATCACACACCGGGGCTTGTTGGGGGGGGTGGAAGGTTAGGGAGGGATAACATTAGGAGAAATATCTAATGTAGATGACGGGTTGATGGGTGCAGCAAACCACCATGGCATGTGTATACCTATGTAACAAAACTGCATGTTCTGCGTGTGTACCCCAGAACTTAAAGTATAATAAAAATAATATTAATAATAAAAAATTTATCCAGGAAGAAACACTGAGTAGAAAATGTGTGCCCAAATGAATGCATGGGAGTGTTTTTTAAAGAGAAAACCTATTAATCAGAAATGACCTGATTGATATGGATTTCTCTCCCTCCAACCTCATGGGCAATTTCCCACAATCCTGCTCAATGTCATACTTCCTAGATTTTAGAATTAGAGATTCAGAGGGGGCCAAGAAATAGACAATTTTAGAAGAACCCAGAAGTCAGATGTCCCTCTTTAGGCCTATCCAAGAATCTGGGGTCAATCCTTAAATATATCCAATAACAAATATGACTTTTGATTTATGTCTGAGTAAATTATTCTTCTAAGTGGAACTCACCTACTTTATCATACTAGGATATATCATACAGACATATTAAAAGTAGTCATTGAACCAGAGCTAAGGACTTCAGGTATTGATGAGAGAAGAGGTACTACTTTGAGATATTTCAAACGTTAGGAGTTGGTGAGCTCCTTAAGCAAAGAAGAAGAGCAAAACCAAAATGCAACTTTATTATTTTAACTCTTAAACTCATTTTCTGGGGAAATTTAAAAACTAATTTTATTTGGGTTTCATTAAATTACTATGGATAGAGTCCTCTCTTGGTGCTTGGCTTTTAGCTGTCACAAGGAATATAAATGTGAGATGGTTTCCTGGTCAACCAAAGCTTCTGTCTGGTGAAGACAACCATTAAAAAAGGAATATTATAATAATTAAGGTTTGATGGCTTAGAATTTACTATCATGAGTTATCTAATCTAATCTGGGGGTTAGATAGTTCTTCTTGAAAGACGAGCTTTTAAACTAAGAACTAAAGGAAAATTAGGTATTAGCTAGGTGAGAGGAAGGTGCTAGGGAGTGAGAGTGGATGTGGGAGAGTGTTCAAGACAGAAGTGGACACACTGAATTAAAACACAAGTGGGTATATCCAAAAAGATATACCCAAGTCTACCCTCTAGTACCTGTGAATGAAACCCTATTTGGAAGTAGTAAAGTCTTTGCAGACATAATTAAGATACAGGTGTTTTATATGTAAGTTGGACCCTAACTCCAATGACTGGTGTTCTTTATAAGAGAAAGTAGGAGATTGGAGAGACACAGGCCTATGACAGATACAGAGAGAAGACCATGTGAAGACTGAGGCAGAGACTGAAGTTATGCAGCCCAAGCCAACGAATGCCAAGGGTGGCCAGCAGGCATTGGAAGCTAGGAGAGCACCATGAAGTAAATGGTCTCTCAGAGATTCCAGAGGGAACCAATTCTACCTAGGGTTGTATTAGCACGTTGGTTATAAACAAGAACACTAGCCTAGCAAATCAGATTTGTTTTTTTGTTAAGTTCTGTTCCTTAATTGCTAGGTGATTTTTGACAAGGTCTTACCATCTAGGAAAACTAGGAGAAATAATACCTGCTGAAATGGTCTCAGCAGGATACATCTTATATTTGAGATCCAAAATGAATCATTTTTAATACCTCCTGCTGTACACAACAAAATTATTTTCAGTGATAGTCATGGAATGAATAAATACTCCAAGACAATAATAGTATTAATGTAATTTAATTCCTTTTTGAACTTCTGGCCTTCAGAACTCTGAGACAATAATTTTCAATTGTTTTAAGATACAAAGGTTGTTTTAATCTGTAATGGCAGCCCTAGGATACTAATACATTCTTGATTTAGAATAAAAATCCTAAATAGTTTAATAAGCATACCCTTAATAAACAGAAAAAAAAATTACTCTTTATATCCAGGACTACATTATGCATTTCATACCGAATACCAGCTTCCCATTAGCCAGAGAGCAATAAATTATATGTCTAAGAAATATGTGTGAGTTCTGAAAACAGCAAAATGAGTAAAGCACAGCTCATGCGTGTGAAGTGTTTAATAGTTTATAAAGTATTTTTATCTTACAATTATTAATATTAACAAATATATTATGAATTATTTCATTTTACAGATAAGGACAGTGACCTGTTCAACTTTCTCCAGTTGCAGAAGCTAGATACATGTTAGTCAAAAACAAATGACCTCATGCTCTTTCAAGCTTTATACAAGATCCCATTTAGATGTCTGTAGTAAAGACAATCTTCAAGTGTGTACAAACTCCAAAGTGTTAGTAAGAGAGTCACTCATGTGCTAAGTGAATCTCTAAGTGACTGTATACCACAAGAAAAATTTTACATAGCAACATGTCAGACATCATAAATTTTTAAACAATAATTGAAAATCTGTGAAGCATGCTGGCTTTTTAGGCTGCAATCTTGTTTTCACTTTTAGTTTTTCTCTGGCATGGGACAAGTCCTATTACTTTGATATGTCTCAGTTATTTCATTTTTAAAAATTGAGGTAATAGCATCTATTGCAGATGGTTAGGTGAGGGTTGAATGGAAACATAAATGCAAAGTTCTCAAAAGAGTACATGGTAAGTGCTCATTGAATGTTAGGTAGCATTAGCTATTAAAACATCTCCTTACTTTGTACTTTAGGAAGGCCACACATAAATTTTAAAACATCTTTTGTTTGTCTTATGCATGGTGTTAAATTAGATTTAGGAAATTATTTTTGAAAAAAAAAAGAAATAATTTGTGCTTCAAATAAGTTGGTGAAACACCAACCTACTCCTTGAAGATTTAGGATGTATAATACAATATATTTAAAGAATCTTTAAACTTTATTCTAAATAAATTTGTATAACCTTGTATTTTCCTAATTTATTTGACAATAAAGTGCATTTTCTATGAAAGATCTATTAGCATGTTGCCTAAGAACACTAGCCTAGCAAATCAGATTTGTTTTTTGTTAATTTCTGTTCCTTAATTGCTAGGTGATTTTGGAAAAGGTAACACTATCTAGGAAAACCGGGAGAAATAAAACCTGCTGATACTGTCTCAGGAAGGATACAGCTTATATTTGACATCCCAAATGAGTCATTTTAATATGTCCAACTGTATATAACGAAATTGTTTTCAGTAATAGTCATGAAATGAATAGATACTCCAAAGGCATGATAGTATTAAAGTAACTCAATTGCTTTTTCTGTTTTTTTTTGAGATGGAGTCTCCCTCTGTGGCCCAGGCTGGAGTGAGCGGCGCCATCTTGGCTCCCTGCAAGCTCCGCCCCCCGGGTTCCCGCCATTCTCCTGCCTCAGCCTCCCGAGGAGCTGGGACCACAGGCGCCGCCACCTCGCCCGGCTAGTTTTTTGTATTTTTAGTAGAAACGGGGTTTCACCGTGTTAGCCAGGATGGTCTCCATCTCCTGACCTCGTGATCCGCCCTCCTTGGCCTCCAAAAGTGCTGGGATTACAGGCGTGAGCCACCACGCCCGGCCAACTCAATTGCTTTAAAAAAAAAAAAATCTTTATTCTCACTGAGTTATAATTGTTTACATCAAATCAACTTTTAAATGCAGGTGTGTTTTGAACCATAAGGGTCAGAATGACAAACTGCATCCAAAGAGAGCTTGGAAATTTCTGAACTACTACATACTTTATCTCAAAATGAACATTTTGTTTAGTCTACATGTAGATAAGCCTGGGTGAGGTTCTGCTTCTGTAACTGGGAGTTCTTTGTATTACTGTTCACGTTGAATACATTGTTTATTAAAGGGTAAGAAATAAAAATGCTCTTATTTTCTGCTTCCAGATATATTATTACAACTCAATAAAGTCTGAATAACTTACAGAAAATTCCTCAGTTATGCACTAAACTATAATGGCAATCACAGAAGAAATTATAGCCACAAATATTGATTAGAATAGAACAAAACATTTTTGGAGGAGAGTATTTTGGAATATTTTATTACCATATTATTTAAAATTGTCAAGATATGTTGACATTAGTAAGGAGGATGATTTTTAGTAGGTTTTATTATTGTGTTTAAATTCTCTACAGAAAATGCCCTTTATTGCTTGCATGCTCTGGTCCTCCCCACTAGTTTGAACAAACAGTTTTAAGAACAAAGGCATAAAATGTACATAAGAGTTCTTTGTAAACCCCTAAGTACAACAAAACAGTAAGGTATCATTAAGAGTAGCAATTGGACTTTACTAGGGAGCTTGCTCCATTCGCAGAGGTTTTCTTACATTGTCGTTTTAACCTACAGACTCTTTGGAAGACTAGTGAAGCCTTTGGATCGCCTTTTTGGAATATTATTATTAATGGATACAATAAAATAAATGGAGTTCGAATGATACTACAATCTGATGAAGGACTACTATCCAGAACCCACAAGGAACTCAAACAAATAGGCAAGAAAAAAAAACAATCCCATCAAAAAGTGGGCTAAGGACATGTATAGATAATTCCCCAAAGAAGATACACAAATGGCCAATAAACATATGAAAAAATGCTCAACATCACTAACGACCGGGGAAGTGCAAATCAAAACCACAGTGCGATACCAGTTTACTCCTGAGAGAACAGCCAGAATTAAAAAACAATAGATGTTGGCATGGGTGTGGTGAAAAGGGAACACTTTACACCGCTGGTGGGAATGAAAACTAGTACAACCATTATGGAAAACAGTGTGGAGTAATTGTTTAAAGAACTAAAAGCAGAACTAACATTTGATCCAGCAATCTCGTTACTGAGTGTCTACTCAGAGGAAAAGAAGTCATTATACGAAAAAGATACTTGCACACACATGTTTATAGCAGCAAAATTCGCAACTGCAAAAATATGGAACCAGCCCAAATACCTATCAATTAATGAGTGGATAAAGAAATTGTGGTGTATATATATATACCATAGAATACTATTCAGTCATAAAAAGTAACGATATAATGGCATTTGCAGCAACCTAGATGGAATTGGAGACCATTATTCTAAGTGAAGTAACTCAGGAATGGAAAACCAAACATCATTTGTTCTCACTCATAAGTGGGAGCTAAGCTATGAGGATGCAAAGGTGTAAGAATGAAGAATGGACTTTGAGAATTCGGGGAAAGGGTGGGAAAGGTGTGAGACATAAAAGACTACACAATGGGGAAGGAGTACACTGCTTGGGTGATAAGTGAACCAGAATCTCAGAAATCACCACCAAAGAACTTATTCATGTAACCAAACACCACCTGTTCCCCAATAACCTATGTAAATTCAAAAATAATAATAATAAATAGTTTTTTAAGTTGAAGAAAAAAAATTTGGTAATGAAAATATCTTAAGTCTATGTTATGATAAATATGTGCTCTTTTATTAGCACATTAATTAATATGTGGCAGAACGTCAAATTTCCGTGATATCTTGAAACATCTACGGCAACTGTAATGTAATAAAAAAAATCAGTGATTTTGATTGGGAACAAAGTCACTGGTACTGCTAATACTACTGTGGTTTATTGTTATGCTCATAATTGGAAAACGCGATACTTCAAGCAAGGTAAGTGGTAATATAGGCATATCGTTATTTTTATTCAAGTACTCAAATTCACTGCATTTTATTCAAAGACATTTTGGGGATCTGTATCACCCAGATATATCACCCTCAACAGCTTAAAATGGACTTAAAAGTATCTAAACATCTCATCTCAACTGTTGAATCTGCTCTTTTGCTTGGGAAATTTCCACCAACAAGCTTCTAAATCTCTCAAGTTTGAATAGGTATAATGAGGATTTACAAGGGGTAAACAGTAAGTCCTTGAACATTGTTTTCTTTTTTATTAGGTGCAGATGAGGGATGGCTTATGATATGCAAGAAGATGCTTTTAAAAACATTTTCCCTGAAAAAACTAAAAATAAAAAATAAATTAAAAAAAAAAGTGGGAAAGCGCACAAAGATGAACATCTATATGTTTACCGAGTTGGGTAAAGGAGGAGAAAAGCTGTGTTAAGCAGAATTTACCAAAGGATTTGGGTACAATTTTTCATTTTGAATCTCAGATTTTACAGGCAAATGATATATATAATATTTAGATCTAGACAACTTTAAAACACACTTTTCTTTAAAAATCAAGTTTAGGTACATTATATAATTATTATACAAGATTCATAATTGTACATTTACCAGTTTAAGGTCCGTGGATTCAATTTCCTTACTGATTTAGGATTATCTGGAATATTCTTGTCCAAAGGACTATGCATGCTTTTAACATTAACAAATTAGTTGAATAATCAATCTATATTAAATTATTAATCTATATGCGACTCTACCTTGATCCAAATAATTAAATCTACTTTTAAAGACATTAGTGCATGTTTCCCCGTCTTCATTTTGTATATGTCATAGCCTTACCCTTTATGCTACAGAGAATACTTATAATAACTCTGTTGGCTGCAGTTCAGTCACCAGGAAGTGAAAGCAAATGGAAGCACCAAATAAGGCTGCAATTGTCCCGGGATCTATAGAAGAAAATAATCAAGTGAAGGTCTAAAACTAGGATTTTGATTAGGGAAGGTGAGTTGCTGAACAATCGACTTGGAGGATTAGAGAAATGTCTTGATGTTCTTTGGGGGCCCAAATCCTGATAAAGCTACCTTTGATTCTAGATGGAAAGCACTCAGCAATAACCAACGGTTAAGAAATACAGCTTAACCTGGAACTGAATCTGCAGACAGAAAAAAAAAGAAAAAAAGAAAAAGAAAAAAGACTTACATGTTAAGCTTGTTAATATAAGACAGTTACTGAACTATGTGCCTGGAGGATTTCAACATGTGCGGTTGAAATTCTTTCCATGTCGATTACGTGGAAAGCACCGTTCCAACCCCATGTGCTGTTCGATTCCCAGAAACCCTGAGCTGCTTGGGGGGATTATTTAAATTTTTCAGAATGTAACGTGTACTTCCAGGGTCCACTTTTTTATTTTACTCATTTTTATTCCCTTCATCCCCATACCACCTTTCAAATCATTTCCAGTGTTACCTGTCTTTATGAAGCCTTCTTCATTGCTGTTCTCTACCTGCCAGTAGAACTGACGAACCATTCTTTAGCTCTCCCAGGAAGCTTTGCTTAGCGCTTTAGAACAGCCTTTCTCTGACCCATGCATGACTGTGTTACACCACAGAAACTTGAGATTTTTTAACGGCTAGGTAAGCAATGGAGCAATTTTTGACTTGGCAACTATGGCTGAATAAACTGAAATCCAGAATAAACTACAAATAAATAACAACAACAACAACAACAAAAACAGAAGAGTATAATATATACCCCACTAAGGTGAGGAAAATGCAGAGTGCTCTAGAGGCACATCGGGAAAGAATCTGAGAGTCATACTGTATTATAACACACGTCTGTATTACTCCCCTTTTTAGCATAGGCTCTAAGCAGAACTTCATAAACAATTATTGCCCAAATCAAGACATAAATGATAATGGAATGTAAATCACACTCTGTAAATAATCTATGATCTAGAACAGTGGTCCCCAAACTTTTTGGCACCTGGGATGGATTTTGTGAAAGACAGTTTTTCCACGGATGTGGGTATGGGGGGAAATGGTTTCGGGATGAAAGTGTTCCACCTCGGATCGTCAGGCATTAGTTACATTCTCACAAGGGGTATGCAGCCTAGAACCTGCATATGCGCACTTCACGATGGGGTTCACGGTCCTGTGAAAATCCAATGCCTCGCCTGTCTGACAGGAGGCGGAGCTCAGGTGGAAATACTTGCCCGCTCACTGCTCACCCCCTGCTACGTGGCCACGTCCCTAACAGGCCACGGACCTGTACTGGTCCCCAGCCCAGGGGTTGGAGAACCCTGATCTAGAGTAGGAAGGATGCATAGGAGAACGGCCCAAAGCTGGTGTCTGGAAGTCACTCTCCTAGAACCTAAATATCTGTCAAACCTTTGGAAAGTTACCTCACCATGATGGGTAATGGATATAGGAAATACATAGTATCAAAAAAGCCTTAATTTTTAATGGACCTGCAAATAACTCACTGATTAATTCTTATTACTTTAGTTAAGAGAATGTTATCCCTTAAAATTTATACAAATGTTATGTTGATTAAATGAAAATTGGTCTTCTGGAACTAGATCTTTCATCAACAATATTTTAGAACCCGAGCATAAGTAGTATAAGACATTCCGTGATGTAACTGTGCTACATTTAGTCCAATATACGTATACCAGCTCAGGCCACCTTCACACGCAAGTTCGCTTTCCCTAGTTTTCCTTTGAAAAATTCAATAGAGGCCGGGCGCGGTGGCTCAAGCCTGTAATCCCAGCACTTTGGGAGGCCGAGACGGGCGGATCATGAGGTCAGGAGATCGAGACCATCCTGGCTAACACGGTGAAACCCAGTCTCTACTAAAAAAATACAAAAAACTAGCCGGGTGAGGTGGTGGCGCCTGTAGTCCCAGCTCCTCGGGAATGGCGTGAACCCGGGAGGCGGAGCTTGCAGTGAGCCGAGATCCGGCCACTGCACTCCAGCCTGGGCGACAGAGCAAGACTCTGTCTCAAAAAAAAAAAAAAAAAAAAAAAAAATTCAATAGAAAATGTACATTTACCTTAGTCATTTTGACTACTTGGACACCGAAATCTAAGCAAACCATAACAAGAAAGGAAAAATAAATCTAAAAACATACACAATAGCAAGTACTGAAAAAGCTTTTTGTGCAAAATTACAACTCATCTTCATGGTCAGTGTTACCGGGTTTTAACTACAATTCTTTTACACATTTTTGAAAGTGGATTTTATTGCCAGAATGCCAAATACTCTCTTATTAAAGAAACATTACAAATATTTAGAACCAGGAATCATTTTCAAAGTATTTAGACATTTTTGATATAATTGAGCACATTTTATACACACATTTTGATTCTTTGATGCAGTGAACTGGGTCTTATAGAATATGTTCCAATATATTATTCGAATGAATTCTAGTCCTTGGTTTAACCTTTGTATTACTATTTCTCAAGTATATAGGGGATATATTGAAATCAATATGGGTCTAAAGAGCTTTTCCTTTCTAGATGGGCACACTTCATATGCATTTATTCCCCTGATTACGATCAAGCTCTGCTAGATGGGCTAGGTAAATTTTTTTTCTCACTTAACGCATCTTATTGTACACACTGGTATTACCTTTTGTTCAATATTGCTCTCATTTCACTATAGATATTTCCAGCAAATATACAGAAGAATTTGTGTGTATGTGTGTGTGCCCATGTTGTTGGCTTAACAAATATAAATTATTAAGATTTTCAATGTCATTTTCAAAACTTAAACTAGCTGCGGAAATCAATGCATATTTGAGAAATTGGAGCTTGGTTTAGTTTATGTGTGGGGATATTATCAACTTTACTTTAACAAAAGAACCATTTACCTTCATGGGACTATAGTTCTTTTGTCCTTAGATCATTCTAAATCACCACTATTACATATGATTTTATTTTATTTCTAATAGGCTATACACATGCTATTCCAGGGGAAAGCGTAATATAGCAATTTCTTTCCAGCACAGAGAAGACATGTGAGATCAATTTTTTTTTCTCCATACATTTCCTATTTTAACACACAGTAACTAATTTTACTTGCCAGATTTTATGGCCTTTTATTGGTTATGCAGTTTTATTTATATTCTTGCTTGCGACTAATTATCACATTCTGCATAATTTATAATGTATTCTACTGATGGTGAAGCCTGAATAATGAAATCCATCTATAGAAAGAAATCGACTGCCTTGCAACGAAAATGCCAAGGAGAGTATGAACAGAAATTGTAAAAGACTGAGGAATTTCTACTTAAAGTGAACTCGCTTCCTTTGTTCTGCAAACGAAAAATAAAGATATTAGTAGAATGGAGCTCAGCTGAATTTTGTCCAATACAATTTTATCTACCTTTTGTAAACTATGTGATTTCTTGCACCACCTAATTAAAAAAATAAAAACCAGGTGTAAGTGGACAATTTGTCAATGACTTCATCTGCAGAGATAATTCTGTGAATAGCCTAGGAGCTCTTTTGTGACTATTATTTCCATTACAAAACACTGGCCTGCTTCAAAGAGGTAGAATTAGTCTATTAATGCATTCCTTTCCCATGTCTATCAACTAGCTTGAGCCTCTAATATGGGAATATGCCTTATAAACAAATGTTTCTCATACCTAATGGCCAAGTTTCTTGAACTGACCATTCTGTGCTACTGATATTTAAAATTTTTGAACCATTTTTAGTGCCAACACTGATCTTTATTGATCTCTAATTGTTATTTTGTCCCCTGGCAACCTTATTCATTTTGCCACTTGGACCTTGCTTTTAATCTTAGAGAAGTTGAACATAATTCAGAAGACATTTTGGTATTATTTCTATCAAATTTAAAAGGAATGTGCTATATTGCCTTTTCTTTTATTAATATGAAAATCTGGACACTTTCCTAAATAACAAAAATTAAGTGAAAGAAGAGATTTACAGAAATGGAAAATAAACTGATGGATTATGACTCTTAAGTGAATTTGACATAGAAAATATATATCCTATGCTTTCTCCTACTACTGCCTTAAAAGGTTTCATATCTTTGTGATCTGGATTCCTATAAATTTCAATTTATAAATAGTTGGGAATTATTCATACATTTATTCACATACATATTATATTTACGTCTCATGTACTTTGTAAGGACACTGACAAAAATATTGATTCCATCAGTATCATAATCAAAACTAAGCTTTTGTGCATAATTTTATTACTTATTTTGGATAATACACAGCTAGGCTCTACCTACGTGAAGATGTAGAAGATGTACTCCCTGTTACAAGAAACTTAGTATTTGTTTGGGAATTGATATGGTTTGGCTGTGTCCCCACCAAAATTTTATCTTGAATTGTGGCTCCCGTAAGTCCTATGTGTTGTGGGAGGGATCTGGTGGCAGATAATTGAATCATTGGGGCAGTTTCCCCCATACTGTTCTCGTGGTAGTGAATAAGTCTCACAAGATCTAATAGTTTTATAGGGGCAGACCCCTTAAACTTGGTTCTCATTCTCTCTTGCCTGTTGTCATCTAAGACATCACTTACTCTTCTGGCATGATTGTGAGGCCTCCCCAGACATGTGGAACTGTGAGTCAATTAAATCTCTTCCCTTTATAAATTACCCGGTCTCCGGTATGACTTTGTTAGCAGGATAAAAACGGACTAATGCAGGAATGCATATAAATAATAATAAGGATCACTTATAAAGAACTTCATGGTTGCTAAGTAAGACAGTATAAAATAAGTGCAAAATAAATGGGTAAGCAAATGCTAAAACACAGACCTTCCAAGGACCGTGATAAACATAGAGGGATGTAGAACTGGACTTGGACTTGAAACTTCAAAATAAAGATAGGATATAATATTTACGTCTATTTAGGAAACAGCGTTTGACCAGTGGAATAAATAGTTAATTTTATCCTCAAGTCCATTTTCCTCTTCTTCTATAATAATTGTTCTAGCTGTGCAATCAGCTGCCCAGCTGGAAATCTGCAACATGGCCGAGCCAAGCTCCTCAACAACAGGGTGTGTTAAAACAGCAAAAGGGAATTACACAGAGAACTCTTGTGGAATAGAGCGACTTCCCCACCCTGTTCTGCCCACTGACCACAGTTGTGTCATGTAAAATATATAAACTTCTTTGTTTGAAGCAATATTTATTTTTATTTTTCTTTATGTCATGGTATTATAATTTTTGCCCTATCTTTTATAACTTCTAACACAGATAGCAAAGACTCCATCCAGAGACATTGTGAAAAATGGCAGATGAAATGAAAGATTGTTAATTCTGTCATGACACAGAGCAAGGTAAAGGGGAAAGTAAAGAGGAGTGTTAGAGTGTAATAATTGCGGTCCCACTGAATGGGGGTGAAAGTGAGTTTTCAGTAAGCCTTGCTTTGGGAAAAGCCAAAGAGTTTAGTTTTTGATAACTTGCCTCTGAAGAAATGACTGCATTCAGATGAAAATGCAGTCATGTATCTCTGAATGCCAAGGAAACAAGTCCTGGGAACATCACAAAGGGTACATTCACAAACCTAGATGCTGCAGCCTACTACATACTTGGACTGTATGATGTAACCTACTGCTCCTAGGTTACAAACCTGTAAATCATGTTACTGTACTGAATGCTGCAGGGAATTGTAACAAAATGGTAAGTATTTGTGTACCTAAACATAGCAAATGTGCAGGAAAGCTGTGATATTATGAAGAATCTTACGGGACCACGGTCATATGTGTGGTCTATCATTGACTGAAGCATTGCTAAGATGAGCATGGCTGTGCCTAGCAGACAGTCATGGATCTGGGGCGGGACGGAGGGGTGGGGGAACCAAAAAGAAAGCCAGGAGAGAAATCTCTAATATGGGAGCAGTTCATGTAGAAGAGAGAGTGGAAAACTGGGGAAGGAAAGCTTTCTCAGTGGGAGAATTGAGAAGAAAAGTGTGGGTCTGACTGAGGATTGAGCCTTGAGGTACAAGGCATTTAAGCATCAGGAGATCTAACTGCTTTCAAGGACATAACCACAATAGAGAGGAACATTTAATACACCATTTGTTAGCCAAGGTCACTCTTCCCTCTGAGGATAGAAACAGCTCTGACCTTGATCAGATGACCTAAATGTTTGCTTTGTCTTAGAGATCCCCCACGGGGATCAATCAAGTTCCTAGTCTTTTTGAGCCTTAAAACTTTTGTCTGTAAAGTGGGGTGATGCATGTTTAAAGTGATCGTAAAGGTGCTAGACTGTCCATTTCTCTGCTTGATAAAAGGTCCAGTCATTTTCCAAGAAAACTGTCAGATGTCAGCACTTCTGTGAAGGCAGAACCCTGTGGAAAATTTCATATCTTTTGATTCTGGTATACTTAAAGTGTTGCGGGAAAGATGTTATTTATTCTTGTAGATTTAAAGTCATCCTGTCACATACTCACTATAATAACAAAGCTTAGTTATTAAATAAGTGCCACAAATAAGGATTTCAGGCATATATATAATGTATATATATATGGTGATAAAATGATTGAAATATTTTAAAAATTGGCTGAGAGTTAGAAATAAGAATGGTTGTATAATTTAGAAGCCATAATTTGGGATGTTGTCTGCTGCTAATTTGAAAAGCCATAATATGCATGTAACAGTTCTCTCCTGTGCTCTAATATACTTGAGGGCCAGTGGATAAATATGGGTTAAGTATATTGTGATAAATCACATGGTTTATACACCACTATCATTGCACTATCTTTTTTTTTTTTTTTTTTTTTTGAGACAGAGTCTCATTCTGTCACCAGGCTGGAGTGCACTGGCACAATCTTGGCTCACTGCAAGCTCCGCCTCCCAGGTTCAAGCAGTTCTCCTGCCCCAGCCTCTCGAGTAGCTGGGACTACAGGCGTGCACCACCATGCCCAACTAATTTTTGTATTTTTAGTAGAGATGGGGTTTCGCCATGTTGGGCAGGATGGTCTTGATCTCTTGAGCTTGTGATCCGCCTGCCTCAGCCTCCCAAAGTGCTAGGATTACCCGGGCCCGCGGCCTGGCCAGCAGGCTGCCTTTACTCTTAGGAAAGACTCTGAACTCTCTCAGGGAGGAGATTTCCCTATATTAATTGTACTAATCTTACTATAGTGTTGAGCTGTGTAGTTGCTATATAGTAGACATCAATAAATATTTGTTGAATAAAAAGATGTTTACATGCATGAGTGCTTTGGATAAAATGAGGCATTGTATTAATTCTCTTGGTAGTATAGTTGGTATTAAAATGTACACTTTAATTCAAAACATTGAAATACTTAAAATAATCTATAATTCTGTCTAGTATTTCTCTGATCAGTCTAAGTTGATGATATTTATTATAATTTTAAATTGATAATCACAATCATATATATATGAAAACATATTAGAATAAGTAATGACATTATTACAAAAGATTAAAATAAAATCCATACATAGTTCCTACACTAAATGTTAACAAAGCATTTTCAAGTTTGAAAATGGCCTTTCATAATACAAAAGGTAATGTTCACTTCTGTTCTTTTTAGAGGCAGTTTAAGGCTCATACCTGTCACTTTTTTGTTAACCCACAACCATAACAGATACTGTGAGTCAGACACTGTTCTCAGCACTTTACAATTATTAACTCATTTAATCTTTACAACAACTCCATCCCCATTTTGCAGATACAGAAAGTAAGGCACAGAGAGCTTTTGTGTTCTACTTGGGGTCTGACTGCCACCACATATTGTCAACTGCAGACACATGTTGGCACTTAACATGTCCCCAACTTAGTGCATACTCTTCTCTCTAACACCATACTGTCCGATTCTTTATACTATATTCGGTAAAGTACCAATGGTACCTATCTTTGAAGACAGGAGTTTGGAAGTCATTTTCAATCTCTTTCCCATGTCCCATATCCGAATGTTTCCCTGTCTTCAAACGTTTTCCATTAATCTTTCCCGCCTTGTTTTCACCACATTCACAACCTTAGGTAGAGACTTTGGAACCACTCAACCCAAATTTCAATTCCAGTTCTGATGCTAACAATCACATGTCCTTGAAAACATATTATTCTTTATTATTATCTCAATGGCTGTTTCTGCATCTATAAAACAAGGATAACTTTGGTGAAGAGTCAATAAAAGGTCTCAGAAGAGTGACTAGCATAGTAAAGTCTCACAAAGTATTGTCTATTTTTGTAAGTTTATAATTACATTTTATTTTAATGTTATTTTATATTTTATTATACTTTTATAGTTCCTAGTATATAATGCCCTTATATAAAAACAATTTTGATCTCCCTGTGGTTTATTAAACACATGTCTTCTTTAATGTACAAAGATAAACATAAAGAGATTCCTTTATACTTAGCGATTTCTTTGCCCTGCAAGACCTCTCTTGGCCACCCCAGAGAGTGTTAAACTTTTATTCTCTATTTCCCAGAATAAGTACCTCTATTTTAGTCTGTATCATGATACATTGTAGTTACTTGCTTATTTCCTAACTGTGAACTACTTCTATTTCTCTATCCCTAAGAAATTGCCTACTTTTCTAATATAGCTTGATGGGGAAAAAGGTTACATGAACAAATTAACAGCAGAATATCTCTTTATATAAATCAGTTCCACAATTAAGTGCTAATACTGGGTTGCCCAGCAAATGTTTAGGTAGGGCTCAGGGGCATACCTATATTCACAGTAGTTTCAAATATGTTTTTACCAGTGAAGGGCAGCAGAATATGCCACCTCAAAATATGCCGCGTTGGCAAAAGAACTATTTTGAGATGAATGTCAAATAAAAAGAAGCAGATATCCAAAAACGCTCTCTGCTCTCTCCCTATCTGCCCAAAAGTAAGACAAAATTTGCAAAGCTATCCCTTCTTCCCCCTCTGTTAGGAAGGACAAAGGTTGATCAGCAAAGACAGCTTTAGACCTTTATCATCCAGGAGACAGTACCAGAGGGATCGACATAACAAACTCTACTAACTGGCCTTTACCTGCCATTCGTTTCCCATATATTTGCCATCCCACAATGTCCCACCCCTAGAGACTCAAGGTCCTTTTCCTTTGTCTTGTCACTCCTCTAAAAGTGTATTGTTCTTTGTTGAAAATGATAGAGGTCCCAGGAACCTCTTGGAGAATTACTAATTCCCTGGATATTGCCTGTGTAATATACATAACATGTATAAGAAGTTAAAAAACTTGTTTTTTAACAAAACATGTTTGAAAACTTCTGTTTGATTTCTCTGGTTGGCTAATTAATTTATTTATTTTTTCTTGTTATAGGGGTCCCTCCTGAGAAATCAGAGGGGGTAGAGGGAAAATTATTTTTTCTTCCCCTATAACAGCATGTGCAACATTTTTGGTTGAATTGATATTATAGATAATGACCACAATACTGTTGCAATGGCTTTCTGGGTTTTTTTTGTTGTTTTTTTTTTGTTTGTTTGTTTGTTTTTTAGTAGAGAGGGGTTTTGCCATGTTGGTCAGGCTGGTCTTCAATTCCTGACCTTGTGATCCACCTGCCTCGGACTCTCAAAGTGCTGGGATTACAGGCATGAGCCACCACCACAGGCCGGCTTTCTGTTCTCTAAAGCCCTTTATTCTATTATATCTTACCTGTGAAGAGTATAGACCAGTGGTAGAGCTGAAGTTTGAACTGACTCTTTAATTTTCATTCTCCTAACACTACGTTTAGGTTATATGTTATTAAGACAGCTTTAACTCTTAGCTTTCACCTCACCCTTTTCTCATGTCACCTGGCATTCAGGCTTCTGAAGATTTTCTAAGCCCATAAATAAATATGGGAACATATCATTACTCTATTAAATTAACTTATGAGGTCAAAGATTATTTTAACATATACAACTCATTTCTCAAGATTTAACAGTGGAGGACTTTTATTAATGTGAAATGATTATGTATATTTTTTCCTATAGAAATATAAAATGAGAACAATAACTCTCAAGGTGTTATAAAAGCAATACAATTTAAAATTGAAGAAAAATTATGAAGATATTAAAAAGTTAGCCAATGAAAACATGAGGCAATTCAGAGGTTAAAATGAGTCATCTAAGATGGGTTATTACATTTTATTGAACTGAAAGATATACATTTAGCCTCTGTTAGCTGTTCCTGAATAAAAAATAATTAATGCTTTCTTTTTAACTGAAAGAAAAATGTAAATAAAAACACTGTCAAACTTAAAGACATCATGAGACTTATTCTGAATCAATAAAAATGATCAAAATGAATCTTTGAGAGGTAAAATTGTAATAACTTTAAATATAATTTGCATGAAATAAATGAATTAATATTCAATATTCTCTGTCTCTTCCCCTCCATTTGCCCAACAAATGGAGGGGGAATTTTTTTCTTCAAAATATAATCAGATCATCTGAATACTTACAGAGCACTTTAATGGGTCACAACAAATTGGACTGCTTATTGCTCAGCCTAACTTTGGACCAAATCATGCAAAAGAAAATGTGCATATAAAGACAGAGACTTTGAATGACACCAATAACAAGTCTTCTTGCGGTGAATATTATTAAATGCCATATATCATGATTTCCAGTGTGTGATGAAACAACTGTGACCAATAAAAGAATAGAAATCATAAAAAACACACAAAAGTACTCGTCTATGGTATTACTTTTGAAAATCTGAATTGCTGTCTCAAAATGATATCATACAATATTTTCAAACTTATTAGGAAAATTGACATCTTTTTGACTTATAAATACTCTCTGATATTAATATTCTTGGGTCGTTTTATGGTTATATGAGTCTAATGGACATACACTACAAGTTAGGAAAAAAGCAAATACTAAAACCTGGCACCATGTAATTTGGGCAAAATGTATTTCTTAGTGTGGACCAACGTCTACAGGTGTAAAGTGACAAGGAATTAAGTCTGAATTTCTTGTGGGTCAGCTTCTGCCCTTGGATGCTTTTATTTATAACTTTTGATGAACTCAATAAGATTTAGCCTTGAGTCTCCAAAGTCAGAATTGATTCTCCCATCTCCTCCACAGTAAACAATAACAAAAAGCAAATGACTAAACATTTCACTTAATATTCAATTTAGATGGGTCATTTAAAATGATTTTATGATATTATTAGTGAAGAAAAATTAAAATTGAAAATATACATATATAAGTACATATATATATGTATAAAACGAGTGTGGTAAGAATATAAACTGATTTTTCTGATAAGACTTCAGACTAGTCAATTTAAGATAACAAACCGGCAATTACAATTGTGGAATTAGAAACTATTTAGCTATTTCTTAACATGAATGTGAAGGTCTGGCATAAACATTTGAAAAAATGGAATGGCATTAATGAAAAGTTCAAACACATGTCTAAAATTACAATTATTCATCATAAACAGTAACTTAATGTTAAGAAAATAGGCAATTATTGTCTAGGCGCAGTGGCTCATGTCTGTAATCTCAGCGCTTTGGGAGGCCAAGGCGGGCGGATCACGGGGTCAGGAGATGGAGACCATCCTGGCTAACATGGTGAAACCCCGTCTCTTCTAAAAACACAAAAAACTAGCCGGGCGCAGTGGCGGCGCCTGTGGTCCCAGCTCCTCGGGAGGCTGAGGCAGGAGAATGGCGGGAACCCGGGGGGCGGAGCTTGCAGGGAGCCAAGATGGCGCCGCTCACTCCAGCCTGGGCCACAGAGCGAGACTCCGCCTCAAAAAAAAGAAAAAAAAAGAAAAAAAAAGAAAAAAAGAAAGGAGTAATAATTTCTGTTTTAGAAAAAAAGGTAATTTTCTACTCTATAAACACCATACAAACAAATAAAATATGAAGAGGTTTCTTTAGATTACTTGTAAGCTTTTTTATTTTTCCTGATGTTAGCAACATATTTTCCTCGCCCACCATTTTCCCAAGTCCCCAATCCCAGTGTGTGCAGCTGCAATACAGTATTCATAGGCGTATTTTTACATATGAAGATTTCATATAATATGTATTTCAAAGGAAATATTCACACACTAATGAAGACTTTGGCATCTCTTCTGAGGATATATTTGTTGATCTTTGAAACAGACTCCTTTAGGAACAAATCCAAATGACCATTTTTGCCTTGGAGCCAAGTACTTTGAATACTACTTAAAAATTGAGATGCCTTGTTATTTGTTTTCATATTAATTTCTAGTGTCTGTAGCCTTGGCGCGGATGCTTTCCTAAAATTTCTGTGGTTACATTATTCACTGCTTTTTATCTCTTACGAGAAAATAAAGTTAAAAATTGTGTATGGTATATGTGACTCTTCTTATTTTGACCTCTTCAGAGCATCCCTTGCCTGTCCTTGCCTTATACGCTAGGCTCCAGTCAAACCTAAGCCTTTGTCATCCCCATGGACTCAGCCCCTTTGTATATGCTGTACTGGAAATCCACTCATTTCCTCTACCCTCCAGGAGGTGGATTCTCCTTCATCTTTGCATAAGAAACACTTTTTATCTCCTGGCCTTAAATCTTCTCTGAACTATTCCAGTTGTTTTGACCAGTCTCTGCCCAAAAGCATATACATTTAAAAAGGAACAGCCAGAAAACAGGCGCAGAAGAAGCCGGGAAGGAGGAAATGGAAAGGGCTAGAATAAAGGAGCATGAGCTAACTGGGTGAAGAGTTCGGCTTCTAGTTAATAACCTAAGTGTGATTTTTCAAGCCTGACCGTAGGCAATTTCAAAGTGTTGCTTGGCAGGCCTCCCAGGAGAAAGTTGCCTTCCCTGCAGCTGACTTGGTGCACAGCCAATGAATGCGTTGCAGTCTCTGAAGGAAGGCGCAGTCAAGGACTCAAGCCCCTCTGATTGGCCTTGTGCTTATGCATATTTGCATTCCTAGCTGAGACTCCTTTACTCAGAGACCTCTTTATCTGGGGTCTTTAGCTCAGGCCTTCCTCAGGCACCTCTGCTGAGGCCTTCTTTAGGGAGAGTGACTCGAGGGCGACGCCTTGAAGACATATTTTTCACCCTGACCTACTCTTCAGTAATTTTAAACTTCTAGTCCTCTTCCCTCACCGTTCTCTTCTCTCTCCCTGGATCCCAAGTACATAGAACTGCAGGAGCCTTTAAAAAAAGTTTTTCTATGGTAAATTTATTTCCTATTTTACTCTTTTTTAAACTGAAAGATAACATTGTATGTGTTTATTGTGTTGTGCAGGAGCCTTTTGTTAAAGGGCTTCAACAGTGAAATAACCGCCTCCAGGTCTACGCTAATTGACCTGGTCCTAGACAGAGCAAGGCCATTCCTTGGGGGAAAATGGAAACGGGGAGCGGCACTTTTTTTTTTTTTCTTTCAGTTTTTAGTTTCTTGCCTATACTACCAAAGTAAATGATTAAATACTCGACTGTGAACTTTCGTTTTTGGCTTGTTGCTTTAATTGATTACTCCAGCACCTGGAAGCCGGTTTCTCTTGAGCTCAGCTGAGCTGCTGACAGTTGGGTTGTAAGAGTAGGGAGCTCCAGGGAGCTTCCCTACAACTTGCAGATGCTAACAAATGGGAGAGCAGAAATAGAACTGTGAATGAAATACGACCCTGGCTCTATCTGTCATGACTCACTGTTATCAGGAACAGATTTGTTAAATTCATGAAATTCTAGAACGTTCAGCATATACATACAATATTTAAGAGCAAAGTTGAGAGATGACAAAAATTTTATTAAACTGCTTATTCTTTTATCTTCTAGAGTAAAAGAATTCTGTAGCTACATTTATTCGGGCCATCCTTAGAGCAGTACGTCATTTTGAATTCTGATTGCATCTTTCTACCACAGGAGAAGTGAGGTAGGAAGACGGGAAAAATTCAGTGGTTACGTTTTCTTTATTTTGTGGGCAAAATGAAATCTGAGTGGACCAATGACTCCACCATGTCCAGTGTTTGGTTGCTAGTTTGAGATTTGGAAATGGCTGTTCGTGTGAAGAGGTAAATGGATCCAAATGCCTTGTTATAAGGCATTTGACAATGCCTACAGCAGTAGTGTGAATAGAGGGCCATTAAATTCTAGCATAAACATTCTGGGCTAATGGTTATTTTTTGGTTGTTACTTACATTTGAGGTTTTCGCAAGAGACAGGCTCTACTGGATACCCAACATGTCTAAAGGACTAAGAATTGGAGAGCCCTGACATTGAATTAGGACATAGTTTTGCACCATAAAAGAGGCAGTAGGCCAGGCACTGTGGCTCACGCCTGTAATCCCAGCGCTTTGGGAGACCGAGGCAGGCAGATCACCTGTGGTCATGAGTTTGAGGCCAGCCTGATCAATGTGGTGAAACCCCGTCTCTACTAAAAATGCAAAAATTAGCCAGGCGTGAGGCGTGATGGCTGGCGCCTGTAATCCTAGCTACTTGGGAGGCTGAGGCAGGAGAATCAGTTGAACCCGGGAGGTGGAGGTTACAGTGAGCTGAAATAGCACCATTGCACTCCAGCCTGGGCGATAAGAGTGAGACTTTGTTTAAAAAAAAAAAAGAGAGGCTGTAGAATGTAATACAGAGCTATATATTTTAAATTATGAAAACCATTTATGAGTTATTTTCTCATAAACTTAAAGATATAATATAAAAACATACATAGTTATATGTATGTATGTACATACATATATAAAGAAATGTATTATGGGAATACTATAAAAATGGCATTAGCTCAAAGCCAAATAAATTACCCTACTAAGAAATTCATAAATTAAGCTAGATTCTATAAACACAAAAAATATCACAGATCCAGAAATATGCATTAAATTCATATCTGACATATAATGTATTAGCATTGCATGAATTTATATGAGATCCACAACTTATAAATTTTCTAATTCTACTTGGAATTCATGTATACAGTGGTGAAATTGATAAAATAATTTCAAAATAATTTCTTGCTAAAAAGAGGCACGACTAAGGCCTTAACATTATTATTATTAAAATTCTTATTAAAATTCCCATATCTAATTCCCGTAGCAGTCATTTCAAATCACAAATTAAGAGCACAAGTCAATACTGCATTACTTTTATTAACTGAATAAAATCTAATTTAAGATTTTTAAACTATAAAAGAGAGTCAAAATACAAATAATAAGAAGCAAAAATATAAAATATATTGGAAGACAAAACGTATCAGACTTTAATTAATTAAGAGATTTGGCAAATCACTCTAACATGAATGTTCAAGATAAAACACAGCTATTATAACAGATAAAAAAGGTAAGATATTATAATTTTTAAAACATATTCTTCTTGGTTTTAATAGCTGTTCACACTTCCCATTTTTATTGCTTAAATTTCAAAAATGCCCTCGCCACAAAAACATCAAACATAATTTTTGATTTGCAATTTTATAAACTCTAAAAATCCTAATTATTATTATTATTAGAATTTATAATATGTGATGAATTTCTATGGTGGATGTGTCCAGAACAGAAAAACTGATAGGCATTAAGTAAAATTAAAAATGATTCATTTAACAATTATTTTAAAGTCATTTATGCTGTTAGAAACTGTGCTAAGACCTAGGGATATCAAAATAAATAAAGTATGTAATTTTTAAAGGATTACATTGAAATGGACATTGACTATTTTTTTTTTTTTTTTTTGGTTAGGTGTTCATTTTTATTGAAAACAATTTAAAAGTTTGTTGAAAAAGGTTTTTTTATTAATTTGATAAATAATTTTAAAAATCAAAATAATTATGAATTTTATACCAAAGATAAGCTTTAAATTTTTTTTTAATTTTTATGGGTACATATTAAGCATATATATTTATGGAGTACTTGAGATATTTTGATACAGGCATACAATGTGTAATAATCACACCAAGGTAAAGAGGGGTATCCACCACCTCAAGTATTCATCTTTTCTTTTGTTAGAAATGTTCCAGTGATACTGCCTCAGTTATTCTAAAATGTAAAACAAATTATTACTAACTATAGTTACCCTGCTGTACTATCAAATACTAGATCGTATTCATTGTATCAAACTATATTATCAAAGATAAGTTTGAAGATCATGGCAGAAATCACAAAATTTTTTTGTTTACAATGGCTTAAATTTTTTTGTTTACAATGGCTTTTTGAATTATTTGCTCCAAAAGTCATGTAAGAATAAGACTTCTTATTAGAAATCTCGTGAAGAATATGTGCCAAGTACTATGAGATGTGGACTTCAGACTGCTCCACTGTCTCCATCTCCACATTTTTCTCCCCATGCCCCATACTGCATACTTTTTTCAGCAAAAAAGGTGAATTCCTCTTTTTTGAATCCACATCAAAAAGCAAATTTTAAACATTAATAATTCAGCATGAGACTTATAGAAAAAATCTGTAAAGCACACAAAAAATTAAGAAATAAGACACAATAAAAAGTCATGTAAAGGTCACATATCATAAAAAATACATAAAAATAGGTTCTTTAGATAATTCTCCTTAACCTCAATGAAGTTTTATAATTTTGTTTAACACACAAGGAAACAAATAAAAGGGCTATCTGCAAAAAACAAAAAACAAAAACCAATTTTTTAAAAGTAAGGAAACTAGGAAGGAACAGACTTGAAAGACAAAGGATGAAAAGTGAACTACAGAGTTCAGAGAAACAAATGAAGATAAAATAAAATAGAAGAAATACACAGTAACAGATTAAGAATCCAGAGATGTGAGGAATTCACATAAAACAAATTCACAAAAGAGCAAAGGCAATTGCATAGAACACAATAGAGGAGAATAGTAAAGAAAGCACTTTTGGCATTAACATAATTGGTTTTCACAAAAAAAAGTATACAAAATGAAGAACGAATAGAAAACAATTCCAAGATATAACAGAAAAAAAAAATTAAATGAGTATTTGAATCTACCAGTTGAAAAGAAACAGTTACTGCAGGAAAAACTGATGCAAAATGATCACTGAGTCAGATATCCTCAATACTAATTCATTCATATGACCCCTAATAGAGGGGCTTCCGATAATGATCCTACCTGAAAATGCATCAGCACTTACATCTCATCCAATATTTCTATACTTTGTTTTACTTTCCTCTAAAGAACTGATCACCATCTGAGATAGATAGATAGATAGATAGATAGATAGATAGATAGATAGATAAATAGATAGATAGACAGACAGATAGATAGACAGATAGATAGATAATTTGTTTACTGCCTCTTACCCTGATTAGAATGTATACTCCGAAAGCCAGATTTTAAAAAGCATGATTATATCTCTAGATACTACACTTAGTAGATGAGTATTTAATGAGCATTTTTTGAACAAATTAAATGTAATTTAATAAATAAATAATCATATAATAATTGGGACAAAGCAAGTGCAGATCTCATTCAAGAGGGCAATTCTTACCTATCAGAATTCTCCAGAGTAACCATCACTTAAAGACAGGGGAACAGTAACAACAGTAACTCAAAGTGTGCTCTGACAATCGACTTCAAAGTATAAAAAATCATAGACAAGAGTCACAAGAGTACTTGGGGAATATGTAATTCCTTCTTGAAAAGAACATTTTTGAAATACATAAAAAAGCCCAGAAATGAAAATAAACGTTTCAAAAATGACATCCTGAAAAAGATCTATTTAAATACAAATCTAAGGCTAAGCAACCATATGAATTACGGTTACAGAATTAAATGGAAAGTCTTAAACTTTGACATTAAAATATTTATAAAACTAATATAATTAAGACATAGGGGAAGTGTTATGTGGAAGGGTGCTGATTTCTGCCATTCATTGCTGAGAGTTGATATTATCTAACTTTGATATATGAGGTTAAAATGATACTTTCCAAAACTTCTTCATAATCTTATGTATTAATTTTGACGTATTATTGAAAATGAACATTTCTTTCTTTATCTCTTTCTCCTTATATCTCAGTTTATAAATCAATATATTCTTCTAATTTTCTATTTTGCTAACATCAATATCTATTTTGCTAACGTCAATACCTTAGTTTCTTCACTTATGAGTGGGTATAAAATAATAGCACTTATTGCGTAGGGAAGTAGGGATGTTAAAAACATGACATATGTAGGCCAGGCGTAGTGGCTCAACCTGTAATCCCAGCACTTTAGGAGGCCAAGGCAGGCGGATCACCTGAGTTCAGGAGGTGGAGACCAGCCTGGCCAACATGGTGAAACCCTGTCTCTACTGAAAATACAAATATTAGCTGGGTGTGTGCTATGTGCCTGGAATCTCAGCTACTTGGGAGCTGAGGCATGAGAATATCTTGAACCTGAGAGTTGGAGGTTGCAGTGAGCCAAGATCACAGCAATGCACTCCAAACTGGGAGACAGAGCAAGACTCTGTCTCAGAAAAACAAAAAAACAAAAAACGAAACAAACAACAACAAAAAAACACATGTAAAGCACTTAAAACCTCATCCAGTTATATTCTTTCTATGTATATCATATGTAAATAAAAATGACAGTTTATCTGGGTGGTGATTTGACGACAGTAAAACCAAATCTTTGCTGGTTATGTTTTTGGTGTAATGAGCACCCATCATTTTTAAACCTATCAAAATAGGCTTTCAATATAATATTATTAACTCCGTAAAAATTATGGAGAAAATGTTACTATTTCATTGCAATAGGTGACAATTATGTCCATTCCTATATAATATCTGTCATAGGGAATTAAAGTATACTATCACATATGTAATTTTGTCATTGTTTCTAAATATGATTGCATTAAAATGTACATTATCGTTTTCCAAAGCTTGTTGTGTATCTCTTCCCAACCTGTCAATGTTCCTTTGCTCTCTTAAGGAAAAGTTATTTGGAAACAAAAGAAGACAAAAACATTATGCTCTAACATTGCTGTCTTAGTGACAACCACTCATATTTAGATTTTTTAAAAGAGCAGATATTAAACAATCTGAGGAGAAGTAGCAGGTAAGAGAAGACAGGCTGTAGTTAGAGTAATGATGTTTGGGAAGACTTAAAGAAAATGGTGATGCTGCAAGTTTTAAGCAGATCCTCTTTCTCAGAAAAGATTGAGAATTGTTAGTCTGATACACACTATTTAACCAGTTTTTCTCTTTAAAATGGCCTCTGAGAATGTATAATGAACAAATGCTTTTATTTTGTCAAAATTGAATTTTAAATTTACTACCAACATCTCCCAATATTTTTCATTTTATTTTTCGTTAACCTGTAACTACTTAACATATTTTTAATTTAAAACACATATGAAATTATTTGATTTAAAAACTCATTACATGTAGAAAATATCTTTTTTTGTTTGGTGTTATTTTGTCTTCTTGTAATTATGGTAACTGAAAAAGTATTGATTAATTGAAATCAGAGTAACATTCACAATATTATCTCTAAGTAAGATAGTATTCACTAAGAAACACATGTGCATCATAAAGATAACAATTAATGCTGTCTGGTGCTAAATATTAAGTAAATGACATTTATTCATGAAAAAAAGATTAAAATTTGATTATTCCTCTTGAAACTGCAAAGGGACAAAAATCTTGGTACATGTTGCCCTCTAGTGGAAATTCAAAGATAGGCAGATGAATTATATTTTGGTGCTTTCCGTATCTGCAATTCAGTTTACTATTACAATTTTTAAAACAAATTAATATTTTTCTTTTAAAACAGTAAGTACTATCAAATATTTTCAATTAATTTGTTGTAGTTGATAGGTTTGGCATTTTAAAAATCAAAAATTTGAAAATAAAAATAAAGTCTCTCATAGCCACTAAAGGCCAAGAAGGTGTTGTTAATCATATAATCATATAACAAGAATAGTAGAAATAATAGATAACTCAGGAATATAATTATATTTGCTTTGAATTTTTGCTGAGCAATGTTATCCGACCTGATTTTATAAAACTATCATCAAATCTCATCTCTCTACAATTAGAATGACCAACACAGTATTTTATGAAAAACGATAATTTGAAAAGCTTTTACTATCAACAAATAAGAACTAGTGATCACAGAAATATGAAAAAATAATTTTTCAAAAGCATTTTTGTCATCTTTTGATTTGCTTTTCAAAGCAAACATTTTATTGTGTTATACCTGTTATTTTTATTTTATAATTTCAATACATATTGGTGTAGATCGATTTTCCTAATTTATACCTCCATATGGAAGAGGTGTGAATGCATTATATTTTACAAAATACAAAATATATTCTATTTATGGTAGGCATTTAAAACTATGTTATTATACATTCAACATTTTGCATCATTTGTTGATTCTTACTTTAACATCACTGTTGCTTATCTTTTACAATACCTTTTAAGCATATATAGGTTTAAGATGAGAATCTTATTTCTGTAATTGAACAGTATACCTTGTCCTAAAAAACAGTTTAAAAATGTGGTGGCTCAACTAATAGTATAAAAAATATGATTTGTGGCTGGGCACAGTGGCTCACACCTGTAATCCCAGCACTTTGGGAGGCCGAGACGGGTGGATTTACCTGAGGTCAGAAGTTCAAGACCAGCCTGGTCAACAAGGTGAAACCCCCATCTCTACTAAATATACAAAAGTTAGCCGGGTGTGGAGGTGGGCGCCTGTAATCCCAGCTACTCAGGAGGCTGAGGCAGGAGAATTACTTGAACCCGGGAGGCAAAGGTTGCAGTGACTGAGCCATTGCGCTCCAGCCTGGGCAACAAGAGCAAAACTTGGCCTTCGCCTCAAAAAAAAAGAAAGAAAGAAAAAGAAAAAAAATATATGATTCCACTATTCCACTTACAGTATGAAAAATTATAAAATGAATATTTAGTCAACTATATCCCTTGTTTACACAATAACAAATGCTTACATTTCAAAACCATTCTTTATTTTTTTAAATCTTTATAAACTTGTGTGTGTGTGTTGGAATTTTGCTTTTGTAGCCCAGCCTACAAAATTGCAATGGCTCTATCTCAGCTCACTGCAACCTCTGCCTCTCGGGTTCAAGCGATTCTCTTGCCTCAGCCTCCTGACTACCTGGGATTACAGGCACGCACCACCACACCCAGCGAATTTTTGAATTTTTAGTAGAGATGGGATTTCGCCACGTTGGCCAGGCTGGTCTCGAACTCCTGACCTCAGGTGATCCACCCACCTCGGCCTCTCAAAGTGCTGGGATTACACGCGCGAGCCATCACACGTGGCAGTAAGTTTTCTCTCTCTTTTTTTTTTTTTTTTTTTTTGAGATGAAGTCTCCCTCTGTCGCCCAGGCTGGAGTGCAATGGTGCTATCTCAGCTCGCTGCAACCTCCGCCTCCGGGTTCAAGCGATTCTCCTGTCTCAGTCTTCGGAATAGCTGGGATTACAGGCATGCACCACCAAGCCCGGCCACATTTTGTATTTTTAGTAGAGACGGGGTTTCACAATGATGGCCAGTCGGGTCTCGAACTCCTGACCTCAGGTGATCCACCTGCCTTGGCTTCCCAAAGTGCTGGGATAACAGATGTGAGTCACCGGGCTCGGCCCCAGCTGTGAGTTTTAATTTGTCCTCAGTGAGGTGCTGAGTTCCATGTTGATGTCTTTCTTGTTTTCCACTTTCATTGCTCTTGTGAGGCTCCTGCCCTTGCAAGACTGTCACCATGCTTCTCCCTCTATCATCCTGTCCGCGAGGACCTGATGACTCCTCTTCACTAATGAGAAGTCAAGGTCTACTCTTCAAAGTCACTTTTAGGAAACGTTTTTTTCATTAATCAATTTTCAAGTTGAGGAGGATAGAAAGGAATGATATTAGTGAAGTACATGGTCAAATAAGCTTGAGAAGCCCTGGGTGCTTTCCATACTTTCCTACTTACCACTTTTTCAGAAAGGATAAATATAAATGGGGGATAATGGGCTAATAAATCATCTATTCCAAGACCTTATGCATTTTAGCAAGGGGCACCTAGCAACAGAATAAAGGTGTGATGTGAAATGTCAAACCAGCTGTGCTACATTGGCATATTCAGAATATAACCTAACTCTCTCTCTCTCTCACACACACACACACACATCACCCTTTCCTCCCCCACCATCACTCCTCCAGCTCAGATGAGCCTTCCACACCCCTCACTGCTCACTCACACATTTAGCAAGCTCTCGACTGGTCAAGTTTTGGCAATTCCACGCCTCTAAGGCAGGCTATGGCAAACTGTGGCGTGGACCTTCACCTGTTTTTTGTAAGTCATTTTTTATTGGAAAACGATCACACTCATTTGCTTATCTATTGAGTGTGGCTGTATTATTTTCAAAATGTTGCTGGTCGATGGTTTTTGAGATGTAGTGACAGAGAATGGATGGTCCTCAAAGTCTAGCCAATGTTTGCCTACCTCTGCCCTACAGAATTTTTATTTTCTTACCTAGTTCACAAAGAACCACCTCAATGACTTTTTCACTGACCCAGCACAATTCTAGTGACCCTGCTTTTCATCTTTCAGAACAGAGCAGAGCAAAAAGCAATTTCTTGGCATTGATGTCTTCTGAGGGAATAAAATATTAAGTGCAAATGTGATACCATGACTACCAAAGGTAATAATGGTGATGACCCTTGGAAATGAGTGTCTCTATGCCAATGTGTTCATTCTTTCAGTGGAGAGAGCAGCTCTGCAGATCAAACCAAGGTGAGAGATAATTCTTCAACGGGGTTGTCTCCCCAGCTATCAAAGCTTTTAGAATAAACCAGAAAAACTTTGTCATGCATCTGTCAAATTCAGTTAAAAGATTAGTTTTTTATCCTGTACTTATTAAATTATTTCTGAAGTTAAGCAAGAAATCTTTATAATCCCATCATTACATCCACAAAAGGCTTTTTGTTTTTTAAACAAATCTATGTCAAACCAATTCCTATTATTCTTAAATCCATCAATATACATGCTTCCAAGGCCGTGTGACTTCCAATTACAAATAATGGCCAGTATGAGTTTTGACTGTATTGCACAATGTCCCTCTATATTTTAGTCTAGGAAATGTGTAGAATTGTTTTTGTTAACAATAACACTATACTGAGATTAAAAGCTAAGGCTGGACACAGTCATTTGAGTAAGAGAGCTCTAAATGTAACATCTATCAGTGTAGAGAAAGCTTAGGCCTTTCCTTACCTTATGTGGAATGAGGCTAGCAAAGCCCAGAGGAATAAAAAGCACAACATTGTCCAGTGATACAGCAGCTCCCAGAAAACTCTTAGATAAATTGATGTTGTGCACCCTCGGGTAAGTCACTTTAATGTGTCTTTTCATCTCATCCCTATAAACAACAAAACCACGCAGCCCCCTGTGGTGGAGGATAGGTCTGTGTAGAAGGAGCAGGATGATATAGGAAGATGAAGAAATAAATGAAAAAGCAGCAACTCCCAAAGTCTGTTTAGACTTCATAATTGTCTCTGAGAAATCTGTTTTCAATGTGCTATATAAAATTATGATAAATGGAACCATGTTTTTCCCATCGTATTTTAAGACAATGGCTATTGTCTGAATTTGTCTATAAAAACTTCTCAGAAATTGCTGCAATCCATTCAACAAAGGCTCCTTTCAATTGAGGTAAACTTTGGCAAAATGGCCATCTTATGGTTTAGGAAGGAAGTTTCATATTCTTATTATCTCCATTTATCAGCCTTACTTTACAGGGCACAGAAAAAATTACTCCTGGTTGACAGAACCCCCAAGGTCTGGACTCTTTGGGGTTCAATAAAACAGTCTTTTTATAAACTCACATGCAATAGTACTCTAAAAATTCTCAACCTAGGCCGTACTTTTAATATTAAAAAAAAAATTATAACAATAATATTTAAAAATCTATAAGTTAAATTTAGATGTAATACTATAATTATGTAGCATTGGTTACATTAAATCAAGTGAGTTATATTTGAAAATAACTTTCTACATGTACCTATCTAATTTGCTCTCTGATTTGGAAGATACATTTTTATTATCTTCAAGGCATAACCTTTTGTGGAAATATTCTTAGTTTAATAAATACCTATTGATAAAGTTAGAAAGTATTAGTAAATCTCCAGACTAATATAATGTATAAATATATATTCATACTGTTGATAGAAACATAATTTGCATTGTAAAATGCTGAAAATAAAAGACCTATTTTTTCTGATGTTTTCCTATGAAGAATGTATTAAAGGTAGAATCTAAAGCCAACATAAAATTATGACAAACAAATGGAAAGATATATTTTCTAAGCTTGAAAACTGGATAGACAACTAAACACATGATGCCTGCATTTTCAATGAAGAGTTTAAGTGAATTAATTTAACAATTATTTTAGGTAGATCATTATATTTCAGTATTGTGTTAGGTAACCATTGACAGACTCATAATTTGAACTAATACTTATCTCTTAATTAGTGTATTGGAATGGAAAATGCAAATTTTGTATTTCATGCTATGTTCTCAGATATCTGTTTGATTTTTTTCTTACTTCCTAGTTACCAGACAGATATCCATAACTGCAACAATTTTACCAATAATACATAATGTTTCACAAAAAGGAGAAGCCACAGTTGGGCATATGTGTGTGTATCTTTCTACGTGTGCCTGTGTGTGTCTGTATGTATGCGGAGATACCCAGTAGAGCATCTGAAGTTCTGGCATAATTTTCTTCATTCAATAAGGTAAATTGTTATATGATTGTAATAGAAGGTATATCTCATTTTGCAGTTCTTAAAATACTTTATAGATGCTAAGAATACCTCCCTGAAAAAAAAACTTTTTGAATATTCAATCCCTTAACAATTATGATCTTACTTACATTGAAATGAACTCCTGTATGATTTATCATGGAGGTGAAACTGGTGTGAATTTCCTGCATTGAAAGACAGCATTAACTGAAGTATTCAGCTCTAAACAAAGATATTTTAATTTATTAAATTTCTTTCTATATGTTTTTTTTCTTCTTAAATTGACTTTCTACTTCTGTTCAGACCATTTTCAGTCTTCCAGCCAAGAAAAAAAAAAAGAGACAAAGAAAAGGAAGAGGAAGTAGGACAAGGAAAGATAGAGGGAGAAAGAGAGAAAGAGACGGAGAAAGAGAAAGAGATTTCATCTCTTCTAAATTGCCAAATTGTAGACAATGATATAAGAAAGACACAGCTTAGGTCGAGCAAAGCAGAAGTATAAAACTAAACGTCACACTGTCAGGGTTCAGGAAAGCAAGGTATATGTTCTCCAAAGCTCAGCAGGCAGGATGAACTTTTTCCTGATTTAAGGACCATGCTGAGAGAGAAGAAGAGTGGAGTCTATTTTAGCATCTGAAAACCAATGATTTGGAGAGAAAGAGGACGTGGCTGCCTAATCCCAGGGAAAGCTTACAATACTTTGCAGTAAGTTGGTCATTGACTTGACAGTCTGTCCACTAGAGAAGAGGTGTAAGAAGGACAATAAAGATGAAGAGTAGATATAAATTACTCTCTTGTAGGGTAGGTAATACAGGTAGACAAATAATGATAACATAAGGTAGAATGTTGCAAGCAATGGATACAGAGGTAGGTTTACAGAGCAGTGAAGTTATTACACTTGTAATGTTAAGATTGAGCTTCAGGGAAGAATTAACATGTGAGGTATGCTTTGAATGACGGGTATGATAGACATGGGTACGGGAGAATTCCGGGCCATGACCCACAGTGTATGTAGATGCACAAAGGGATGAGCCTATCAATCAGTGGCATTTGTGGAAGAGCAACTCACTCAAGTAAACCAAACTGCTCACTATATTAAGAGGGTTAGTGTTCAGCCTGGATTGGAAATACACCTAGACAACATCTTATTTGAATGAATAAAGAGTCTGTGTTTCATTAAATTGAAAGAGAGATCACAGAAGGTTTTATTTATTTATTTATTTATTTATTTATTTTTTGAGACGGAGTCTTGCTCTGTGGCCCAGGCTGGAGTGAGCGGCGCCATCTTGGCTCCCTGCAAGCTCCGCCCCCCGGGTTCCCGCCATTCTCCTGCCTCAGCCTCCCGAGGAGCTGGGACCACAGGCGCCGCCACCGCGCCCGGCTAGTTTTTTGTATTTTTTAGTAGAGACGGGGTTTCACCGGGTTAGCCAGGATGGTCTCCATCTCCTGACCTCGTGATCCACCCGTCTCGTCCTTCCAAAGTACTGGGATTACAGGCGTGAGCCACCGCGCCCGGCGTTTTTGTTTGTTTGTTTGTTTTGGTTTATTATTTTATATTTTATATATTTATTTTTTATATATTTTAACATGGCGAGTGTTTTAAGATTCTATGATGAGAAACATGCTTTACAAAAAAAGCCTTTCGTAGCGGTGAGGAATAATTGAAATACATAGGAAGTGGAGGCAGCAATATCAATTAGAAGATTTTAAGGACATGAATGCCAAATTGTAAGATGCCTAACCAGGAAGAGGGTGGAATAGAAGTCAGAGATACTGAAATGACACATAATTAGAATTTGTCTGTTAATTGAAGTGGGAACAGAAAACATTACTCATGGGATGCCAACACTAAGTTTCAGGAAAGAAATAGAAAAACAATGAGATGAAGCAATTTGTTTTGAGACAGTCTCGCTCTCTGGCCTGGCTGGATGGATCTTGGCTCACTGCAACCTCCGCCTACTGGGTTCAAGCGATTCTCCTGCCTCAGCCTCCCACATAGCTGGGACTACAGGCACGCACCACCACACCAAGCTAATTTTTGTATTTTTAGTAGAGACAGGGTTACACCATGTTGGCCAGGATGGTCTCGATCTCCTGACCTCATGATCCACCCACCTTGGCCTCCCAAAGTGTTGGGATTACAGGTGTGAGCCACCGTGCCTGGCAGAGACAAAGCAATTTTTAAAACAAGTGGATGAGTTTGGTGTTAAGAACGTTGAGTTTCAAGTGTCATAAGAACATATGTGCAACTTGTATTTTAGGTATGTGAAAGCTTTAAATTTGCAAGTAGGAAAGAGTGTGAATTTGTTATCCATTAACCAACTATCCAAACCCCAACTGAAAGGTTACAGAGTTCACAGGAGGTTACTGAAAGGCAATTTGTGTCAGGCTGCAACACACTGCCAGTGCTTTATGCAGCCACATCACCTAGATTCTGGAAGTGTCAGTTGTCCAGTCAATCAACATACATAATAGAGCTCCTGTTGAGCCCCAGTACTGTTTTACGGAACGGGATCAAAGCTGATGGCAGATCATGATTCCTATTATAATGCTTAGAACACGTTAACCAGTTGATTGAAAGCAGGAGAGTGAGGAGCATGATGATGTACAAAACTAGAACTGCATCCCTCATGATCTAATAGGACAGCTAGGAAGCTGGTTCTTCGATAAAAATGTAGTCCACAAGTAAATGCCTACCAAGGTCTCTACAGACTCTGAGAACAGCTGTGTATGAGTCCCCGGTGCACACAAACGATCCAGACCATTAGCAGTAAATGGGGGCAGGGGTTTTCTCTCTATTGAAATAGCTGAATAGCAATACTGCAACATGCTACAACAAAAGCCATATCAAGAGGATGTAAATTTTTTGTGGAGGGTCTTCAGAGCCTCTCAGCAATCTTTCCAAGCACGCTTTCCTTTCCTTTGGGAATTAGAAGTGTAGAAGAGGTTTTCAGTGGTCCTTCTATGCACTTTGTCATTTTATTGTATTGTTCATTATAGAGAATAATCTCTTAATTTTCTAATTTTGCAAGTCTGTGTATATCCACATTTTACTTGGAAACAACATGGGTGTGTTTCTGTGGTATATGCTGGCAGCATTATGGACTCACCGGGCTTTAATTTTTCTTCACAATGTATTATTTAGCAATATTCAGGAAGGTATCCATGATTTTGTGGGCAGAATGGGCTGAATGATTCCTTCAGAATTCATATGTTGAAGTCCTAATATTCAGTACTTCAGAATATGACTGTGTTTGGTTATCAGGTGTTGAAAGAGATAATTCGGTTAATGTAAGTCTGGTAGAGTGAGCTCTAATCCAATATTACTAGTTTCTTTATAAGAAGAGGAAACTAATAATATTGGATTAGAGCTCACTCTACTATTCTCAACAAAATATCACAAGGGCAGAAAACCAAACACTGCATGTTCTCACTCGTAAGTGGGAGTTGAACAATGAGAACACATGGATACAGGGAGAGGAACATCACACACCAGGGCCTGTGGTGGGGTGGGGGGCTGGAGGAGGGAAAGTATTAGGAGAAATACCTAATGTAAATGATGAGTTGATGGGTGCAGCAAACCAACATGGCACATGTACACCTATGTAACAAGCCTGCACATTGTGCACATGTGCCCTAGAACTTAGAGTATAATAATAAAACACAAAAAGAAGAGGAGATTAGGACAGAGACAAACACAAAAGGAAGACCATGTGAAGACCCGTGGAAGAAGATGGCTATCTACAAGCCAAACAGTGAGGCCAGAGAAGAAACCAATCATGCCTAAACGTTGATCTCAAACTTCTAGCCTTAAAAATTGTGAGAAAATAAGTTTTTTTGGCTTAGAACCCTCAATCTGTGGTGCTTTGTTATGGCAGCTCTAGCAAACGACTACACGCAGTAACAAAGATCTTTGAACTGCCATTGCTCAACAGAATGCAAGCAATTTCATTAACACTTTTATATTGCTTAAATAAAAGCAATTTCCACCAAAAACCTTATGGCTTTTCATTCACCCAAAAAGGAATTCTTAGAAAATATGTTTTGATTAAAATTTGCATTAGTATTATAAAACAGAATGCAGGATCTGGCATCAGTTTTCTAATTATCTCTGAGAAAAAAAATCAAAAATATAAATGAAGCAGTTGGAGTCTGCTCATCAAAATAAGTGACATTCTTCTATTTAGCATGGGTTTTGTTGGAGGCTGGTCAAGTTAATTACACATTATTCTCTTATTCTGTAGACAAACAAACATTTGTAATATATGGGCTTTATTGGCATATAATTGTTTAGTTTACTTTTCTTAGAATCCATGTATTTCATTTAAGGTAGAATTTGACAAAACAAAGTATAAGTCTTATAGAAAGAACACAGTTGAAAAGAATTCATAGTTTAAGAGTAATTTTTTCAAGGTATAGGATAAGCATATTTGATGACACATAAGTAAGTCCTTAGCAAAAACAACTTTTATAATGTAGGAACACACCATTAATTTATTGCAAAAAGATAAAACACTATTTTGGGGCAGGGGTATAATTTCCAATATGGATTCAGAGCTATTATGAACCTAAAGGAATCACCTAGACTTGTCTTTTTCCTCTGGAAATAAAAAGTCCGACATATTTTGGGATTATAGCTGGTTCTACTTTTTTTTTTTTCTGGAAGGCAGCCAAATTTCAGTGTTTAGCAATATTTATGACTGAATTAAATCACACTTGCTGTAGTTTAAACACCTTTCTTTTTAATGTTCCTGCTTATGCTCATTTTAAAATGGCTTGTTTACATCAAGCTTAAAGACTGTATCCTGTCTAAAAAAGCTGCTGGGATATGGGGGTAGGTATTCAGAGAAATTGGGGAAATTCAGAACATCATTATTTTAAAACTCCATCCTCTGCATTGTCATGTTCTATAATTATAGGAACAGTCTTGACTTTATCATTTAAAAAATATTTCCCCCTTAATACATGCGTCAATGTGTAACTAAATATTCATTTATGTGATCATTTGATTGAATTTTATCTTCCTTATATATATTACCAAATCATGCATGTTTCTGTTTAACATTACCCTGCATTTAACACAAGCTGAATGTGTAACAAGCACTCAATACATCTTGCTTTCTGAAAGGTACTACAGCTTCATGAATAATGTCAGACTCTTCCTTGATCTTAACCTGCCTCCATGAAACATATGAATGTGATTCTGTGAAATAATGAATAATATTTGAATGATGCATAAATGTTGATACTTCTGCTTCTTATTAATCATAAATTATTTGATTTCCATTGTAGGGTATGCTTACCATTGTAATAATAGTCTTTCCAGTCATTAAATATTTACCACATATCAGGCATGGTGCAAAGTCTTTACCATCACATACAGCTTCTGAGATATGAACTACTGTAATCACTAAACAAACCAACCAACCACCATTCATACAAACAAATAAATGAATAGGAAAGGCTGTTGATGCTTACAAAGAATATGTAATCCTTAAGAATGTATATCTAGGAAATGGGGGCATCAAGATGGTGTGACATGGTTTGGCTGTGTCCCCACCAAAATCTCATCTTGAATTGTAGTTACCATAATCCCCACATGTCATGGGAGGCACTGGATAGGAGGTAATTGAATCATGGGGGTGGTTACCCTCCTGCTGCCCTCATGACAGTGAGTGAGTTCTAACAAGATCTGATGGTATTATGAGGGGCTTTTCCCCCTTTGCTGGGCACTCGTTCTCTCCATGAAGAGGTGCCTTCTGCCATGGTTGTAAGCTTCCTGAGTCCTTCCCAGTTATGTGGAACTGTGAGTCAATTAAACCTCTTTTCTTTGTAAATTACCCATTCTCCGGTATTTCTTCATAGCGCCATGAGAATGGACAAATACACATCCTTGCAATCCACACCAGATTTTCATGTTGGAGTACATGGTTATTTTGAACATACTTTCTTCTTCTTCTTCTTCTTTTTTTTTTGAAAGGGTCAATTTGGAGGATATTTTAAACTACTTTATGATTCTAACCATCTCATAAAATGTCACAGTAATTAGGTCATTTTATCCTAGGGAAAAATTATCTACACTAATTTGGGAGAAAAAAAATCTGTGTAAGATATGAAATGTGTATGCGACAAGGGAAGTCATTAAAAAGAAAGTGAAATTATACAAGTTACTGTTGGCTCAATACAAAGATTCCAAGATTTGGGTGATACTGTATTCTGACATTTGGGGATTTCAAGACCATCATTCCAACACTTCCTAGAAAATAACATCATGTGTTTACTTTGGAATTAAAATGAATTAAAATTAAATGATGCTTAGAAATTTCCATGGTCTCCTTGAGACACTAGGGTGCCTGAGTGCCTCAAAATCATAACTGAGATGCATGATTTTCAATCAAGCATTTAACAAATCTGCACATTTTTTAATTTCACAAATTTGTGTTCTGTGCCCACTGTATGTCAGTGACTCTTCAAGATACTTGGGATGACCATCAGCACAACACACAGGATTTGTTAGAGCTTTTACATTATAGAGCAGAGGTAAAAGAAGAGCATAATCAAGAAAACACACAGCTAGTTAATTGTGTTGTTGGACTTCTTAATGGGCTCACAAAAGCTTAAGTGAGAATTTTGGCTTAATGTACCACTGACTTAGCAACAATGGACAATTAAATAATATCAAATTTATCAACTTCGTTAGTAAATTGAGAATAATTTTAAATACTACCCAACATTATTGTTCAGATTAAATAAGATACTCTACTCACTCAAGGAAGAAAATTTAATGCCTTTGGATGGGTATATTAGTAAATTTATATTCTCACTTTCAACTATTCTCAGAGGATATGCATTTTCAAATAACTTGCTGTCTAATTCAGTTCTCTCTGTAATTTTAATCATCTTGTTTCAACCCATTCATACACTCTGTTGATAAGACACCTAACTCAACAGGATGGCCACAGCAGCTTAAAGATACTGGGCAGATTATATCAAAATTCAACTGGCAAAGCCAGCTCAAGACCAGGGAGTTGTCAGAAGCCAGAATGAAATCAATCTAAATGCCCATCAATGATAGACTGAGTAAAGAAAATACTGCACATATATACCATGGAATACTATGCAGCCATAAAAAAGAAGAAGATCATGTCTTTTGCAGGGACATGGATGAAGCTGGAGGCCATTATCCTTAGCAAACTAATGCAGGAACAGAAAACCAAATACTGCATGTTCACACTTAGAAATGGGAGCTAAATGATGAGAACACATGGACACACAGAGGGGAACAACACACACTGGGGTCTATCAGAGGGTAAAAGGTGAGAGGAGGGAGAGAATCAGGAAGAATAACTAATGGATATTGGGTGTTATACCTAGGTGATGATAATCTGCACAACAAATCCCCATGACACATGTTTATCTTTGCACATCCTAACTAAACACATGTTTACCTTTGCACATCCTTTGCACATCTTTAACTAAAATGCACATCCTACACATGTACCCCTGAACTTAAAATAAGTTAATAAAAAGAAAGAAAACTGATAGTAATGTCTACACATCGTCTGGTGCAACCCACTTTTTCAAGAAGATATTGAGGCACAGATAAATTAAATAATCTGTATCACACAGAATTATTAAAAAGAGATGACTCAAAGTGATTCTACTTTATATGTGAATATAGCTAACATAAGCTGAATTCCCACCAATATTTTATTAACTAAAAAAAGGCCCAGTATTATGCTGTATTTAAAAATCAATTATAAGTCTTATGCTATATTGAATTCACCTTTTTTGTGATTATGTCTTACTTCTAAAATTAGAATAGCTTATCTATTTATTTTAGTTTACAATTTGCAAGTGGTCTTACATATATTAATTTGGTTCTCTCAAACCCGTGAACTAGTTACATGCTGTGTAACTATTTTGCTGCTAGAATTCTTTAGGCTATATCTAATTCCTTTTTACATATTTGAGTTGTTACTATTTATTGATCTTAAGAAATGAATAAAGCGGGCATATCCTAGAGATAATTTCCTTTTTCTAAACAGGAAATATTTTGTCACATAGACTTTAATTACCATCATCACAATAGAATAATATATTCCAAAACAAAGAATTGGAATAACATTGAAGAAACAGAAACAAAAGATTGAGAACTTACAGGGAAAACCTGGTGTTAGATATTCAGAGATGAACAATTCTAAACACAAATAATATCATGGAAACAAAACAAAAAGGATTTTAATTCAAGCCTTTCAAAATTTTCCTTAGAAAAATATGAATTGCCTTTCTTCCATAATGCAGAAAGCAGATCTTCTAAGTTAAAGTATCCGTTTGGTATAAAAAGAGAAATAGAAAAAATAAAGTCATGATTTAGAGGGACTGAAAGCTGCTGTTTGTATCAAGCACTATGAATCAATCCTAACCTGACCTTCACATGGAATATTTAATATCTAGCAGAGAACTTGAGTTTTGAACATCAAAATCTCATTTCAGATTACTGATCTGTGAAATTCTAGGAGACAATAGAAAATCCCATGGAAGATAATAAATAGCCAAAGGAAATATCAGCAAACCAACCAACAGTATATTTAATGGAGTGGAGGAAGCCATCTTTAACTGTTCTCACCCATCTATGCAACTTCCAGTCTCGTATTTTATGAGAAAACATTAATGTAATAAAATGTAATATATTCTATCATAGGAAACTAGTTGATGACTTAAAATAACTGAGCTATGTAATCATACATCTATATATCTATATACAAATAGAAGTATGTTAATATAGTTTCTTAAGGAGAAAAAAATACGCTCGACCATATTTTTAAAAAGCAATCTTTATATTCCAAGGAGCAGCAAGAGGGGGAAAAAAAATAACATTCAGATGATTACCATGAACTCACACTATACCTTCAGTTACAGGAAAAGTAATTAAATTACTGTTCTCATGAAAGTTCCCTCTTTCACCTCCCCCTACCCCCTAGTAAATTCACAAGACTCACTACATAACTGAGAAGTAATTCAATTTATAATGACATCTTTGTAGAGCGATTAAGTCACTTTTTGACCTACATAAACCAAGGAGAATGTTGCCTTGTCAGAGCCAGCATTTACATTGAAGAAAAGTTAATAAAAATAACCTGAATTAGCCATGGTAAAAAAAAAAAAAAAAAAAAAAAAAAAAAAAAAAAAGGTAAAAAAAAAAAAAAAAAAAAAAGAAAGAAAGAAAACCCATTTTCAGGGCACATAGACTATTGTTTGATTTATTGATATGCCAACTTCATTATAACAGTGATTTTAAAGGTAATGTTATTGCTTAATCTATATGAAACTTAAAAGCAAATTTCAATATTGCTCTGGGAAAATGATATTGCTAAAATATCCCCAAGAAATGAACATTTTTATCCTTTTATTTCCAACGCTTTAGGAGAAAATAATTTTGGTATAATACAATTACATATATGAGTCACTCAGAACTTCTTGTGACTATTTTCCCTGATGAAAACCACTGTGATTGAAAACCTTTTGTTCTCTAGACCTTCAGTCACTACTTCTATGATTCCAGCACACTTGCCCCAATGTTGGGGGGCAGCATGGCCATTAGGAAAATGGCCCAGAGGATGTGGGGAACACAGAGAAAGAAAAGCTTTCTAGAGGAGGAGCAGGAATGAGGCAGGTTGAATCTGAGGCTGCATTCACAGAGAAAACTCAACGGTTTGTTTGGAAAGCCAGGGGAAGATGACAAAGCTTAGCTTTATTTGTGGCCTCAATTCCGAAAGGCACATTTCACTCAGAGATCCACGTGGTGTGTGGGGATGGAAGAGTCAAGTGAGTTTCTCTCATATTTTTACAGCATGGATTACAGTCTCTTCTTTTCAAAATACTTCTTAAAGAATGTAGATAAGGCAGAAGCATGTTGAAGTGGTGATAGCACATTGGTGGACGTGATTGAACTGTTGAAAATTTCTTGTGGTCAATATTTTTTTTTTCCTTTTAAAACTTAAAACCTTGGGCTGGACACAGTCTCTGGTTCTGTGGGGTCCAAATCTCTTTTATAAAACATCTATGCTGGTCTTTGTCTATATTAGGGTTTGAAGGTGTATAAGTTTTTAATCCCTTTTAGAAAGTACTAGACAAGGAGTCAAGTGTTACAGTGTATTAACACTATAAACACTATTATCACCAAAAAGCCTTTTAACCTATTAAAGGCTTGTGTGCATGTGTGTGTGTTTATGAAACTGTAATGTTTTCCATAAAATTGTAGCTTAGTCTGTACATTCATCAAATTCAAACACAGACACTAAAATGAACACATTTAAAATAAACACTTAAGTACTATGAACTACTCATTGAATTTTTATGGAATCTAAGGAAACATGCTTCTGTTCTTAAAGTACCTTTGCTGTCCATCAAAAGAATTTCAACATTTAGAAAATTTTACAAATATGGAATCACATAGTTTACTGCATTTTGCCATTTTAGAGAAATGTTTCTGTGTAATTCAAATGAATGATTGGACACAATTATACTATTTTTTTTTTCTTGAGTGTTTTTGATTGCAAAAGAGGTTGGCTCTACTAAATGTAAAATCCCCCAAGCCTTGTTTTCTGATTTCCCCTTCCGAACACAGCCTGGAGAGGAGTGGGATCATGGCTCATGGCAGCGTGCATGCAGTCAACACAAGAGGCTGAAAAATAGCCCAAACCAGTCCTCATGCATTATTAAAGCCAGCAAAGCTTCCTGCACTGTTGAACAATGCTAACTGTCCTCCACCAATGAATTCAATCCTCGGGCTCTCTGAATGTTCGCCAATGCTCTGCATTGCCTGCACATGACAGATATAATTGCCAAAATGAATGAAGAATTTCCTATTCTTCCTAGGCAGTATTCCAGATAGAAGATAAGAATAGCTTGAATAGCTGAGCTGGCATGTGAAAGGAGCTCTGCTTTTCATATAACACATATTATAAAGATGCAAATTTCCTCTCAACCAGCAACAATGTTTGTGGCCGCTGCTGAGCAGACCTTCCTTTAACTCTTCACAATTTGTATCCTTAGTGTCTTATTTTTCCATAATATCTAACCCCATTTTGAAACGATCTAACACCATCTCAGGATTCTCCATATATATGGATTTACAAATATTCATAAATAATATTCTTAATGTTGTACAATTTATATGTTCAAAATACTATATCCAAGTATTTGTCCTATTCGATATCGATTTAACTGAAACCTACGTTCGTGAACGTGAATATAGTCATTGGGTTGAAACAACACTTTGCTTAGGTAATACCCATAAAAAGAATCATAAAATGTTTGTGCGTCATTCTGGCTAGTTGTTATGTAGTCGTTTTTAAAGGTATTTGGTTGATGTGTTCACATATTCACATCTTTTGCAATTTTGTTTGCATCAGTATATTTTACTTGATGAATAAAATATACTGGGTCATATATACTATGCATATCTAGTCTAAAATAATTACAAAGCTTTAACAAGGACAAGGAAGTTTCTGTCCCACACTTGACTTTCAGTCTCCAAGTTTCGTTCCTCCAGTATTAACAGATCCTTAGCTTTCCTTCTAGAAGTAATCAACGCATATGAAGAAAAAAAATAAGATTTCCATACCTTAAATTTTTCACTGTAACCACTTTTGAAACCTGGCAATTGATGATTGAGAGGATAATGAGGTTTACTATTAGTATAACTAAAATAATTCAAAAATAATTTTACATAAAGATAACATAAGTTCTACTTGTGAGAAAGCTCAGTACTCCTTCCATTAAATACTTTTAAAAATATACGACCATACTCTCACTTCTTCATTCACAGCTCTCAATTTACCTATATTTATATTTTAAAAATGCATATGTTCACATTTTTGAAAAGGAAGCATACATAATATCCAAAGAGAATAAAAAGTTATGCAGTGGAAGATCTCCTATTCACCCCTCTTCCTCTCTACCCCAATTTTCACACAATCATCCCTGCTACCACACTGATACACATATTGCCACTATCTTTAGTTACTTTTTAACTTTGCCATAGTCTCTTTGTTTATACACAAACATGGATATATATTCTGATTCCCGTTTTATGACACATAATATATTATACACATTATTACGTAGTATTTTAAAATGTAATATGTAGAGATCTTTTCAAAGTAGTTGTTTCTAAAAGCTGCATGCTATTTAATTGTATGTGTGTATCAGAATTAATTAAATCATTGCCTATTGATGGATATGCCAGTTGCATTTGGGTACAAACAAACAATCTTGAATATATACTAATTCACATATATTTGAATTTATCTACAGGATAAATTTCTAGAAATGGAAATGCTTGACACAAGTTTTTGTGCATTTTTTACAAGAAAGACAATGCACTACTGCCTTCCTGTAAGGCAATACCAATTTATACTCCAATTAGCAATGCATGAGAGTAGGTGTTCCCCACAGTCTAGTCAAGAGGATGTGTCATCAGACAAAATGTGTCATTCCAATGAGTGAAATATTGCATCACAGTGTATTACCCTCTCTTTTTACCATACCATAAGACTCTTTCTGTTGAATTCTTTCCCTTAGTGTAAAAATCATGCTCAGTCATTCCTCATCTTAAACAAAAGAAAATATTTTCCCAACCTCCTTTCAATTCCTGGTTATGACTTTTTCTCATTTTTCTTCACTTCCTCACATCCTGTCACTCCTGGGTTCATTTCAATTTGGCTAGTACTCCATTGTGCCATAGTTAATGCCTCAAGTTACCAATAACTGAATTTCCAGCGAGTGCTTCCCATCTGTATCTCACTCGATCTTTCTGGAACAATCGACACTGACCATCACTCTCTCCCTGCAGAAATTTCCTTGCCATTGGCCTTTGGATGTGAGGAGAACTTATTTTTTCTTATTGTTCTATAAACTCTTGGCCAGCTCTGCATCAGTCTCTCTGCTAGGCTCCTTTCAGCCCATTAACCTTTAAATATTAGTAGGTCCGAGGATTTATTCTTAGTTCTCTTATTTTAACATTCTTTCTGGTCCATCTCCTTTATATCTGTGACTTTCAAAGTACTAATGTAATAGCACTAAATGGCTCCTAAATCTTTATCTCCAAATCATCTTTTTTTACCCTCTGTTCTGGGTATAAGTAACATATAAAGAGAGAGGCAAGAGACTGAAAATATTATTTTAGAATGTTCATGTATGACCTTGGTATGTAAAAGTTAGCTAATAATAGGTGGCACTCATTGAATACGTGCTATGTGGTGGGAGCTAAAGTAATAGTTGTAGACATTTTATTACTCTACTATGAAATAATCTCTGTGTCAGTCTCATTCAAACCTTCAGTTGCTGATGGATTAATGAGGGAACAATGACTGAATGAATGAATATGTGGTATTCCAAGAAATAATCATTTAATCCCTTTCAGGAAGAGATGTGGTAATATACTGACATTTTCTACGGTGTTAGGGTTTATTGACCACGTTGGCTTGGAGAGCCATCTGGTGGTAAGAGAGTGGAAGGAATGTGTGAAGAATCCTAGAGCTTGCATTGCTGTAAAATCACAAGATAGGAGTGGCCTTCTAATTTACCTACAATGATTAGGGTCAGAACGATTCGGAGCTGACTAGATTTCATATAAGGTTCTACTCTTACAACCTATTTGGTTTTGAATGTACATTTCTACAAAAGTATGCTAAATTTCCTATAAGTGTATTTAGTTTACCAATACACTAATACTCAGATATTCTGTCTCTGAGTAGATACTCAGATTTGGGAGAAGAAATGCATAGGGTAAGGTATGTTAAGAAGAAAGAGATGGAAGAAAGGAAGGGGAAGGGAGGCAGACAAAAATGATGGCCGAGCTTATCTACAACAGGAAATAGAGATGGAATGGCACATGCTGCTTCTACCAGCCTCCCTCCCTACCCCGCTTCTTTTCTTTCCCCTTCTTTCACTTCTCTCAGGTAGTTTTAGAGTTGCTACTTCCTAAAAGGTCTAGCTTCTCGGTATATATGCGAGCAACAGCTTTAGAATTGTCCGTGAAACAACAGTGAGTTAGAAGACCTGGGAGGATTGCTTTTTAGAATTATGAATAGGGAGAAAGGGTGATAACAGAACATAAAGAAAAATGTAAAGCTTTTTCTATATTATGCATAGATAACAAACATTCTCCAAATATCATTATTATTATTATTATTATTTTTAGATGGAGTTTTGCTCTTGTTGCCCAGGCTGGAGTGCAATGGTGCAATCTCGGCTCACTGCAACCTCCACCTCCTGGGTTCAAGTAATTCTCCTGCTTCAGACCCCCAAGTAGCTGGGATTATAGTGTGTGCCACCATGCCCGGCCAATTTTGTATTTTTTTTTTTTTTTAGTGGAGAGGGGGTTTCACCATGTTGGTCAAGCTGGTCTCGAACTACTCACCTCAAGTGATCCACCCGCCTCGGTCTCCCAAAGTCCTGGGATTACAGGTGTGAGCCATCGTGCCTGGCCAAATGGTCTCCGAATCTTGCTGTTTCTTAACAGCATGCATTTGTCATTCATATTACATGGTGGCCAGTTATTAATAGCTGTTACTCTGCTTTCTTCCTAAATGCTTCTTATTCCAGAACCCAGGCTGATGAGAAAGCCTCGATGTCTCTTCAGTCTGGATTCTGGAATGAGCCCCAAAAGCAAGAAGCATGCTGTTTTTGGTAGAGGGAAGAGATGATAAGTTCTTTAAGAAACTCTCAATGGCGCTGAAAGCTTCTGCTCAGAACCCGTATTGATCTTTTTCTTTCATATTTTACTGGTCAAAGCATGTCACATGGCCAAACCTGATATTGATGGAGATAGAAATAGTTCTCACTATAAGAAGTGTGGCTGGGTGCAGGTACTCACTTGCAATCCCAGCACTTGGGAGCCTGGAACGGGCGGATCAATGCAGGTCAGGAGATCGAGACCATCCTGGCTGAACATGGTGGACCCTCGTCTCTACTAAAATACAAAAAATTAGCTGGATCTGGTGGTGCACGCCTGTAGTCTTAGCTACCCGGGAGGCTGAGGCAGGGGAATTGCTTGAACCTGGGAGGCAGAGATTGCAGTGAGTCAAGATTGCGCCACTGTACTCTAGCCTGGGTGACAGAGTGAGGCTCCATCTCAAAAAAAAAAAAAAAAAAAAAAAAAAAAAAAAAAGGTATGCTGAGTATAACATGATTGTCTCCTGGAGAAGGTTGAGAGTGAAAGTGTTTTTAAATAATTAAACCAGAATAATGGGTCTAATGTCCTGGCAAAATTGGATGCATTATCACTTTCTTACAATCCTCCTCTAGGCAAAGGTAGGCAGGTACTTGAGAAGAATGGTTGAACTGATCTTAAACTTCAATTAAGAGACCTTGTAGCTGGGCACCGTGGCTCAAATCTGTAATCCCAGTACTTTGGGAGACTGAGGCAGGAAGATTGCTTGAGTCCAGGAGATTGAGACTATTCTGGGCAACATAGGGAGACCCCCGCTATGTACAATAAATTAAAAAAAAAAAATCAGTCAGGCCTGGTGGCACAAGCCTGTAGTCTCAGCTACTTAGAAGGTAGCAGGATTGCTTGAGCCCAGGAGGTCGAGGCTGCAGTGAGCTCTGTTTGCACCACTGCACTCCAGCCTGGGTGACTGGGAGATTCTATCTCAAAAAAAAAAAAAAAAAGACTTTGTATACCCCCAGGATGCATGCACATATGCTGAAGAAAGCAAAGTACAACAGGCAGAAGGAAAACTAGATTGGGGTGTCAGGAAGTTAGCTATTAACCTTAGGCTGTGAGATCTCTTCTAAAACACAAGTAAAGACAAATGATAAGAAATTAAGAGTAGTTCAATTCAATGATGTCCCTCATCTCAGAATGGTAATAAAAAGGAGAGTCTGGAGTACAAATTTCCTGGCCTCAGTAGTTGACTGGTAAGCTCTGGGTCTTAAGGCATTAATGAGTATAGAACTCAGGAGATAATATGATATCCAGATTTGTTCCTTCAGCCATGGCAAATGTTTAATACATAACACAAAGTTTTATTCAGTTATATTTCCATATGGGGAAGATTGGAGTAGTTTATGAATAAGTCATACTGTAAAATTAAGATAAAGATAGAAAAACTCATATCTTATGGGAATGGCTTTTTAAAAATTAGGAATGCAAACTATAACAGAGATTACACGGATGATGTAAGAGTGGAATAGTAGCTAAGAACTACCTGAGGGAAAAGAAGCAGACACAAGAATTGGGGAAGTTAATTTATATTTGTATCCAACATATGATAACGAAACTAATGTTTCTTGGTACAAAAATAGTTTTGAAACACTAACCTAGAAGCAAACCAGAGCAAAACAAACAAACAAACAACAACAAAAAACAACAAAAAACTTTTATTTATGAGAAAAATACGTTGAGAGATTAAAATCATTTTTAAAAGAAATTTAAAGTATAGGACAAAACACTTGATTCATCGAAGAAACAGACAATATTTGGTGAAATTATCTAGACCATAACTCAGTGTTTAAGAGAAAATATGCATTTTAGATAGTCTGTAGAAGTGAGCTATTTTCATTGAATAATCTTTGAGACCCCATTCAGAGTGCAAGCCTACAGATGGTGGCTGGGACTCCTTGTGAAAGCAATCATCTCCTCTCCCCGCAGTTGCCCCTCTTCTGATTGGAGTACGTAATTATACTGGTATCCTATCTTTAAATGTGTTTCAGGACTATAAAGATTATTTTCTTCCCCATCACTTGCTTTTAACTAAAGTTAAGCAATTCAAAGAAAGCATCATCTTGCCTTAAATGTCTGAATATTTGTCAAGAAAATATATGCACAACTCCAATTTTCTTAGGGGTTCCTGTTTATGAAACATGGGGATTAATTTCCTTGATGTAAAGAATACACAATTGTTATGTTACTGGTGTGATGGAAATTTGTGTTTTAACCACAAGGTGGCAGAATAAGCTAGGAGCTTCTTGTGCCCCTTCAAATATCACTGGTTACTTCAGACATCTATCTAATTCAGATGAAAAACGCTATAACAGGTGTGTCTTTGTTAGCCTATATGCATGTGTAAGACAAGTGACTACATAAGTAATACTGTTGAAAAAAGGTTAAAATGACTGAAGCCTCTTTCCTACCCTCAAGACAAATCCCACGCAAAAGGTATTCTAAAGTTGATTTGTAGTGAATGCTTCAGTTAGCTTCAAATAAACACTTTCTTTTAGCAGATGTTTGTTTTGAAAATGAAGTGGTCATATTTGTCACCACCTCCCTCACACACACACTTCCCGCATTGTGAACCCCGAGACTTGATCCATCCACCATCTGCTCCTGCGATTAAGGGGAAGATGTGTGGGGAAGCACCTGGATGCTGGTACCAGGATGCTACCTTGAATGTGCCTTGGATATCTGTGTCAGTAGAGAGAGGTGATGACCTTTCCCTCCTCTCCTATCCAACACTACATGGTTGGTTTATGTAGACAGGTAAAATATATGCTTAACTGTACGCTATAACCCAAAGGAAGTAGGATTGTCATGTTAAGACAATAAAATAAGCTACACTTAATTATGACTGTCAATATGGTCAAATATATGAAGTTAATAACAACAAAACAGATTCAAGATGTCATCTATTAGTATTATAAATTAGTGTATCTGTGGCAGTGCAACTCCAAAGAAATCATATTTGATAATTGTTTTGGTATAATAAATTATATATTTTAATAACTTACTGGTAATTGTATTGCTACAGTACAACCCAAACTTCTGAGGATGGCCTTCAAGACCCTTTGTTATCTGTTGTTTTTCTGCAATAGTCCCCTATTATTATCTAAACAGACCATGGCCCTTTATACCACTGTCTTTCCCAAGACTGTTACATTTTCTTTTTTTTGGAGAGTCCTCTCTGCCTCTGTTCCTGCAACTGGCAAGCTGCTATTCTTCTTTCAAGAAGTGATTGAGAGACCACCTCTCTGAAATCTATTCTTCTGAATTCTGCCTTGAAAGCAGAAATAATCGTCGCCTTGTCTGAAATCCTGGAGTCATCATTCCTGTTTTCATCACTTTGATCACTGATTTCCACTTGCTTTTGTGCATTTCCCTCTACCCAAGGAGAGGAACCTCATTTCATTACTTTGTATCCTTAATACCTACTGGGGAGCTTTAAATGGAAAGGCACTTAATAAATCCTTTTGGAAGGAGGAAATAACACCAATAGATTCCTACGGTGCATATAGTAATGTATTTATACGTCATTATTTCTGTTTAAAGATGACATTTATATTCAAAGATGAATATGGTTTTTGAGTTTAAATTTAATTGAAATATTTTATATTAAATTCAGAAAAAACTTCAAGTTATGTTTGTTTGTAGAGCACAAACTATGGGACTATCAGCTTTCAACTCTACATATTGTCTGGGAGGTCATAGCTATAAAAGGATTCAGCCTTGTAAAATTGGAACCTAAATAACATATTTTTGAGGACTATTTCTCTAAAGGTAATTCCTTAATATTTGAATTAGACAAAGCATTTATTAAGTGCATGTTAAAGGTCTGTGTCAAGTGTCTTTACAATCAGACACATGACAGTTATACTTATCTAATAAACAACAAGCTGGTCTACTTTTTTTAAAAACAAATTATCTGATCATTATTGATGGGCTTAAAACAATAGAATCAGCTCAATCATTATAAGAGGTTACATAAAAGCCTATTAAGCCCCACAACCACAGACTCACACACACACACACACACACACACACACACACACACACACACAAATTAGTACACAGTGATACAATTCTCAATCCTTTAGTTAAAGAAGCTACAACAGCATGCATACTAAGATATCTATGTGAGGTAATGTATTTGTTAATTAGCCAGATTTAATCATTCCACATGCATATATACTTCCAAATATCAGGTTCTACATGATAAATATATACAATTTTATATGTCAATTTAAACAAATAAATGTGAAAGAAAAAAAAGTTGTTCACCAAAAAAGCCCACAAAAAATAGGCTTTGCATTTTTCTTTCTTTCTTTTTTTTTTTCTTTTTTAGAAGGAGTTTTGCTCTTGTTGTCCAGGCTGGCATGCAATGGCACGATCTCAGCTCACACAACCTCCACCCTCCTGGGTTAAAGCGATTCTCTTTTCTCAGCCTCCTCAGTAGCTGGGATAATAGGCACCTGCCACCATGCCCAGCTAATTTTTTCTATTTTTAGTAGAGACAGGGTTTCACCATGTTGGTCAGGCTGGTCTTGAACTCCTGACATTGGGTGATCCACCTGCCTCGGCCTCCCAAAGTGCTGGTATTACAGGCATGAACCTCTGCGCCCAGCCTAGACTTTGCATTTTTCATGCAAAGTCCATCTGAAAGAGAGACTACCAAGAAAATGATAGAACACTGATTTTGTGCAAACAGAAAAATACTCAGTACTGTTTCAGAATTATGGAGTAGACATGACTGCCCAGAATTATTATGATTTTCATAAGCTTATTACTGTATTTATGGATATGCGGTGTGCTTACTTTAGATTTTGGGGGTGGAATTTATTGTTATGAGAAAGTAATCTACATCATGAATGGCATCAACTACTTGCATAAAAAAACATTTTGATGTTAGGAAGGAAGATATACCTAAAGACACATAATGGGATAAGAGTTTGGGACCAGCATAGAGAGTCTTGGACGGAGAAAGTTCAAATACTCCCACTATTCTCCCTCATTTGAAGTGTGTGTGTGGGTGTGTGTGTGTGTGACAAAGACAGAGAGAAACACTATTTAGAGCTTTTTTATAATATAAATAAAAATATAATCATTAAATGTGAACTGTAAAAATCTTAAACAGAATTTTAAAATTTCACTTAGAAAACATATTCATAAAATTTGATATTTTAAATATATAAAGATCTAAACCATCTCAAATGAGCCTTTCTTTAATTTTTGGTAAGCTTTGGATTAAGCATATCTAGAAAGAGTTAGTGATAGTTTCTACTTGAATCAGATAAAATACTATCATAAAATGGAAAAATCTGAATATTTGTATATGTAAGTGCATATGTCTACAATTGAGAAAGGTTAATTCTTTTCTATATTACACTTGATAAACACAGTTATTCAAGTAACAATTCCAAGGGGCTTTCAGATTTTTAAAGCTAAGTATTGCATTTGTCTAAATAAATCCAAACTTATTTAAGAACTGTGAAACAAAGAGAAGAAACTGGATTCTTAAGTAAACCATACTTAATTGAATTGATCAATGTATGTTTGTGTGTATCTCCCATGCCAGATTTGAATGGTCTTCAAAAACAGAGAAAATGACATTCATATTGTGCCATAATACTTGATCATAAAAGGGGTATAATATATTTCTAATTTTAATTGAATTGAAACAAAATTTGTTCCTCCAATGACAACAAGTTAGAAAGCTTTATTATTTCTCTGGTCCTAGCAACAAAATAATTGAAAATTATATGTTTGTGTGTTAGTATACATATAAATATAAATATAAATATACATACACATACATATACATAGAGAGAAAGAGAGAGACAGATACAAAGAATAACAGAAAGAGAGAAGTTTCAGACATATCTATTAAATACTTGGAAATCCATCATAAAAATTCTCAAACTTTGAACAATATACTTTCTTATGTTATATTCTCCATTCTGTTCCAATTTCTTTAATGAAAAAGATCCACGTTATCACATTATTCTGTTTATCAAACAAAAAAATTGGAGAAAACTTTATTAAATGTAGAAATATTTTAATAAAATGTCTACTAGAATATGGTTATGGTTAATTTTGTAGTCGTATTTCACTATATGTATAATGTATGTACAATTACATATATTTAATTATGTAATACATCTATCTAATATATGTAAAATGGTTCTGATAAAATGATAAAATAATTTTAAAAACACTCATTGTGTTGATTGTTATTGAAATTATGAAAAATAATAAGAATTTCCAGCTCCCACCATACCAATATGATATTAATTTCTTATATATATATATATATGTATATTTTCTGACCATTTTCTACTTGGATAATTTTATTTTACATGTATATTTTACCTATAATTTAAACACTTTTTTCATCAATTTATACTTCAGATATGTGTGTGTGTGTATACATACATATATATATATATATGTGAAAAGATCAGTGTTTTTGGTATGTGTTTAGTGTCTTTAGAACTGTATACTTTTTTTTTTTTTTTTTTTTTTGAGACAGAGTCTCACTCTGTCGCCCAGGCTGGAGTGCAGTGGCAGGATCTCAGTTCACTGCAACCTCTGCCTCCTGGGTTTAAGCAATTCTCCTGCCTCAGTCTTCTGAGTAGCTGGGATTACAGGCATGTGTCACCACACGCGGGTAAATTTTGTATTTTTAGTAGAGACGGGGTTTCACCATGTTGGTCAGGATGGTCTCCATCTCCTGACCTCGTGATCCGCCCACCTCAGCCTCCCAAAGTGCTGGGATTACAGGTGTGAGCAACTGCGCCTGGCCCCAAAACTACACTTATTTTAAGGCTCTTATTATATAAGTTAATTTTCTCTTTTAAAGATAAGAGTATGCAACTAATAATAAAATTGCCTCCAGATGTTTTGCATTAGACCCAATGAAAGCTTACAGATAATTTCCAAAAGTACATTTATTAAAATTCAAGTCCCTTAGACAATTTCATATGCCAGAAACGTAAATAGGGTAGCTAGTCTTATCTTCTCATAGGAAGAATTTATGTAATTGCAAAACGTTTTAAAGTATTTGGAATTTTATTGTTTCCTTAAGTAAAAAGAAATTATGAAATGTTTAAAGTTAACATTTTGCTCGCATATGTGTTGCAGAATGAACCTAACAAAATGAGAAATAAATATTCTTTATAGGTTTTGCTACTGAGCAATAGGGCACAGGGAAAAGTTCGACATGGGTTCTAAAATCTGTCTTTGTTACTAGTTTTGTTACCACATGACAAGTACTTATATTAGGTAACAGATACAGCTATGTCCTGAATTGAGTGCAATTATTCCTACCTTGCAGGAATTGTTAGCTTCCAAAAGAGCATGAGTAAAGTGAACAGCACCCTGCTTACCACAGAGCAAATATTTTTTTAAATGGCACCATGCATCATAAATTTTCTGTGACCTGAATACATACATCATTTGATTTCCACAATTCTGTGAAGAAACAAAAGTTCAGAAAGAACGGCTTATTTACATCTTATAACACGTGGTTATAGGCTTTGAATCCAATAATTTGTGAAGCTCACATCACTAACTCATCTACAATTCTTGAGAACTGAATTTTTGTCTAAGTATTCACTGATCCAGTGACTTAGCTTTTTCTACTTTTAAGGATTTTAATTTGTAAAACGATAAGACTGAATTCTGTAATCTTTTTGCAATTATGGTTCTAAGAGATGAATAAATTTAAAAGATAAATAAAATCAGTTGTTTATAAAAATATATCAAAGAAGACAACATTTTTCCCTATTCTGTATTCTAACAAGTTGTCTAAATGGTAACAGAAATTTGAAGTCACTTAGTAATATAAATTAGGTTTTGTCACTATTCCTATACAGATAAATCATATTTTTCTGAATCCACATGAGGCTTCCACACAAAACTTACAGGAAACCTAATGACAATTACTTGAATAAATGAGCTTTATGGTTGTCTGGAAATATATTTCCAAACCAATGTGAGTAGATAATGCGTTATTTTAGTCAAAGAAACTCATTCAATAGGAAGCAGATTTTTCCAACAGAGGTAAAATGATATCAATAACTCAATGTTTATTTGATCATTTGCTTTTTATTTCAACGTAAGGTTTACTTCTCAGGTCGGGCGCAGTGGCTCACGCCTGTAATCCCAGCACTTTGGGAGGCCGAGGCAGGGGGATCACGAGGTCAGGAGATTGAGACCATCCTGGCTAACACGGTGAAACCTGGTCTGTACTCAAAATACAAAAAATGAGCTGAGTGTGGTGGCGGCGCCTGTGGTCCCAGCTCCTCGGGAGGCTGAGGCAGGAGAATGGCGGGAACCCGGGGGGCGGAGCTTGCAGTGAGCCAAGATGGCGCCGCTCACTCCAGCCTGCGCCACAGAGGGAGACTCCGTTTCAAAAAACAAAACAAAAGAAAACAAAAAATTTACTTTTCAAAAACATTTTGGAAAGTCGACACTAATAATTAAAAAGAACATTTTGGTTAAAGTATTGTAAAATATGTTATATTTTGTTTCAGATTTATTACTAGGATAACCCCAAATAATCCAGCACTAAATAATTTGCTAACTTTACCAATAAAGTTGTTCAAATTCCTTTAAAAATCCTGCACATGTACCCCCTAAATCTAGAATAAACGTTAAAAATAAAAGACAAGTGTTCAAATTTTCTTTGATTAATATTCTCTATACAATGTCAGGATCTACAGCACTACTTTATCTCTAGATAGAAAAAGAAAATTCGTCCTTTCTTACACATTCAATTCATTTGTATTTCAAGGAGGTATTGATTATTTCAATGACAAAAGGAGATAATTACAATGTCTTTGGAATTACCAAGGTCCTTTCAGAGAGCTAAACTCAGCAAAAGTACTAGTGACATTTTTAGAAACATTAGCAAATCTCAAACTAAATGTTTTTAAAAAGGACAATTGGCTTGAACATTTCAGTAAAATGTGTACAATTTTTTAAACAGCTAAATGTTTCTTTATCTTCATAAATAATATGCTCACATGCACAATTAAGTAACTTGTTTTAAATCTGGTCTTTGATACTCTATTGACAGACCCCATGAAAATGTATTGTACCAATTTAATGCAAATATGCATAAAAATGCTGGAATATAAGGCAGTGATATGTTACAGTTCACAAACAGTAGTGCTAGATGCAATATGTGCAGTAGAAAGGAGTTTTGCCTTTGCTGTGTCCTGGAAAACTATCCATTCCCTTTTCTACCAAAAAAAAAAAAATCAGGTTTATTGTAACAGAACTCTGTTGTAAAGGAGCTCAGTGCAGGTGAATTGAGTGGTATCTTTCCGCGTATACTGCCCACACCAAAAGAAAACAAAGCAAACCAAACCAATAAAAAAGAGAACCATGTGACATGGACCACTGAGTCAATACTGCTTGGTTTCTCTCATTCAATTTTATTTGCTTACATCTTCTTACCTCTAAAATAGAATCATGAAAATTATCATCCTAGACTAGGAGAGAGTGGTTACTCTACCTCTCAGCAAGAAAATACTCTTGAAAACAGCCTTGGGTTTTTGATGAGAGGACTTGTTACACTTATTTTCTTCACCAGATCAGGGGACAAACCTGGAGAACTAAGGTCAAAAAAATCTATCTAGTGTAAAGAGAAGACACCAACTCTTAGCTAGGACCAAGAAAAAAGAAAGAGAATGTAATGTTGGGGGATGGAAATGAAAATGTAACCTCTTTTCTGTCCCCGGGATTTTGTGGTTAACAAGAGAGAGAGGGAAGAGCAAAATAAACAACCAGACATGATCCCATAGTTTATCTCATTCAAGACAAACTTCAACAGAGATACATAAAATAATCGGAAAGAAATTTGGTTGTATATTATAAAGTTGTAGGACAGGCACTTCAAAATAAGATATTTTCAGGTAAAGGAGGAGCCCTAAGTTTAACTTTTCTAGCTGTCCTCAATCTCTCTTGACATGGACACTGAGTTGAGAATTCGTGGGTTTGTTTTGCATCCAGCTGAAGTTCAGCAGGAAGGTCAGTGATGGGCTGGAATGGAAGATGTGGCAGATATTGACACTTATGCATGAAAAAAATAATCGGGCCCCTCTACAAGGTATGTGTGAATACTGACTCTCAGTAACCAAATTGAAAAGTTATTTTACTGCCCCAAGTATAAAAATAATTTTCTGAATGTGAGGGTTCAAATTTTGCTTCTGAAGTTTTTGCTTGATGATTTGGTAGAGAATTAGATTATATGGCTCTTTTCATCACCACGTATGAATACACGTCCAATTACTTTTACCTTAGAGAAGATTAATGAAGTGTAAAAAGCATTTTTGTCAATTACATTAAAACAAACAAATGAATAGCAAAAATAAATTATGCGAAATCACAAAGCTCATTTGATTACAGTTTGGAACCCAGAAATCTAATTGACGTGACATCTCTTGCTCTTTCCTTTTCTTTTCTCCCTTGATTTACTTTGCAAAAAATGCTTTCTAGGTTATCATAAAACCCTTTGTTTTCATTACATTGCAAAGAGATTTGTTTCAGATGGAAATGTATTAATTCATTTTTCTGGCAATCTAAAACACCATTACATTTGCTTCATCTACATTTTTCACTATTTGAAATACCTTAGATAGATGGCAAAATAAATATGCATACACAAATATATGTGATTTTATCAAAATATTGCACATTGAAACCCTTCAATCTCACCACTGAGAATCTTTCATGTTTTTAATGAGAATTTGAGACTCAAAGTTTAGTGCTTACTAGTGCAATATTGGAACCATCTCAACAGTAAGTGTCTGTTGAAATAAACAAGGCTGTGACTTCTAGATCATTTCTTAGACCAAATGACAAGGCTTAAAAGGATTCTCATTCATAACTATGTAATTTTAAAACCTGTTAAAAGTAAATAGTTTCACATGTTGCCTGATAGAATTTAATGTCTCTTGGAAATACTGTCAGCGATACAGCCGAATGCTTCAACCATAGAAATTTGGGGAAATATCTCAATATCATAAAGAACAAACAATTCATCTTTCTAGAATATTCTGTGTTTAAAGACAATTTATGATAAGCCTTCTTGACACATTATGCATCTATAGACACACAATGCCTCTATTCTGTATAATTAAATGCAAACAATTATTTCTCCAGCACGTACTTGAAGTCAGTGACAGTAATCTCAATTTTGCAATACTTTTTGTTATAGACAAGTGTCTTGTAAGACTTGTATTTATTGCTTAATTAATATTCCATAGTCTCTACTAGTTACAAACAATAATGCCTTGCCACAACAATGGTTTGAAAACAGTTACTTCTTATTAAGGATGTTATTTTCAACAAGAAAAATTCAGGCCAGGTGCAGTGGCTCATGCCTGTAATCTCAGCGATTTCTGAGGCTGAGGGTGGCAGATGGTTGAACCCAGAATTTCCAGGCCTGCCTAGGTAGCATGGCAAGACCCCGTCTCTAAAATATTAAACAGAAAACATTAGCTGGGCCTTCAGTGGTGCACCCCAGTAGTCCCAGCTATTTGGGAGGCTAAGATGGGAGAATCCTTTGAGTTCTGGAGGTCTTGTCTGGATTGCGCCACTGCTTCCCAGCTTGGGCAACAGAGTGAGTCTCAATAAAAAAACAAACAAACAAACAAAATCAAAACAAACAAACAAAAAAAAAACGAAGAAAGACATAATTCAAAGATTTGATTAGGTGTTAAGTTATTCAGTAAAATAAGGGTTATTTGAGCACAAACACTGCAATACTGTGCCAGCAGACCTGATAACAGAGACAGCTAATAAGTGACAAACGGGTGGGTAGTGGTAGTGTACACACACTGGAATAAGGGATGATTCACAATTTTAGACTTCTAAAGTATTTAGTTCTGGAATTTTCCATTTAATATTTTCAAACCACCGTTGACTGTAGGTAAGATATACTGAGGGGAGTACTGTATTGCACCAAAATGTGTACATTGAAAAGCAGCCTTCAACATTTCTATGAAATCAGAACAAAGTAGTGAAAATGTATTGTTTAATTAGAATGTAATAATAAATGTATTAAAATATTTTGATATCTAACTTAAAAAAATGGATCCACAGGCACCTGTTTCTTTGTATTCATAGAACAAATTCTGTTGTTAACCTTTTTAAGGTAAAATAGTTAAGAGCATGATATGGCTGCTTGGAGAACCTTTCCTTCCTCACCAACCTAATAGGCGAGATGTCTTTGCTGATCAAAAGTTAAAACTCTCATGTTATAATTTGCTTTAAACTAATAGCAAAAATAACATAAAAACACATAATAAAACCTATTTAACAAAAATAACATAGTAATCTTCATAATCACATACTTTTTCTGAAACAGAACTATTTTAATATTACATTTTATTTCTGCCAAAGCGGTCATAGCAATGACATTTCTTTCTTCTCCCTGGTGATTGCATCAATGGGTATGGCACGAGGTACTACCTCCAAACAGTGACCCTCAAATATGTATCCTCAGTCAGTAACTCTCTACTGAGTTCGAGAGAGACTTTTTTCCTGCCTGCCAGTGTGACATTACTACTTGGATTTGACATTCAGAACTCAACACAGCCAAAATGAAACTCAAGATCTGTCAAAATGTACATTGAGAGAAAGGCATTGCTATCTATCCTGCAGTACAGGTAGATTCCTTTAAGTCATATTAGCTCTTCCTTGATCTTCACATTCCATATTCAACCATAACCAAGTCTGCTCAGTTATGCCTACTAATCCCTTTCAAATCTATCCATTGTTAAAAAACCGAGCCATGGCTACTCTCGTCAAAACTGCTCAGTGGCTGATGCTTCCTAGCTGACTTGGCCTCTACTGTACCCCACTAAGAGCAGCCCCAATGATGTTTTTGAATTGCAGATATTTAACTCACCCACACCTTGTAACCATACACACACACGCGCACACACACATCCTTCCCTGGATTCCCAGTGTTCTTAGAATAAAGATGGAAGTCCATTCAATGACTTACAAGACCCTGCATGATCTGCCCCCAGTGGTTCTCTAGTCTCATCTTGTGGGATGTGACCCCTTGCTCTGTGCTGGATACATCATTCTTCCTCCAGCTAAATATTTTCTGTGCGTGTTTCTTCCTTTGCCTGGAAATTTTTTCCGCCAGCACTCACACATTATTTTTCCCATGAGTCAAGTCAGACTTTGTTTCTCCTGGAAACCCTTCCTTGAACTCTTTGACTTGGTTGGTACGTACTGTTTCTCACTTGCATATCACCTGACACTCGCCTCCCTAGTATGCATTATAACTCCATTTGAATCAATTTGAGTGATTTGTTGATTAATTACTATTTACTTATATGTCCTAAATTCCTTAAAAATAGCCATAGTAGGTGCTCAATAAATAGACTGAATAAAAGTAATAATATATTACACAGCAGCTGTGTAAACATTTGGCACATAACATTACATTGGCCAGGCATGGCAGCTCACGCCTGTAATCCCCAGCACTTTGGGAGGCCTAGGTGGGTGGATCACTTGAGGTCGGAAAATCAAGACCAGGGTGGGCAACATGTCAAAACCCCATCTCTACCAAAAATACAAAAAATTAACCAGACTTGGTGGTACGCACCTATAATCCCAGCTACTCGGGAGGCTGAGGCACAAAAAAATTGGTGGAGCCTGGGAGGTGGAGGTTCAAATAATGTGAACTTTTTTCTATCTTAATATTTAAATATACACATGGCTTGAATTTTAAGGTAGTATACTAGAAACACTGGCAAAAAATAGCAAATTGATACTTGACCTCTGTTTCATGTTTGTTTCACAGGCATTAATAATCCCTATGCCTATCTCAGTAGCCTAGCAGAATGAGGCACTCCATGTTGATTCGGTATGTAAACACATTTGTTCAATATGGTATTTGCTTTAAGGATGACACACTGCTTAAGGAATATCAAACCAACTCCAAGCATGAAGTATGAATCATAGTCCGAATTTAAAAGCATAAATCAAAATTATCACCAGGAAAGACCTGTGTAATTACGAGATAAATTGTAGAGATAGTAGGAACAGGAGAATTAAGAGGGAGTAGAGAGCTTAGAACTTGGGAATACGATCTGTTTGAGAGAGAATTTGAGCTATTTCCTGAAACATCAAGTTGCCTGACTGGAGTGGATCATTTAGTCAAGGTAAATGGTGTGTAAACAGCAGGTCCGACCAGAGCAAAGGTGAGGCCATGCTGGTTAACTCCCTCCGAAAGGAAGTTTGAGTAATGTAATTTGACCTAGTCCTAGATATACGGAACATTTTTCAGGGATTTTTGATTTGGATAGCACAAATTAGATATGGAAATGAATGCCATGAGGCTATTTCAGTATCACTAAGTCATGTAAAGTGACGCTGCTTATAGTTTGTCAGTGGGAATAAAAAGAAGAAAATAAAGGGAAGAGATTAGAATCAATAGGAGAAAGGACTGACACCGAATTTACCTTGACATACAAGTTGACTCCAAAGTTTTATGATGTTTATATTTTTCTAAACATAGAAGGAAAATACATTTAAATTCAATTATGAACGTATTATAAAATGACAAGGTATGCCATCACTGGAAAAATAAGTCAAAAATTTAGTTAAGTAGATCAGGCATGGATGTGCTGTTGAATATAAAATAATCTGAATCCAGAATTTCTGGATTAGAACTGGTACAGAGGAAGAGCATCAGGCAACACATATTTAAACTACTGATCTTTTCTCACATATTATTTTAAAAAATTCAAATATAAATGCACATCTCTGATCTTCTCTGAATCTTGCATCATAGGAATCCCATTTGCTATTGTCAAAAAAAAAAGCAAATAGTAGGAGCAGTTCAAAAAAGAGCTGGCTTCCAAACAGAGAGGCCTCCTAATGTTTTCCCTTACCACAGAAGCCATTTCACTTCGTATCCTACACTGCAAGAAATTCCATCATGTATGGTTTCCCTTGAATTAACCCTTTAACTCTGAATCATGTTTAGGGGACTGTCAATTAGGCATTATATGTAATAATTAAATTAATCATCTGCTTTAAAAAAGTATCTTGTAATTGAGTACCTTGGAGAAGAATTGATCCTTTAAACCATTAATAAGGGTGGAGCGGAATTTTATCATATTACAGAATTTTTCTTGGTTCTTTAGTAGGCTTGAGCTCTGGAGGGAGAATAGGGAGAGGGTACTTTTACAATATGAAGGTTGCAGAAAAGGGAAGGGAATACAATATAAACTCTATAACTTAAATCTTTGGGGACTACGCTAATGGTTTCTCCTGGTGAATACCTAAAATATTTTTTACATCATCCACTGCATTGTTAAGTAGTACCTAGTATTTTATTTTGATTTACTATGTAAAACCATTTTTAAACATTTGTCTCATCATTATTTCACTTTCTACAGAACTCCTAAATCAATATGATGACCTGATGGGATATGAGTATTCATTTTTTTCTTTCTCTAAGTACGTTCCTCTTACAGTTAGCCAACAGCTGAAGTGATATCAAATTTGTAGTAAATATTTAACTTTATTTACTAGAGTAATATTCTAATGACTTTCTTTTATCAAACTTCTATAGGTGACTGGAAATGTGATACTTTTGTGGGCTCTAGAAAGATGAGGATCAGGATTGGGTCAATTCTGAACTTCCTTTCTGCCCTTTAAGTGCATAAAATGATTCTGAAAATAGAGTATGCCCTCAGTATATGCAAGCTTAATTGAACTAAATATGTTTTTGCCTCTGCCCCTAATCATTAATATATTTTAATCAATTTACAAGCTCTTTTGAAATGCAGAAAAGTGTTTTAAGTATTAGGACTGCATGGTGTTTCTTATCCTCTATCCAAGCTTCAAATCAATGTGTAATAGAGACTTTGCTATACTGATAGTTTTTAGTGGTAAGCAGGAAGATGTCCATATCCCAATTCCTGGAACCTATGAAGATATTTCCTTACAGGGCAGAAGAGAATTAAGGTAGCAGATGAAATTAAGGTTATTAATCAGCTGAATCTATTGTAGGGAAATTATCCTGGATGACCAAGGTTATTCCAGTGTGCTCACAAGGGTCTGTAAATGCAGAAGAGGAAAGCAGATGAGTGAGCAGCAGAGTGATATGACGTGAGAAAGACTCAAATAGGTGTTGTTGGATTTGAAGACGATAAGTAGCCAGTAGTACCTGGGAAGCCTCTAGATGCTGGGGAGGGCCAAAAAGCCAATTCTTCACCAGAGCATCCAGAAAAGAAAAACAGTCCTGCTGACCCCTTGATTTTGGTCTATTGAGAGTTATTTTAGAATTATGACCGACATGACTTTAAGTTAATATACTTATTGTTTTAAGTCACTAAATCTGTGATCATTTTATACTACTGAAATAGAAAACTAATATCCCCACCATTTCTATGTAGAGAGCATAGTTGTCGCTGTCTAGCCTAAATTAGTTAATGCCTTTCCTAGTTTCTCTCTGGTTTATTAGTTTCATGGTTCTAGAAGAAACTGTTCCATTTCTTAGCTAATATCACCAAAGTCAAGACCTTCTGAGTATATTGTCAGATTCAGTTCTCAGACAAAGCCTGAAGATCTCAGTAACGCTGTTTTAAAGAATGGGTGAATATGTTACTTCCTGTTGCTGTCTCCAAAATAGGAAATCTTAAATCATTTCTTTTATACCAATGCTTTTCTTTTGGGTGGGTTTCAAAAGAACTAAATGTATAGCACGTTCAAGGTTCAGTCCTCAGCCTCCGGGGCTGTTGTTCCCTTATCAAACCGTCAATCCATCTATTGGCAGATTTATTAAGGCTATTTTAAAAATTAAGCCTCCTAGATTTCTCGTCTCCAAATAGAATTTGAATCTGATCCTGCAGGCACTCACCTGACCTCCCCTTGAACCTCTATCCAGGGCTTCTTATTGTCTCTGCATGTGACTTCTTGGGTGACGCATACTAATGACTGCAGCTTTACCTCTGACACTGGCTTAGTCAGTTCTCCAGTTAGTTTGATGTTTGGAAATCATGATCCACTGCAGTGCTTGCTTGTGCTTTCCATATTTTAATGTTAAGTCATCTTTTATATGATCTCTCCTAGAAAACAATTTGCAGGACTAATCCCCAAATTCCTTATTTTTTTCAGTTCACCACTAGTTTTCATAATTAAGAAACAGTTACAGAAGAATTATCCTGAGTCATCAATTCTGATTCAAAAGGGAAACATTCCGTTTCAACAACAGATCTTCTGGGGATACAGTGGAAATCTATTTCGTATCCATTTAAAACTACTAGGATGTTCACACACATGAATTGGGACACATTTTTTATAAGTCCAAGAAGAAGTATTATTGTAGAGCCCATGTCAGATTTTCCACAATACTCTGCAGATGTCCCTCCTCTAAATAAGATTGCAACTAATGCAATACTGACAATTAGGATACCATTTTTTAGCATGAGCTACTGAGTTCACGAGAAGAAAGGGAACTGTAGTACATCTTCCTCTCAAAGTTTATGTTAAAGTAATGAAAATGTGGCAGGCACTGCTAGTGGCCTATGTAATAATCATGATCCACTCCCTTCTTGGTGACAGAGCTTGTCTGCAGTAACAAAGACAGGAATTTTCAGTTTCTTTCTTTTCTGCTGTTATTTTGGCAGCAAAGTTATGAGCATGATGTCAATCCTAACCAATGGGATTTTAGGAAAAGTGTGTTGGACATTTCTCACAAATGTATTTTTTATGTAATAAAGTAGATTGAGATTTACTCCCTGTCATTTATTACATGAATGTTGACATGCTAGGATGTGATGACGAGCTGTGGCAAAAATCTCTGACCATGAAAGAAAGTTACGAGACCAGAGAGGCAGGCACTCACACCCTTGATTTCCTCCTCTCTCGATCCCATTCCTTTTACCAGTGAGAGGATTTTCTTCAAGAGGTTTTTGTTTGTTTGTTTGTTTGTTTTTGGTCTATATTTGTATGCACTTATTGCATATGCACAAATAATTTTTAATATACTGAGATTAAATAAATATCTGCCTTTCCCTGGATCTATGCCTGGATCTTCCCATTAACAATATATCTTGGAGATCTGTCTATCATAACAAACACAAAAAACACTTTTTAAACTTCTACATAATATCTCTAAATAATTTGTACAAGTTTGTAGATGCAGCAAAATAGGTGAGAATTTAATTTCTCTGAGGATTGCTCTGAAATGCTCTTCACGTTTCAGAATATATATATGTATCCCATATATCCAAGATCTCTTTCCAAATTTATATTAGTGTATAAATACACACAAATACACACCTATATACACAGCCAAAGACACAAATGCATACACATATGATCACATATACATGCAAATAGTGATCTAGTTGATTCCAAGTCCTATTTGTGTATTTGTTCATTCCAGTGTATCACGCACTGTAGCCTTATGAAATGTTTCTGGAAGAGCAAATTATATTTCATCGTTTTCTCTCTATCATTAGATTGATAATTTCTGCATTTCTTCATGAAAATAAATTAGAAAATCAGCTTGTAACATTTCATTTAAAATTTCTATTTGGATTTCAATTTGGATCTGATCAAATTTATGTATTAATTTGATCTCACACAGATGTTTAGAAGAAGAATTTTTCAAAGCATTTGTTGTAAAATAATAATAGCCTACTAACTAATCAAGTGCAGTAAAAGTTTATATCTATATTAGTGATATTGATGAAGCAATATCAATAATTGACAAATTTGATATAATTTTTTTCTCAGTTGCTGCAAATAATGAATCTTTGCTGCAATCTCAAGATACTTAAAATTCTATGATAAAACTGTAGACTAGTGGAAAAAGTATAGGACATAGGGTCAAAATACTTGCTCCAAAATTTGACTTTGCTCTTACCTCCTTTGAGAGCTCAGACAACATTCCTAAAGTCTGTGTCTCTTTTTTCTTCCAATGTATAGTGAGGAATACTATTTCCAACTTTACAGGGTTGCTATGGGATCTAGTGAATCTATTTAGGCATTTTGGCGTTTAAGCATTCAATAAATAAACCTGCATGTGTACCCTTTAATTTATAATTACAGTAAAATATACAACTTTTTTAAAGAAGAAAACCTAGACATTTGCCTCAGTGGTCTTCCTTTTATTTATCTTTCCTTCTTTTTTTTCTTTTTTTTTTTTTTTTTTTTTTTTTTGACTCAACGCTTTTATTTCCAAAGATACAGGGAACCTGAGAGATTAAGTGATCTTGGAAAATGACAAATACAGTTAGTGGTAGAGCTGGAACTTGAACTCTGGCTTCTAGGGGAAGAGGCTGTCTTGGGTAAGACTCCCCCCAAAACAGATGCTGCACGAAAGATGTGGGAACAAATGGTTTATTTGGCAGGGGAATCACAAGGCATTGTGAGGGCATGGGAACGTGCAGGAAGCTACCCTGTGGGTGTCTGGAGCCCAGTCTTGCTGGGGAGTCTCTGAGAGACTGTGGAGAACACACCTCAGAAATGTCCCACTATGGGACAAAGAGTCTATGGAATTTCTCTGTCAACTTTGACTCCCCATTGGCTGCGGGCAGCGCTGTCGGGACTAATTCCACTTGCTGTCCATCTTCAGAACGGCTGACATACTTGTGCACCAGAAATGCCCTCAGAGAGAAGCCACGGGTCCACATCAAGCTTGTCCAATCCACCACCTAACGACTAACACAGGAACAGAAAACCAAACACCGCATGTTCTCGCTCGTAAGTGGGGGCTGAACAATGAGACCAGAGAACACAGGGAGGGGACATCACACACCGGTCCTGTGGGGGGTGGGGAGGGAAGGGAGAGCATCGGGACAAACAGCTAATGCATGTGGGGCTTACAACTGAGGTGATGGGGGAGCCGAGATCGTGCAGCTCACTCCAGCCTGGGCGACACAGCAAGACTCCGTCTCAAAACAAACAAACAAACAAACAAAAACAACAAAAAACTTAGGTGATGGGTTGATAAGTGCAACAAACCACCATGGCACACATAAGCTATGTAACAAACCTACATGTTCTGCACGTGTATCCTGGAACTTAAAGTAAAAAGTAAAAATAAGAAATAACACAAACACTGATAGCTGATGAACTGAAAAAAATAATTACAGAAATGTTTTAAGAAAGTTTACAAATTTGTGTTGGGCCACATTCAAAGGCATCCTGGGTTGTGGATTGGACAAGCTTGATGACTCTTTCTTTTTATCTAAATCTAGCCAATTTATTAATTCTATAAACTCTCACCAGAACCAAAACCATGAATAAAAGCCAGACATTACACATGTTACATAATTTTAGGTAACATTATTACATATGTGGCTGCTAGCCTTTGGATTTTGGATATGTAACAATTCTGTGTCTGAAGAGTTAATACAGATTTAATGTATCTTTCCAATCTTGAGAGAGAAGTAGCACAATGACCGATATTGTATAGTTCATTTTCCAAAAGATACCCTTCCTTTGGGGATGTTAAATGTTTAAGGCAATGAAAAAATACTTAACAAAAAAACAGTACAAGGAGATTTTTAAAAACAATAGCTTATTTGATAGTGCTAAAAGAAAAGCCCAGAGATTTTGTTTAGTTGTAAATGTTGGGCATATTATTATTGATACTATCACAAAAATGAATGTCCCAAATATTGGGTTGTGTCAGCTGTGCTTACTCAGTCACTTGCCTCTCAGCTCCTCAAATGTTTCCTCTTGGTTACCTGTAACTCAAAAGGTACATGGCAGACCCTGGCACATCAACAATAGCAAGGTCACCCAGGGTATTACTCAATGTTTATTTCATAGCTTTCTAGGATCTATCTTTTCAAACTGGTGACATTTATATGATTGTTTTCTATATTTTCCTACTGCTGTTTGGTTACAATGTTGCATTGTTTTATAAATTGTTATTCCTAGTGTTAAAAAATCTTGCATCTCTTAAATGCCTAAACCTTATTAATAATGCTTCCTTTTAGAGTTGTATGTAAATATCATGTTAAATTTTATTTTTTGTAATCACTTTAATCAGAAACAAGGGAATTAGCCAGCTGTTTGGAACTCATGTTAAGATGTAATTAAACATCTGATTGAATTTCTGTGCATAGCAAATAGCAGAGGCTAGAGGTTGTACAGAAAATAGACCACATTCGGTAGAAAAAAATAAGGCCTACAAGATGACAATCATGAGGGTGATACTGAGGGGTTTGTTCCAATATTTTGTGTCTGTCATAACTTTTCCCAAAAAGAAAATCCCATAGATTCCCAAATAACTTAGCATAACATGTAAATCACAGCAGACAAATTCCTTATCAACTGAAACATTACTTTAAACCTAACTATCAAGATATTCATACAATCTGTTCAAAGGAGTAGTGCACATTTAATACATTTTACAAGCTGGAATTATCAGATATTTTGTTATGGGATACTCCTTAATACTTCCTGCACTTTAGGGTAGATAAATAGGAACATGCACATAAACATTATTTGAAAATAAGTTTAAGTTGCACAAATGCAACCTGGAAGCACACACATAAGTTGTTTTACAAAAGAAATGTGTGTTTTAAAAAAGACTTTTAGGTAAATAGGGTATATCCAGAATAATTACAAAATGACTTATACAACTTTAGGTCTTTTGCTATACAAATATGGCTCAATATTACTTTCATTTTAAGTTATATATATTGAAACATGCATATGAAGAAATGGAAATTAAAACTTCATTTTAACATTATAGTACTAATATTAAGTCTTTGCTTAACTGACATCATACTCTGAAAAATCAAGGGTGTTTATTCAAATCCCTTGCAGTTTAGAAAAACAATTAAAAACTTTCAATCTCTGAACTTTATGTTAGAATTTGCATAGAGTATCACACTATTAATTCTTTTCATCCAGCATCACAAAGTGGACAATTTTTCATGCTTAAGAAGAAGATAAAATCCTCCATAACACATATGCCCAATCATGCAGTGAAATTTTATTTCCTGGACTTCTTCAGCATAAAAATTGTCTATTAATCATTATGTTGACTTTATGATGTAGACCATTGCCCAAAGGAATTCTGCAGTGATCCAAAGATTAATTTTATACGTGACCCCAAGTTGGACTTGAATCTAGACTTTGAAAATTATAATAATTCACTCACTAATATGATTATTTTTCATAATTCCTTGGAGGTTACAGTGATTCTGGTATATTAGTTAACATTGTTTGATAAGTTGCAGAAGTGCTACATTTCAGGGCATTGAAATTTGGCACATTATACCAAGAGTTTTCAAAGTCTAATATTACACCATTAGAAAAAGTTATTGTAATAGAGCAGTTCAAAAAGTTCCTATCTTACATTTGCATCGTATAAGATCATGGAACCAAGAGTTCAACAGTACTCTGCAACGTTTTCAAAAAATATGATTTTGTTTCTAGCCCAGAATTTAGAAGAGTATTTATAGTCACCAATTATAAGTTCAAAAGGTTGTCCAAAGACTGTCTTGTAAGTTGATAAAATCCCCTGTACACATTAAGTGAAATTATTATTTAGTTTTATAGGTTACATTCAATCCAAACTAATGGTGAATGGTTTGCAGGGTTTTGGCACTTTCTAACTCTGACGATGTAATTATATCCAATCCTATTAATATGCTTTCAACATCAGCTCATGACCCAAGCTCCAACTCTACTCCCATCAAGAATCTCATGTTCTACTGATAATAATCAACTCTGTTTCATAAACAACACATGCATTTCAGAATTTCCTTTTAATAATCTCTTTGCCTGATATGCTTTTAATATCTGAGTTCTTCATTCCCAGTTCAACGAACTCCACTGTCCAGTTTCACATTTCTTTAATTTTTTTTTATTTTTTATTATTATACTTTAAGTTTTAGGGTACATGTGCATAACGTGCAGGTTTGTTACATATGTATACTTGTGCCATGTTGGTGTGCTGCACCCATCAACTCGTCAGCCCCCATCAACTCGTCATTTACATCAGGTATAACTCCCAATGCAATCCCTCCCCGCTTCCCCCTCTCCATAATAGGCCCCGCTGTGTGATATTCCCCTTCCCGAGACCAAGTGATCTCATTGTTCAGTTCCCACCTATGAGTGAGAACATGCGGTGTTTGGTTTTCTGTCCTTGCGACAGTTTGCTCAGAATGATGGTTTCTAGCTGCATCCATGTCCCTACAAAGGACACAAACTCATCCTTTTTTATGGCTGCATAATATTCCATGGTGTATATGTGCCACATTTTCTTAATCCAGTCTGTCACTGATGGACATTTGGGTTGATTCCAAGTCTTTGCTATTGTGAATAGTGCCACAATGAACATATGTGTGCATGTGTCTTTATGGCAGCATGATTTATAATCCTTTGGGTATATACCCAGTAATGGGATGGCTGGGTCATATGGTACTTCTAGTTCTAGATCCTTGAGGAATCACTATACTGTTTTCCATAATGGTTGAAGGGGGCCAATATTCAACATTCTTAAAGAAAAGAATTTTCAACCCAGAATTTCATATCCAGCCAGACTAAGTTTCATAAGTGAAGGAGAAATAAAATCCTTTACAGATAAGCAAATGCTTAGAGATTTTGTCACCACCAGGCCCGCCTTACAAGAGACCCTGAAGGAAGCACTAAACATGGAAAGGAACAACCGGTACCAGCCATTGCAAAAACATGCCAAAATGTAAAGACCATCGATGCTAGGAAGAAACTGCATCAACTAACGAGCAAAATAACCAGTTAATATCATAATGACAGGATCAAGTTCACACATAACAATATTAACCTTAAATGTAAATGGACTAAATGGTCCAATTAAAAGACACAGACTGGCAAACTGGATAAAGAGTCAAGACCCATCAGTCTGCTGTATTCAGGAGACCCATCTCACATGCAGAGACACACATAGGCTCAAAATAAAGGGATGGAAGAAGATCTACCAAGCAAATGGAGAACAAAAAAAAGCAAAGGTTGCAATCCTAGTCTCTGATAAAACAGACTTTAAACCATCAAAGATCAAAAGAGACAAAGAAGGCCATTACATAATGGTAAAGGGATCAATTCATCAGGAAGCGCTAACTATCCTAAATATATATGCACCCAATACAGGAGCACCCAGATTCATAAAGCAAGTCCTTAGAGACTTACAAAGAGACTTAGACTCCCATACAATAATAATGGGAGACTTCAACACCCCACTGTCAACATTAGACAGATGAATGAGACAGAAAGTTAGCAAGGATATCCAGGAATTGAACTCATCTCTGCACCAAGTAGACCTAATAGACATCTACAGAACTCTCCACCCCAAATCAACAGAATATACATTCTTCTCAGCACCACATCACACTTATTCCAAAATTGACCACATAATTGGAAGTAAAGCCCTCCTCAGCAAATGTAAAAGAACAGAAATTATAACAAACTGTCTCTCAGACCACAGTGCAATCAAACTAGAACTCAGGACTAAGAAACTCAATCAAAACCACTCAACTACATGGAAACTGAACAACCTGCTCCTGAATGACTACTGGGTACATGATGAAATGAAGGCAGAAATAAAGATGTTCTTTGAAAACAATGAGAACAAAGATACAACATACCAGAATCTCTGGGACACATTTAAAGCAATGTGTAGAGGGAAATTTATAGCACTAAATGCCCACAAGAGAAAGCTGGAAAGATCTAAAATTGACGCTCTAACATCACAATTAAAAGAACTAGAGAAGCAAGAGCAAACACATTCAAAAGCTAGCAGAAGGCAAGAAATAACAAAGATCACAGCAGAAATGAAGGAGATAGAGACACAATTTCACTTTTATCTGCGTTGAGAAATGTGATCTGAAGCTAAGTTTCTTCTTTAACCTGTTCCCACAACATTTTGAAGTTATTTCATTATCTTTTAAATTATACTTTTGTGTGGACCTACATGCTCTCATTAGGTGGAAACTACTTAAGGCCACAAAGACTGTCTTGTCTATGTAATATTTTTTACATCTTATGTATAACTCTTAGATTTTAAAAATATTTGAGCAAATACTACCACAAATATTCAACATATAGTAATTATTACATTTTGCAAAATAATACATATGAAATTTCTACTACTTTTTTTAGAGTTAATAGATGAGATGAAGTCTTATTTGAGTAAATTTCTATTCAGTAATGTTATTATTTTTAACCTCAATATCCTGGATGCAATGAAATTCTAACAGTGTTAACTTCATACTGATTATAAAAACACATAGGTAACTGCATGCATATTGGTCTCATGTAAATCAAAGTTTATGTTTGGAAATTGTACTAAATCTAAAATTGCATCAGCAACACCAGTTACAAACAACTATCATGTTAATCCACACTCATTCATTCACCCACAGTTCAACATCTGGTTCATCGGATTATTGAATTTTTCTTATAATTTAAGTGAAGTGACAGGCCAATTCAGGCGACTGATTTGACCTTGTTTCTGCTACTGACTTTTATTGAAATTACCCCAACAACCCGTGTTTCGACACTGTACTAACATGCCCCCCCACCCAGTGGTGTGTTTGGCACAGCACAGGGACAGAAATTCAGAGGGGTTTTTGAGAAGGGAATGAGGACAGAAGCACAGGCTTTCACAATTCCAAGAGAGAGACAGCATTTCTTTAAGGAAAGAAATATGGTTGCAGTTGCATATATGCATATAAAATATTCCTCCCTTCTTAAGGTAACTTGTCAAATTTTAAAAGTAAAGTTGAAAACCCCACCAAAATGTTTTGTTAAAATCTGTCAACTTTCTGTTGCCCTACCCAAAATTTTAGTTGTGCATTCTATAGATGAATTGTATCTTTATATGTGACTTCTATAAGATAGTTATATAGGCCATCAACTTAAATATTACACACACGTATGTGTGTGTGCCTATATATCAATGTGTCTATATGTGTGTGTGTGTGTGTGCGCGTATATATACATGTATACACTAATTAAAAATAATTTACCCAAAACAATAATGATTTTCAGTTGTTGGATTTATAAATTACATTTTACTGTAATAGAATTACTAGGGACATTAATCAACTAGGTCATCAACTCTGATTTTATAGGCTTTGCTCTTTAGTTAAATTAGATCATCCACTGGTGAGGAATAATATTTTTTCACAGCCATTGGGGCAAACCTGAAAATATAATGATCTTTCATCTCCAAAGGACTGTCAGTAGCAATTAACGAGATTTATTATTAAAATGTCTAAAATCACAGACTCTAATTTTCTGCTTCAGTGTATGAGACTGTACCATTATATTTGCTAAGAAAATTTACATAATTTCCAAGTTTAAAGTATACATGAACTTCAAGTATTCATTCTCTCTTACAGCAAATGTACAATCACATTTTTGTAATATGTTTTCCCAGGTTGTAAAATTGTGGCAAGGAAAAGTATAATTGTAACTTTCTCAATAAAGTTATTTTTTTAAGAAATGCATTAGAAAAACTGACATATTTTATTTTTTAAGCTAACTTTAGCTAATAAGACTTAAAGAAACTCTTTCAAGCTTCACCCACATCTTCAACACATAATATATATTCAAAGGTTTATAGCAGATTCACATTTTAAGAATAAATAACAGCAGTAATAGAAATGCATCATTTGGATTTAAAATTAAAATACCTTCCTAGCAATTAAATGGAGTGTCTCATTTAATCCTCAGGATACTGGCATTATTTGCATTTAATGAATGTGATAACTGAGATTTAAAGTCACTCAGCGAGTAAGCAGTTGAGCCAAGAGTTACAGGTTGATCTGCTGAATTCCGTAACTTGCTTCCTTCCTACTTCTTTATTTTTAGTTGTCAGGAAGGTGTGTGTATTGCTGTTTAAGGTAGTTATATCTGCCATGTTATTAGCATAAATTTTCCCTTTAATATAGCAATACATCTTAATTAACAAAATTTCTTTAAACATAATGGAATTTCACAAGTATATCACATTTTATTATAAAATATAACACTTCATAATGATTGTATATGACAAGGATGTAAAATGGGATTTAAAAGTTTTTAATATTATTTGATTAAAATATGTGCATTTATCTCATACAGTGAACTGAATAATGTCTGACTTTCTTGGGGAAGCATTTGTTCATCGCACACGCAAGAAGGAGAGAAGCTATTCATTAGCTGTCATCCTCCCAAGTCATTATGAACTACAGAACATGCTTGGAATCACTTTGGGGATAGTTTTGGAGGAAAAAACAGACAGATGTGTTTGTAATAGCTAAGCAATTGTGAAGGGTAAGATTCCAGATTCGCTTTTTTCAAAGCTCTAGGTTTGGTCTTAGAAACTGTCATTTTTCTTGTTCTGCATAATCTATGGCATTAAACCAGACATACTCTTCCTTTCAAGTTGATTTGTGTTCCCTTGCACAGGGCATAAAATTACTATGGGGTACCTCCAGCCCTTGATTGCCCGGGAGAATAAAATTGGTAAAGAGATAGTGCATCACTAGAGAGCCCAGTGGAAAGAAAGCACAGTGCAAAATCATTGATTATACCTGTTAAATGGATCATCCGAGCAGCATATAAAATTTTCTCATATTTTTAGCATGTCACTAAATTGATTTATGATTAATGCTGGGTGAATAGTTCAGAATAATAAATCTGAACTTAATCCATACAAAAGCATACATATATTTTTTTTCTCCAACAGAGGCAAGCCCTTTTTATTAGCTATATTCAGATCTCACTTGTGAAATCCTTCACTCTGGACAACTTACAATTCAAAGCGAGAACTCATCTAGCTTTTACTCTATTCCTTTGCAGTCCCCATGAGATTTTCTAAGTGCATTTGTAGAAATACACTCTGGAATGCAAGGTAGCCATGTGTATGCAAATGTGTGGCATCCTCTGTAGTTTCATCACCTAGTTCCTCTGTATATTTGTTGTATTTCCTTTTAACCTTAATGAAAGCAGAAATAAGCAAAAATGTATAGACTAAACAAAAAAATGAGAAATGATTTCAGAAAGCATGGTAATTTCATACCATAAAAGTGACACCCTGGAGTACAGACTGCATTGAAGGATTTTTAATACAGTACAATACAGTATTCAACTGAGTTTTTATTAGGCTTATCCAACAAAAGACTGAATAAAGAAAACAAAGATTTTCATATTTAACATAAAGCCTTTTTTCTTTAGCACACTTAAAGGCTATTTTTAAGTCAAGAGCATAAAGAAATGTTTTCATTATTAGATTATCTTTCAGCACCCCAATCTAGATTAATATATGTATTTTCTAGGATGAATATTTTATATCTTACATTGTGGTTTTAACTTTTATAATAATTTATTTTTTCTTTTTATGTTTCTAATCATTAGATTAATTTCCATGAAATCTGAATATTTACACTAACAATTTAATATACCAGCCACAGTTTATAATTACTGAAATTTAGATAACTTTTAAACTTTCATGTATATTAAATTGTCTTCTAAATTGATTTGAAACTAACTTACTAAAGTATTTTCAAATAACAATATATTCTAATTTTGAATGACATTGCAGATATTAATACCAGAATTGTGGTAGGTATATTCACAAAACAATTGTACCTGCCCTGGAAAATTTTTGTAATATTATCCATTGTTTATATTGGGTAGAAATGATAGGATATAGGCTTATAAAAATTTTTGTATATGTATTTTTTTCTGATTAAAAGTCTTTCTAATGAACATTTTCAAATTTGCTGAAATTTAAACATTAAAAAATTCTTAGATATTGCAAATTGTATTTTCTTTATCAGAAGACATGCATTTACATAACCATCTGTATTAAGGTACAGAATGAACATTAAGGTAGGAATCACAGCCTAATTACTTAGGCTTGGAAATTGTATTGTTATTTGACATGACCTTAAAGTTTCTTTTTTTCTCTAAAAATGATAAAATACCCATCCAACTTACCTAACAGGCTTTTCCAAAACACAAAGAAAACTCAAGGAGATTAAATAATATATGTTTGGTCATTTTCTAACCTCTAAAAGGCTATTTGATGATGATTTCTTAGAAACTGATATTTAATATTTTTCTACCTTACATAGATACTTAAGTAGTATCCCTGTAAAAAATGGATAGATTAAAAAAAAAAAACAGGGTTATTCAATGAGCAGCTTGTGATCAGAAGATTAAATAAACTGCAGAGTTCCAAGGAAATTGCATGTGGACACATCGTGAATTCACTGCTACGTCGATGAAGGCAATGGTAACTGAACAAAAGTGATAGATGAGGAGAAAAGTATTCATCAAATAAAAGTCAAGCCCTGAAAACCATATACACATACTCTCCCAGTCTATAACCACCTTCTCAATCACTAAAGCAGACAGTGTGAGAATACCATTTCCCATTTACTTACAAATGAATGGTTTGTGTAGTATAGACACTAAGTAGACAGTCCTTGCATTTCAACATGGCCACTCCCGCTAATCTTACCAGAAGGTGCCACAGAGGCTTGAATCCCAACTCAGCCACTTACTGATTGTATGACATCTTCCTGCACAAATTTCTTCATCTGTGAAATGGAAGTTTTATCTTGGGAAACAATTCTAATGAGTTTTAAGCCCAATGCTTTGCAGTATTAAGTAGGTGACAATTATTTAAAAAAATACTTAGTAAATTCACTGATAGAGTGGAGAAATAGGCCTGCATTACAAAATTACAAGACTTGAGATGGTAGGTGGGTTTTTTTCTTTTTCTTTTTTTAAATAGCAATTATACAGCTGATGAGTTGATGCTGATATTAAAATTGGGGGGATATCTTTACTTTTAGAAAAGAATTTAATTCGTTAAATCAAAGCAGAGTCTGGTAACAAAGTCTAAATAATGTTTGCATAGGGGACCCAGGAGAGTTTAAAGTTAAGCATAAGATAGAAACATCCTAGGATTATATGCAGCTGATTCCTGATGAACATGGGTTTAAACTGCATGGGTCCACTTATTCACAGAGTTTCTTCCACCTTTGCCATCCTTGAGAGAGCAAGACCAACACCTCTTTTTTCTCCTCCTCCTGGCCCTCTTCAGCAGGAAGATCATGAGGATGGAGACCTTTATTATGATCCACTTCCACTGAATGAATAGTATATATAGTTTTTTCTTTTTTATGACTTTCTTAGTAACACTTTCTTTCCTCTAGCTTACTTTATTGCAAGAATACAGCATATAATACATATAATATACAAAATACGTGTTAAGTTGACAGTTCACATTATTGGTAAGGCTTCCAGTCAACAGTAGACTATTAGTAGTTAGGTTTCTGAGGAGTCAAAAGTTATATGCAGATTTTTGACTCTGTGGAGTTGGTGCCTATAACATTCACATTTTTCAAAGGTTAAATGTAGAGTGAAAGAGTACATACAGTGTTGCTCTTGAAAGAGAAATATAAGAGATGGAACGTTAAAAAAATTCGTTGACTTTTTTTGTCAAAATGAATATACATGATTTATAAGAGTTAAGCGTTTTGGATTGGCTAAATAATTAGAAAGCCCTGCTGCTGTACAGGGTACACTCCACTTTTCTCAGAAAAAGAAAGGTGACTGAAAATCTCACTGACAATGGCCACTTCTCTTTGAAAGCAAGTTCCAGGACAGTCATTACACAGCACGTCCACTCAGCATTATGTCTCACTTCACAGGCAGCACATTACTGGAACTGGTTATTTAATGATGCCCTCCAGTCCCTGCAAGCAGGTTGTGTTTGCATGCTCTATTTAGAATAATTATGTTTATAAATACTTATCAAGGGCAGTTAACATAGAAAAAAGTGCTGATTCTTTAAGCTGAATACTTAGCTATCTGTAATCTTGCAAGATTTTACTACAGTGTAAAAAATACTGACTTGAGGCCAGGTACAGTGGCTCATGCCTGTAATCCCAGCACTTTGGGAGGCCGAGGCGGGTGGATCACGAGGTCAGGAGATGGAGACCATCCTGGCCAACACGGTGAAACCCCGTCTCTACTAAAAAAAATACAAAAAACGAGCCGGGCGTGGTGGCGGCGCCTGTGGTCGCAGCTCCTCGGGAGGCTGAGGCAGGAGAATGGCGGGAACCCGGGGGGCGGAGCTTGCAGGGAGCCAAGATGGCGCCGCTCACTCCAGCCTGGGCCACAGAGTGAGACTCCGTCTCAAAAAAAAAAAACAAAAGTTGATTTTGACAAAAAACTGAAGCTGTTTGGAATTTAAGGTAAGAAACACAATCAGTTAATGATGGCAGATATTAATGTGAATTTAGTAATAAATGAAACAATCAATCATAGTTGGACTTGAGTTTGGAGGAGTTTGCAGATTTTATATGAACATGAGGAGGAAAATGAGAACTAAGATGATTGAACACAGAACTATCTTCCTCTGCAAGTATTTACATTCAATTTCTGTTCATTCTGATATAGTTAATTATAATTTTAACTTCTAGATGATGAAAATAAGATTGTAAAGTTTTAGGAATGTTCCAAATATATATAATTTAGCCTGACTGCAAAGATGATTTTCTACTGTGCTATTTAAAGTTCAGTCTAAGTAAAATATTATGAGATGATGTTGAGGTGTGGGAATATATGTGATCCTTGTGCAGACATGAGCAGAGAGGATGACACTTATTCAGGATACAGCGTAATCCTTCATGATTTGGGAGGATTCTGGAAAACCTTATAAACATTAACATTTCCAGAAAAATTCTTGTTAGGATAGTGGGAATCCAAGAAAATAGAAATTTATCTCTTTAATAGGTTTTTCTGACTAATGCTATCTAATGAAAATAGGATGTCCTAGGACTACACAGATGTTTTAACAGGTGTAAAGTGGAATAATAATTAATACGCTAAAAACTCAAGAAGATAAATGCTACATGATATGACTTATTTTTCCCTTCCTTTCTCCTTTTTTGATGGAGTAAAGACATCTATAGAAAAAATGCATTGCAATTCTACTGATATTGAGGACATATGAGCAATGCTCCCTCATGTCAGCCACCGGGTGTGTGCAGAAAAAGTTTTAAGTACCCATTGGCATTCCTGGTTGAATTAATAAGAAATTGCAGAAAGTGTGGCCAGCAAATCATCTGAGAGAAAAATACTTGTTAGGAGATAGTAGCAGATAAGTTTCTCACCCAAGGAGACACTCCCTCACCTTACTGTGCAAGTTTGTGAGCCTGTGATGTGTGAGTGAAAGTCAATCACCAGGTATATCACTGATCCTTTTGGAAATATTCCATTAATTAAATCTCTTAAACAAATGCTATGTTGAGTAATTATAAGAGGAAAGCATCCTATTCTGCAATCATTTCCCTGACTCCATGGATACCCATGCTAGAGCATGCATAAATATTTGTTCATATATGATACATGTACCAACATGGGTTGCACAAAATTAGATAGCTAAAGTGGAACCACACTGGTAAGTGGATTGTAAGGATTAGAAGAATAGCATTCAACATGAATAGAACAGTTGCTTATTATATAGTTATGGTCACATTAGTCTAGTAGGAAATAATACATTGAAATGGGCACTTATTCATAATTGTCAGTGCATAAAATTAAACACAAAAGATATTAAGATTTCTTTCATAAGGAATAGGTTCAAGTTTTATCTGATGTGAACAGAACTAGCTGGTATATTATATGCATCTATCAACACTAGATTGTGTGAAAAGAAGTATGTTCTCCAAATCCAATGTCGTCGCTCCTGAGTAGGATTTTCTGATACTCTGGGAAAAGGGACAAATGATAGATACAAATGGATACTCTCTCTTGGCAGCAGCAGGGTTTTTGAATAATTGCTTGCCTCCATCATTGAGCAGCAAGTAATCAGTGCACGGAGAGGTACCAGTTAGTACACAGGCAGGAGAAAATGCTTCCCAAAGGGCCCTTGTTCCATGCTCTTCTCCTCAGTAGATAATCTGGGGTCATTGCCAGTGGATGAAGACACAGGTTTTTGTACTCAATGGCTAGTGACTGAATTGTTCCTTCAAGGCATGTGCACTTCAGGTAGAATTTTGGTCTTCCATTGGCTGAAAAGTCCTGTTAAATAGTCATGGTCTATCCAGATGTTTGAAGGGGAAAATTGATATTTCAAGCAGAGTAATTTTTCGCAAATTAATTTTACTTGCATTAAATTGTTAATTCACTGAACATCTACTGAGCACCATTTACGTTTCACACAGAGAACAATGGGAGCTGTGGCAGAAAAATCACATGGCCTTCAAGGAGCTTGATATGTAACGTGATATATGGCATGAAATAAAGATACATGTATGTGCATATATATGATACACCAACAATAAACATATATAAATGAGGACATGACACTTTATGAGAGCACTTAGAAAACACAGGCAAGCCATACTAGGGAGATCTAGGCCCTCCGTATCCATGAGTTTTACATCTATGAATTTAACCAACTGTGGATTGAAAGGATTTTTTAAGGACTGTGCCTGTATTAAACACGTACAGCTTTTTTTCCTTGTCATTATCCCAAAAGAATATAGTACAACAACAACTTACATAGCATTTCTATTATATTAGGTATTATAAGTAATCTAGAAAAGATTTAAAGTATATGGGAGGAAATGTGTAGGTTACATGCAAATACTATGTTATTTTTCTATCAAGAACTTGAGCATCCACAGATCTTGGTAGCCAAAGGACATCCTGGAACCCATCTTCCATAGACACAGAGAGATGACCAGCTCCACAGAAAAAGAGGGTAGCTCTTATTCTTTACCTTTAAAAGTACGGGGACTCTCAGTTTGGTGCAGTGGTTCACCCAGCTGAGGTGGCTCACCCAGGAAAGGTGACCTCATCTTTGGGAGCTTAAGATGGCAAGATTACTTGAGGCCAGGAGTTTGTGACCAGCCTGGGCAACATAGTAAGACACCATCTCTATAAAAAATTAAAAATTAGCTGGACTAGATGGCTTGAGGCTGTAGTTCTAGCTACTCAGGGGGCTAAGGCAGGAGGATCTCTTGAGCATGGGACTTCAAGGTTGCAGCGAGCTATTAACAAACCACTGTACTCCAGCCTGGGTGACAGAGCAAGACTCCATCTCCAAAGGAAAATAAAAAAAAGAAAAGAAGAAAAGGGGATCTTAAAGTTAAGGATACATAAGCAGTTTTATTTCTCTCATTTTTATAAGAAGCACTACTCCACGATTAACACTAACATCTTTCTAATGGCAATCTAACTTCAATGAAAGGCTATCACTCTTACCAGACATGGTAAGTCAAAGCACACGGTGAACCAGGATTATAGAAAGCTCTCTCAAAATCTAAGGAGCATGGAATGCACTTTAGTAAATAGCTCTGTGCAAGTCATATGACAACACTTAGAACGGAAACATTTTAACTTTTGTTCAGTAGCCAAATTTAAACCCAGTAACATGAACAGATTTAATTCTCTTGGAAAACATAAACCACTTTCTTCCTAAGACTGGCTTATGCTTCAACAGATGCTTAAAAATTTTAGTTTATTGCACTATGGTGAATTATTAGGGAGAAATAATTCCCAGTAAATACCAAAGCAAATAATTCAATCACTTTAAAACAATCACCTTTGGAATACGACTTAGTGGGACCCATAAGAAGATCCTCCTAATGGGGTTGTCGGTATATGAATAACTTCTAACGAAGAACTGGAATTTGGAGATGTTGTGACAAAATGGGGATTAACTTTGCTATGGTTTGAATGTGTCCTCCAAAGCCTTAATCCCCAATGCAATCTTGTTAAGAAGTAGGACCTCTAAGATGTGACTAGGCCATAAGGACCACAATCTCATGAATGGATTACTGTTACCATCATGGGAGTGCATTACCTATAAAAGAACCAGTTTGATCCCCTCTTGCCCTTGCTCAGCCTTTCCGTGCCCTTCCAACATGGGATCAGGCAGCAAAAAGGACTTTGCCAGATGTTGGCCTCTTGATTTTGGGCTCTTCAGCCTCCAAAACCATAGGGCAATAATTTAAGTTTATTATAAACTACCCAGTCTGTGATATTCTGTTAAAGCAACACAAAGTGAACTAAGACACACTTAATAAAATATATATTTATTTACAGTTAAATAATGAAAGTTGTTCTGGATTTAAATCATTTTAAGTTTTGTAAAATAAAACTTTGTTGTGAACATTTCCTTACTCAGCACTTTTATTCAAGAGTGAAAAGGGTGAAGACATTTTTGACAGACAAAACAGCAAAGCTTTGATGTTGGTGGGGGGCTGTGAATGGGAAGAAAGAAAATATTAATCTAGGCAAAGAGGAAGCTCTCAACTGTTCAGGATTTATGTTCCTATCCCTGATGTATCTAGCAAATGTCAGCACAGCAAGTTCCTAGTGACTGTGATATCCCTGGGGTGGTACTTCATCATGTCATTTATGTGACAAAGTAAATGTAGAATTTTATGTGAACACAAAGAAAAAGGGCCTTTCAGAGGATAATCTTATCAAGCCTCTCCCTTCAGGCACATAAGGTAGAATCACCCTATTTTATAGATAAGTAAACTGAGCACAGTCAGGAAATAAAGTATTTTCCATTATTTGCACTTTAAGGCTGACAGTATAAGAATAATGGATACCTCTTCATCTCTTGTCCTTTGATCTCTCTATAGAGTTTAAAAAAAAAAAAAAAAAAAAAGAGCCTGAGACATTTTGCTACAGGGAAAAAAAAAAAAAGTAAGAAAGAAGGAAGTCTTCTTTCATCTTAAAACTGTAGCCTAGCTCAAAAGGCTACCTGCTGTAGTGAAGAAGTTATTAGACAGTGTTACCCAAAACGTGTCCTGCAGAGCAATAATCACACACATGTGCACACACATGACCTCTGCTGTCAAATATGCTTGGACAACAACACATACTATATCTCTTGAACATTCATTCTGAATATTAACATATTAAAGATGCAGAAAAGATGCACACATTTTCTTATATGATTCAAGGGTTTTTCAGTCTCCTGTGTTAGATTCAATGTAGCGTTCACATAAATTAAGGCAATGATTTTTCCTTCCTGTGACTTGTGCAATAAAAGGCTTCATCTCATTACTCTCAGGTCGTTTCTTATGCATTTTATCTTTTTAAATTGAATGTGGACAGAGAGGGAAGACTTTCATGAAACTGAGTTTTATAGAAGCAACCTTCATTTTCTTGCGGAATAGTAAATTCATAAATTTAATAGGTAGAAAAATATGCCTGAATTTCTAATATGCTAAGTATAACCATGTGGAAAGACTTTAATGTTCATTCCCAACTGAAGTTCTCTGAACCAATAAAAATTATTTTCCAATTTAATAGTTCAAGCTACACAATTATTAACCTGGCATTGGCAGATAGATGGCATTTTATATAGGGAATAAGAAGCAGATAATTTCTGTTTGTTAGGCTTCAATTCCTGCCTGGAAGTGTTAAATCCCAAGAAAATGCAGCATTGCTCATATGTGCATTTTGTGAACTTTCACATTGCGATTCCTTATGGGTTCAGGTGTTTATTACTGCAACAATCCATACTTAGTCGTTATGATAACACAATGTATTGGGGTATTAAATATATAAATTGAAAATTTGTTATTGCTAAGGCCATTATGGCTCATGTAAACAAATGGAAATATAATCTTGTGCATTATTTTTCTAACCTCTGTAACCAAAGAAACATACTGCTAGTTCAGTAGGTGTGAAATTCTACTTTAGGTACAAGCTACTCTAATTTCACAGTTGATTCGTAGAGTTGTCAGAGAGCCCTACTGAGTAAATTTCACATTTGCATGCATTCAAGATCATTACGGAATGTGATCAAAATGAGATTCGACACCTCCATTTATTTGTTGTCAGGGAGTGGGTTTTTAATTTGAACAAACTCTAATTGTGCTTATTCCATAAGCAAGCTAGGGTGATTTCAGCCCTGTCTTGCCTTGTCATAACAAAATTTCCACTTCTAAAACAGCACTTTCAATGAGTCTACTCTTTGATCAGATTTCTGACTCTATTCTGATGCAGATACTGAATGTATATCATTTCACATAAATACACAGGATACAGTTTCATCATTTTATGTGATTTCTCTCTGAAAAGTTAATAATATGAGTTTTCTCCACAGAGTATGCATAAAATTCTCATTCAAGAATGAATTTCAATATCAACTTCCAGGAATATGGAACACAATATGAGAAAAGTGTTTACTGTGTGGTCATAAATGACATACACGTTATGTACAGATAGGTATCAGATAGGTACCAAATGGCATTTTTTAGAATAGTATGAATTATTATGTAAACAACATTTTCAGTAAGAAAGTAAACATTATTGGAAATGTTATTAAATCCAACATTGTTACTAAATACCATAAAATTTTAAATAATAGTTTCCTTTTGAGTGTTAAAAAATTAAGAACCTGCTACTTCCTAATAATATATTTGGTCCAACTTAATTTTACATATTATAATATTAATTCCAAAAAAAGATTTCAAACAATGCAGAATGCATCTGTAATGGGTGCTATCAGCACAGAAATACTGATAATTGTTCTTTCAATTATCATTGGCCACAGGCCCATGTTGAAAATTCAGTTCAGAAACTAAGAGATCTGTCTGGATCCAGCACAGATCCTGTTTTGAGAAGGAGAATGGCTGTTGATTTCTGGCTTTTTAAATATAAATTAGTTCTTCTTATTCCATGCAATTATAAAACAAAACCAAAATATGGGCTGACTTTCTCTCTCATTATAAAGTTTTATGTGGAACTGCATATACAGTGAGGTGATGGGAGATAAATTAATAAATTTAATGTCTTTTAGTATTTTGGGTATAATAGGTGAATAATAATAATGGTTATATGTCATTTCTTACCAACGTAATTCAAGATTCACTTCACTCTAGTTCAGTACTTTTTAAAATTAAATAATCTAAGGTGTCATTATCTCTCGATGTCTTAACACATACATTTATTTTCAGATAAACTTTCTATCCCTTATATATGTATTAGTTTCTATGCAACTTCATGATACTGAGCTAGAGACCATAGGCCCTAGCAAAAGGAATAAGACTGATACTCAAAGAGCTTATAATTCTATGAGTGGTAATTTATCAATGTCAAAAGTGTAATTCTTTATAAATAATATAGTATTAAGTATCATTAGCAAAGCACAAATAAAATGTTTGGAACCACAAAAAATAAAATATTAATACCTGTTTTCAACAGACTGTAAAGAGAGTGAACACTTAAGAAGTGCATGAAAGGATGGTTAAAATTGATACACAAGGAAATGGAAATGTACAGCAGGCGATCTCCGGTAATGAAAGTGACCTTGGAAAAATAATGACAACAGAAGGCTATGATACATATCTTGGCAATCATGTATATCCAAAACTTGGAATGTGCAGTAAGAGGTAAATTTTTAAGGTATGTTGAACTAACTCCTGAAAAACTGGAATGACAAAGTAGGGAGACTCATATTATTCATAAATGCCAAAGAGTTGGAAAAGGGAAGATTTTAGGAAGATATTTGATACAGTGGAAAGGGCATTTCAGTTGGAATCAGAAGATGTCCATGTTAATCACCTTGGAGATATGGAAAAGTTTAAGTCCCTTAAACTTTTGAACCTTGCTTTCTAATCTGTGACGTAATCAATATCTAACTCAGAACTTACTGGGAGAAGTAACATAGAATATAGGTTGACAATTCTGACATCAGTCTGGCATGTAGAAGATAAATATTTGCTGAAAATGTCTAAATGCTTAGCCTCAGAACAACTAAACTAGCATGATACATGTAATGACTGAATTTGGGTAGAGAAAAATGTTGAGGTGAGGTGGTCCTAAGCTTTGGAGTGACAGTGGGAAAATGAAAACGCCACTGAGTGTCTACAAAGACTTTTAGTCATATGGTTTCATGAGGAGTTTTAAGACAGGTAATTTGCTACTAATTATATTGGACATATTGTAACAATTTAAAACTATAAATTGGACTATATTTGAGACTGCCCCTCATATTGTTTGGTCCAGTCTCAGATTGCTTGCTGCGCTCCTAATCTTAGTTGAGTGAAATACTAAGCTTAGTCATGTTCTTGCTGACCCTGGCATAGGCTCTTTGAACCAGGAAAGTTACTGATTCCTGAGAATTCAAACTACAAGAAGCATATGATTAACTAGAACAGTCATTCTATTTATTTCATTTTCAGTCTGATACATAGATCATGTTAGCTGGTAGAGGGAGAAGCAGCAGAAAAACATGGAGAAGAAAGAGAAGGGAAAGATGCTGATTTACATTTATGGAACAGAAGAGTGGAGATGAATGAAATTGTGGTAGTAACGTAAATCAACTTCCAAAACTGTGTTGGATCCAGACAGATCTCCTAGTTTCTGAACTGCATTTTCGTGGGCGGGTGGCTGACAAAAACTGAGATTTCTGCTTTGTTATGGAGCTTTTGTTAGTTTCCTGTGAGGCTTGGTTACATGGTTAAGATTACTGCCTACTGCCGTGGGTTTCTTTTCTGTAAAACTTTAAAGATTTCATATACAATCTGAATAATTTCCTTAGCAAAAGAACCTAACCAAGAGTAATGACTCTCAGCAAAAGTCATTCTGTTATGCCATCTTGAGTGACAAAATGGTGATGTTAGAGCTAATGTACTGGGAATTGCATATATCCTTCTATTATCTGATCAATGGGTATATCCAGCGGAGTGTGCCATGCATGTTAATGTGACTTGCCATGTGTGGTGAAGCAGATCTAAATATGTGCTGCTTTGTCATATAATTCTCTAATAATTAATATTATTGTTTGATGAATTCATGCAAGAGAATGTATTATAAATTTACTTTTATAAAATTACATATTGAGTCAGAATTCCTTTAGTTTAGTAAACTATACCTGTAATCTTTTATCTTTTATTCTTTAAATGTATAGAATTAGAAAACTTCAGTTCTTAGAGAAATTTTAAAATGCAATATTTCATCAAATCTAAGTTATCACCATTTGTAAGATACATTACTTTATGAATGCCCTTTGACAAATAATAATGCCAAATATGATTGTAAAAGTCTGCTGATTTAAGGAATGTTAATACATGAAAAAAATGTGTATCTGATAGTTGTTTGAAAGTATATAAATAGATCCTCTAGTTGTTCATTTTCATTGTGATAATTATAGAAAAAAACAGCATAAAGTATGTGCTGGTTTGCTAGTTATTGGTAATTAGGACTCACCCTTGAGTCTCCTGAACCGTAGACCATAGAAATTTCCACTCACCATATCACATAAAATTGTATGTAACCTACAGTCAGAAGTGAAGGTAATTACTTTTTAGAACTTATTCTAATAAGTTGAGCTGTATTAATCCATTTATTTACTCATTCAATAGATATTGACAAATTATTTTATTGTATAAATGCATTATATTGTATATATGTATGTATGCACATATATTTATATATGCTCATGTATGCTGATATAAAAATAGCAAAACACTATCATTTCATCATTTAATGGCAGTTACTTCTCATATCTGTTGATGGTTTTTGTTTCAGATTATTCATATTTTAATGACTAAATTTCACAAAAGGTAATTCCACTAAAGTAGTAATCAACTTTTCACTTTGCTCTACAGAGGTCACATCTAGCAACATTCTCTTCTACACTTACTCTCACATGCAATTTTTATTTTTTAAAATAAAAACTTTTCACTTATTATTTTTTTTTATGATTTTATATTACTATGGACTTCATCTCCCACCAGTCAATGACGTTTTCTCTCTTATACTCTGAATTTCTTTTTTTGTTATTTTTTATTTTTTATTTTTGTGACAGACTATGACTTTTAATTCAAATAATTCTAATGATATGTTTTCCATACATTTTTAGAGAATAAAAGAAGTTCCTATAGTTGAGTTTAAGCTATTTTATTTTTCGTAGACATTTAAAACATTAGTTTGAATATCATCTTCATTTACTTCATTTTAAATTTCTTTTTCAGGTATGAATTTGTGACTATAAAGAGTTTAAGATATATAATTAAAAAGGATAATTTAGGCCAGGCACAGAGGTTCACGCCTGTAATCCCACCACTTCAGAGGCTGAGGCAGGTGGATCACTTGAGCCCAGGAGTTTGAGGCCAACTTGGCCAACAAGGCAAAACCCCATCTGTACTAAAAATACAAAAATTAGCCAGGCTTGGTAGTAAACATCTGGAATCCCAGCTACTTGGGAGGCTGAGGAAGGTGAATTGCTTGACCCTGGAAGGTGGATGTTACAGTAGTGACCCGAGATCACGCCACTGCACTCTAGCCTGGGCAACAGAGCGAGACTGTCTTAAAAAAAAAAAAAAAAAAGGAATTTTTTTTATTGCAATTGTATCTGTATTTCCCATTACACTTATAAATGCCATATTGCTTTTTGCTATGAAATATTGCTTTCCAGAACATGACATCGTGGCGGATGAGGAAAAGGTAAACATGTCTGTGAAATCTCATCTTTGATAAGTAGTCTATGGAGCTCATACATTGAATCTATATAGTTAACAGACATTGAGTGCTTCATTCAAGCATCCAATCAATGTGGTTTCATTGTTATATGGTTACTGTGTAACGATCAGTCTGAATAGAAGAGCCTGTCAAATTTGTAAAAATATTTTAGATAATTTATATCTAATTCATTCTAGTACAGCTGATCCTTGAAAAACATGGGTTTGAACTGCCCAGGTCCACTAACAGGGAGATTTTTGACCAAGTGTGCCTGCATCTCCTGCCTCCCCTTCCAACTTCTCTACTTCGAGTTTTCTTCCATCTCTGCCACCCCTGAGATAGCACGACCAACCCTCTTCTTCCTCCTTTTCAGTTTACTCAACGTGAACACAATGAAAGAACACTTTTATGATAATCCACTTCCACATAATGAACAGTAAATGTTTTTTATGACATTCTTAATAACATTGATTTTTCTCCAGTTTACTTATTGTAAGAATACAGCATATAATACATAAAATATGTATGAATCGAGTGTTTATGTTAGTTATTGATAAGGCTTCTGGTCAACAGTAGGCTATTAATAATTAAGTCTTTGGGAAGTCAAAAGTAATACACAGATTTTTGACTATGTGGAAGTTGTCAGTACTCTTTATTCCTCCATTTTTCATGGGTAAACTCTATTAGTTTTAAGTTAACTGGTACTTGGGGTTAAAGTTGGATTTTAAGATCTGAATTACATTAGGTATATTAAACTAATATTTATTCTATTCTGTTATAAATGTTGTCTTGGATTAAATTAAAGCTGCATGATATAGTGACTTAAACATTATTTTAAAAATGAAATCTCATCACAATATCATAGTATGTGCAGAAAAAATTGCATAGTAATTTTTGGATCTAACTAAATAATATATCTTTATAAATAGCTGTGTATTATTTTTCCTCAAGTATTTCATTTGTTTGAGACACAGCATAGGAACTTCAAATTCAACCACAGATCATGAATACACCAACTAAATAAACAGGAGGCATTAGCTTGTGGCTTTTTTGATAATTGAATCTGCACATAACAAACATAATTTACTATGTAAACAAAGTGCAACTTAACCTAGTATTATATTTTTGTAACAAATAGCCGAGTTTCAGCAATCACAGGAAGCAACCGATCAGACCATGCCCAAATAAGGGAAATGCCTCATCACACCATGCTGAAATAAAGCAAATGTCTAGCTCTAGCCAGCCAGCTGATTTATCGACCTCGTTTTCATGATAAGCCTGTAACAGCGCACTGCCTGTGCTTCGCAGTGGAGCTCTCTGACCCTTATCTGGTTCTCAGTGCTGCCTGATTCATGAATTATTGTTTTGCTCATGGAAACTCTGTTAGATGTAATTTGTCTAAAGTTTTTCTTTTAACATACCTGTTGTTCATATTTTATTATAAATATTAGCATTCCACAAAACTGTAATATATCTTAGATAAAAACTTACTATAGGGAAGAAAGAAGATGAAGTTAAATGCTCCTGGGCAAAGATTCAGTTTATCCTTGCTGCACCATGTCTGTAATCTGTAACTCAGAGGTGAAAACACTTGTTCTTTCTATTTTAGAATTTTTGTGAAAATCAAAGTGTAAACACCTGTGCCTTCACTATTAACACACTTGTCAAACTCAGTACCTTGTGTAGCGCAAGCTTCAACAAATATTTGCTGGCTGGGTGTGGTGGCTCACACCTGTAATCCCAGAACTCTGGGAAGCTGAGGTGGGCAGATCACGAGGTCAGGAGTTCGAGACCATCCTGACTAACATGGTGAAACCTCGTCTCTACTAAAAACACAAAAATTAGCTGGGTGTGGTGGTGGGCACCTATTATCCCAGCTACTTAGGAGGCTGAGGCAGGAGAATCGCTGGAACCCTGGAAGCAGAGGTTGCAGTGAGCTGAGATTGCACCATTGCACTCCAGCCTGGGCAACAGAGCGAGACTCTGTTTCAAAAATATAAATAAATTAAAAAAAAAATTGCTGATATTTTACATAAGTAATTTCATAGGGCAAAATGTACACTAATATTAATGTTTTCAAAGACCTTCAGATAAGAATATACTTTATGTTAAAAACAAGGATACTAGTGTCTTCAGCAATGGCATGTAGTTTTTAATCTTTTTATCATTTTATGAACACTTGTTCATGTTAAGTGATTAATAGAGACTTTCTATATCAAGGAGAGAACGAACACCAGGACCCATTAGAAACACTTACCCCAAGTACACAAGCTTTGTAGTGACAGTGAATTAGCCATCCTGGGCCTAGTGGCCCCCTCATCTTCACAGTGTGGATCTCACAGGATTCGGCATTAGAATTATAAAATCACATTTAGTCTGTCCTCATCAACAAGAAATGTAGCAAGGAATTTCATGTGTCTATAACATGTCCTTTGTAAAGCAAAAATGTACAAAGGAAAGAAAAACTAAGTGCTTCGTTATGATGTCAATTTTAGCAAAGGAATATTAATTTGTTATTTAAGTTGCCATGTAAGAAAAGATGCCAATAATTCTATATGTATATATAATTCACTGTCTTTGCTTTGTGCCTCCAACTGCATTCAACGTTGTTCACAAATGACTTTCAATCTGTTTTTTGTTTCCAACTGATATTTGACTAATAGCAGTTTTTTTGTTGTTGTTTTTTGTTTTTTTAATAATGGAACAGAACTTCTCATCTAGTTTGCCTGAAAGCCTTCTTTAAGTGATTTCTAGACTTTGCATCATGGCTACTGTATCCACTAGAAAAAAAAAAAAAATATATATATATATATATATATATATATATATGACCTTCTTTCCATCCATTCCTTTACCTGACTTTTCCATTTCCTCTGAGTCTTTCTGCTACAATACTACCTTAAAGAGAAGTTAACCATGACGCTTATCCTTAAGTAGTTTTGAGCCAGTAAAAAACTTACACTTTGAGCAAATAGAGAGATTTCAGAGTATTAAAGGGAAATACTTGGCGTGGCCTCCTAAAAGGAGTTAAGATAATGCTGGAAGTAAGATTTCCTACAATAAAAGTAGTCAAACCTGAATCTTGTGACGCTGGAAGCATGGGTAAGATGTTCTAGGCAGAGCATAAGTACATGTGTGCCCTAAAAATTGATAAACATAAAGTTGGGTCTCAGAGCGTTCAACAAGGTGCTGCTGTTGGAGCTGGAATTGAGGGACAAGAGTAGATTTAAACGTGGACCAAATTATAAAACACACTGGATGTCATGCTGTAGATTATAAATTTTATCTAAGGCTCTGGATAGCCATGAAGTCTTTTTAAACAGGAAGGCAACTTGGTCAGATTTATAGTTTTAGAATATTAACTGTGACGTTTGAAGAATGAGTTAAAGTTAAAGAAAGTGGGTGGTGAGTTGTTGCATCTTCCAACTAAAAAATGATAGATGAGTTAAACAAATGAACAGCACCATGGATAAAGATAATTGGACATATAACTGCTATGTTTAATAATGGCAAGATGAAGACTGCAATGTGAGCGCATAAGACAAATCACTGGGTTCGGAAAAATGCTACACGTCTATTAGACATAAAATGCCTGAGGTGAGAAGAAAGAGGAGACAGGAGTGGTAGCGCAAGGATTATTTCTATCACCTTATAGTTATTTGCTGTTCTCCTGAGGACAAATGTCACTTCTGTATGATTTGAATTCATAGCCTTTAGGCGACAATTGATAGCTGGTTTTACTTCTTAAATTCTCACTCTAAAGTTTTATACATGTGGCCTTTGTGGATTAATTCAGCAGTTCATCTTATTTTTTGACAAATGGCTATTTTTTTGTGAGGAAGTTCAAAAATAAAGTTCAGAGGCCAAAATATTCTCTCTATATAGTCTATGAACTATGTCATGCACCACTGTTGTAAAGATATCACTTAACACTAAATGCAACTTACTTTGGCGGTTTTGTTTTTCCTAAATTCATGCCTACTTTAATATTATAAACGTTATGCGCACACACACACACAAAGAAGAGGAAAATGAAATAGTAAAATAGTAAAAGTAGTAGTACAGCAGAAAGCACAAATATTTGGATATAAACCATTATTTATTATACTTTAAGTTCTGGGGTCCATGCATGTAACTTGTGAAAAAATGTTCATCATCACTGGTCATTAGAGACATGCAAATCAAAACCATTATTTCTTTGTATATAACATTGGGAAATCATCTGCCAAAGGATAGTATGACTTTGTCTATTGTAAACTTCAAGCAAGATTTAGGTTGAAATGTGTGTAAGAGAATGAATTGAAGACTAGAGGAATGCTTTACTGAGCTGAGGGATGAATATATTCAATTCATACTCAGTTTAATTAAATAATGAGATGAAATTGAAGTAAATACATAGTCATACAATCGAAACAACAGCCTGCTGTTTTATCATATTATTAAGTTCACGATTTTTATCTTGCCAAATTTATCTCTTACTGTTTTTCACAATATCCCACATTTTTGTTTATGTTTTTATACTAAAATAAGGTGATATCCATTCAAAAACCAAAGCAAATGAAAACAAAATCTCCAGTAAATTCTGCCCTCTCAATGTACCTCAGATAATTTATTTTTGTGAAAATATCTAAAGCATATTGATCATAAATGAAGTAAAGACATTTTGACATATTTGAAGAAATTCATTTTAAAAAATAACAAAGTTATAAAAATGTTTGAGATTACATTCCCAGTATCCAATTAATTTCATCAATATGTGGTATCTAATATTTCATACACTTTATCCTTGGAACACACATATGGCTAGGGGTGAAATACTATATGAAGTGTCAAAGCCTGATCATCTATGAGTAAAACCATTGCACGTGGACATGTCATGTGTTTTCTTTGTGGCACTGTTTTGTCCTATTGTAACCCTCTTCAACTAGCAGCACGCAGAACGACTCAAAAAGTATGATAGATTACATAAAATTGATACCATGAATGAAGTTTCATGAAATGATGCAGATAATTAGATCATGTCTTCTAAAGAGATAAACTTCAACTACAAATGATATGATGTGATCAGAAACACCCCATGAAAGCATGTGTGAATTTCTGCCTACAGCCTCACTTTCTCTTGCTATGTCTTTGTGTTTAGTAATTTATTCTTTTGGTATTGAATAGTCATTTTAGTGAAGAGTGTTATGTCACATGGCTTTTAACTATCTTCATTCAAGAACTAACTATGTTTGGCATATAACTCTGTAAACATAATGCAAAATAATGAATGGGGGAAAAATAGCCATAGTCTTTATTAATAATATATGAAGCCATCCAATAAACAGAAATTATTTGTTTGTAGTTTAGAGTTTGATGATAAAACCTAAAGATCAGGGTAGAAAATGTAATACTTTTGTGTGTCATAAAGTTGCTTGAATTGCATATCTTTCACAGTATATCAGAGAGCTAAATTTAGACAATTTTACATAAAACATCTCACATAAAAGTGAAAGATGTGGGGTAAACCTACTTAACGCAGAAAACTGGAACTTAAATTGATGTAGTAATTATTTCTTCTACCATAAACATTACTTAAAATATTTATATTTTAGTTATAAAGTACATATTAAATGGAACTAGATTTATTTTGCTATAACAAAATTTTTCAATTTGAGATTTAATTTATGTAAATTGACTCCATAATATAGATTATAGGAATTTAATACTAAATTTTCTAATCAAAATTACATAGTGGCCTTTTCTATATGTAAATGGTAAAATAAAAAAAACATAATGAAAGGTGGATGAGAGTTTGTGAAGACTCCAATTCCAAGATAAATACTCTTGTTTAAGTGGAAAATTATTGTTTACAATTAGAAAATCCAGACTGAACAATGAATAAAGGAAAATTGAAGGAAATTATATTTTTGTGGAACTTTTTATTTGAAAAAGCATACTTCTAGTGGAACTCCAAGGTTTTTCTCTGTGAACTGGTTCTGTCAAATATCCATTTACTATCTAAGAGTGTAGGCTAGCCATGGTTTAGCACAGGGCCAGTGGACTTTCAGTGCTGAGCATGCTTCACTGCACTGCATGATACTGTACCTATTTCAGGAGGCAGTAATCATATGTCATCCTGTGATCTACTGCTGAGTTGTGCTGCTGGTTTCATAAATAAACTTGAGAGGTCATTTCCACCATAAATTTCTATTTGTCAGAAATTTTCAGTCAAGAGAAAGTATGTAATGGAGTATGGAAGGCCGAAGTCAAACAGTAATTTATCAACAAGGAGATCTTCTATGCATTTAATGTAGGCGAACTTAATGGTGCTATTATAAAGGCTGTACTGAAATTATTTTTGTTATAATTTTGAGAATTTATGAGTCAAACTTTCTTGATTTTGCAAGAAAGTTTTCTTTTTGTTTAAAAAGCCAAGTGTGCTATTTTGTATAAGCTATCTGTACAACTAAAAATATATTGTCAATGACTTGGTGTAGTAACACTGATAAATTAGTAAAGTATTTAAATGCTTCATGCTTTAGAATTTAATAATTAAAGGAACTTATCAAATAATATTAGTATGGATTACAGAAAGAAGAAAGTCTTGATAATTTTTCTGAGAACAAGCAAAGCCTGTGAAACACACTTCATTTGATTACCCAGTATATGCTCACTTCAAGTTTTTCAGCATATTTTCAGTAATGGCAAAAAGAAGTAATCAATTAAATTGATAAAATACAGATTTCAATTCAAATTGCTAAAAAGAACTATCATGTGAATATGCACTTATTTAATCATGAGGTTGATAAAAATTAATTGTAGGAAGGGATTGAAAAATCCACCTTTTGAATTTTAGAGCTTGAACTATAAAGATAATGGCTTAGAATCATTGCTAAAGGTAGAAAAAAGCATTACATATTAATTTCCTCCTCTACCAACAAGAATAGGAAACTGTGAGAACATTATGCTTAAAGAACTGAGGCACAGTCTTAACTGTCAGACAGAACTGTTTACATTTGGCTATTCCTCTTTTTCTTTGTGTGACCTTGGCAAAGGACACATTGATTCTCAGTTTCTTTAACTGCAAATTTTAGATAATATATACAGAAATTTAAAAATTAAAGTGATACCATATATAAAATTACTATTTGAATGCACACCAAGAAATTAAATGATCTGAAACAGCTATGCTATTATTAGTATGGTGATCCTAAAAATGAAATTTTTGAGATGAATTTTAGGCTGCCAAACCTGCATTTGCCCAAACTTGTTTCTTTCCTTTAGGAATAACTCTCAGTCAATAAATCTTGAAGCATTTTCTTATCAAAGATCAGATAATAATATGGATATAGCAAAATAGGAAAGAAGCCTCCAAGATTAAAATGGATTTATGAGAGTGAAAGCTGACCTTAAGTCCTAAAGGGCTGACCAATCGTAGGGTCCTAGTGAAAGCCTCACATAATATCAGTAGGTCCCAAACTTTTTTATTATGAGGATACTTTTTAATGTAAAGATATTCAGCAAACCCTGCTCTGCGACAAAAATGTGACGCTGTTAGTACTGTCAATGGAGAAAGCATAAAACATTTATTTCCGGCCGGGCACGGTGGCTCAGGCCTGTAATCCCAGCACTTTGGGAGGCCGAGGCGGGCTGATCACCAGGTCAGGAGATCCAGACCATCCTGGCTAACACGGTGAAACCCCGTCTCTACTAAAAATACAAAAAACTAGCCGGGCGCGGTGGCGGCGCCTGTGGTCCCAGCTCCTCGGGAAGCTGAGGCAGGAGAATGGCGGGAACCCGGGGGGCGGAGCTTGCAGGGAGCCAAGATGGCGCCGCTCACTCCAGCCTGGGCCACAGAGCCAGACTCCGTCTCAAAAAACAAACAAACAAACAAAAAAACATTTATTTCCTATGAATTTGCTTGCCCTTTTAAATGAATATACATTAACTTACATATTCAAGTAATAAATTAAATGAAACCACAAGTCCAATAATTAGTCAACAATACAGTTCCCATCCCGGTGGAACTCTTTGCATTACCCTACAGCAAATATATAACCTTGGACTCAGTGCACTTGTTTCCTGGATCCATTTAAGTAATGAAGAAAGAACCCTTGGGTCTTCCTTTTAGTGTTAAAAGTATTTAAAGCCTATAGAGCACTATTTGGCTTTGAATTTTCTTTTGAACAAGAAAAAGAGTTGGACAAGGCTGGACCAAAAAGAAGTCTTTTCTTTTTTGCAAGATAATCACAAACAACTTAATAACATTAGTTCATGTAATGTACATCATACTTTTGCCCTAAAACTCTAGTGTAAGTGAAATGTAACATCATGTGTCTCACAGTGGATATTAACGAGTTTCTGCTTAGAAGAAAATTTCAAACAGGTAAAGAAGAAAACAAAAGAAATTATAATTTGTATTTATTTCTCAGTTCATCATTATTTGTTATAATAATATGACTAATCTAATAATATGTTTACCAGGTCTGGATTTAGTTAAATGTAATACATCAAAAACTAATTGTTTAAAAAGAGGGACAGTGATATCAGCAAAACTATCATTTTTAAAAGTCTTTTAAATATTGATGGAAACAACTATTTAGATGGCACAAAACTAGAGAGAGGGGATACCACATTATATTTGTGGCATAATCATCTTACCGTTGAGCACTTTAAAGGAGTGACACCAACTCCATCATGCAGGAATGTTTAAAAGATAATATAAAACAGTGATATGCCTGATCATTAGAGAAA